>NW_028277168.1:3212500-3527500 GCF_051122295.1 Plectrocnemia conspersa
AACACAGTTTGCTTCTACCTCAAATTGTCGCGTTGGGTCGAGAATAAGAAAGACTCAAGTAACCCCTCTATCTCAAAAATATTATATAAGCGCGTTCATAGTGTACTCACGATACTTTTTTTAGACATATATTTCCATAACTTTTACAAGATTTTTCTCTCAAGATCGGAGGTGAACAAGAATAACGGAAATTAACGCTCTGATACTTGTTTTTAAATAATGAAGGGATGAAACCCATTAAAATTCATAAATTAAAGTTTATTATAGCGATGCATGTTGATCTTGCGTCAGTTCTTTAGTACCCTTCACGCTAAGTAGTTGCAGTTAAAGTAATGGCGGCATATGTCTTTACAAAAACGAACTACATGCTACATGTATATATCAAATACAATCAAATCAAAACGATTCAAAAGCAACACTTCCGGTGTGAACATTTTAAACATCCGCAATATTGAAGAAAGATGTAAAGGTCCGGAGAAGAAGTGCAGCAGGCGGCACACAAGCGGCTGCTCCCTCGGAAGTATTTTTTAAAACGCAAAATAGATTCGTAGTAAAGTTATGACCTTAATAAGCTATTTATCCACTATAGTACATACGTTTTTCTTAAATACATATCCAGCGATTGAGGTAGACTCGGCGACTTGTAATCTTTTATGTTTTCGATGGACTTATGAATGTTTTTCAGCAAATTCAAGTATTCTTCCGTCTGCTTTTCTGTCAGAATGTTGCCGTCACTTTTTATAAGTACTAGTTCTCGATGTGAACTCGGCGGACTTACAACATCTAGGTCTTTGATTAAGGAATACACTTTGTTGTTTTTCTCTCCATGACACCTAAATTATATAATATATTAAAATATTTTAAAATATGTAATTATATAATAAATGAGTACCATTGCGCTCCAAAATCGATAAAACTATTTTCGAACGGAAGGGTTAATATCCGTCCACCAATTATGTTGTTGCCTTCGAGTCCCAAGACTTTGACATTGTTCTGAACGAGTCGACTGATGGCTGCAATTCCAGCAGCTCCGCATCCAATAACGATGACATCGTAAACTTGACTGCTGAAATAGAGTTTTAATGTAATATTAAATGTTAGATTGTTAGCAGTCAGTAGATTCGTTATTTAGGCTTATTTATTTTAGCTTATATAAAAATAAATATTATGAATCACTCACGCCATTGCTCTGGATGATTATGTGTTGCAGCCTTGGAAGTTAAAAGCTTACTGGGTCAATCGCGATTCTGATTGCCAATGATTCCGCACATCAAACTATAGTATAAGTGAGATACTAGTTAATTTGGTCCGCACTTACGAACGTGCATTAATGTTTATACCGATTAAAAAATAGTGATAACAGAACAATAATATTATTAAGTCTCGTTGGACTTATAGGTATGTTTCCACAAACATGTTTTGCTTACACATGCACAGGAAATGAGGTCATTGCAAAATTGACAATAACAATATTCAGCCCAGACTGAATACGTCAGCAACGATGGAATAAACATTTAACATAAACACATGTCTTTAATTGTACATTAAACTTAATGCTGTTTTTAAGTTATTTATATTATACCGGAAGCTATCGTTTTGTTGGTAAGAGTTGGTTTAATTTTTCTCTTAAATATTCCTTCATAAAATATCAAAATCATTGCTGAATGATCAGAACTCAACTCAAGGCTCTTTTCAAGCTTACATTTCTGGAAATGAAGAAGTCAAGGAGGTCTGGCACTTTTTTAGAATCAGTGGGCCAATAAATTGGTCTAACATTTGTATGAAAGTAACATTTTAATTCCCTTATTGCATTTATAGGTTCTTTGCCTTTTGCACTAGTTAATCTTAACTCCCAATCTGTGTGTTTGGCATTAAAATCCCCTCCCACAATGTAACTTTCACCAAGATGCTTTAGGAGATTCAAATATTTTTTTAGATAATATACAGTATACAGCTCTAATTAGTATATTTGCCTAGTTTATTTAATTCCTACCATTGTTAAATGAATTACATATTTTATTTCCAGTTCTTCATAATGGTCAATACTCTTTGATTATGATAGAGCTACCTCCCTTAGCTTTATTTTGCGGATATAATATATTATATATTTTATAGCCTCTGATCTTAAGATAAGATTGCTTTTGTAAAGTGTGCCTCCGAAATGAGAATTTCTTCTCTTCTGTTCAGTGGACCATTAGCGTTCCATGTCAATCATAATTCTGTTGTTTACATCTTCCACTCTATACATTCTTTTCTCTATTGCTTCAAGCTTTGCCAAAAAAGTTTGCATCATTTGTAATAGATTGTTTTTTTTTTTTTTATTTGATTTGAGCATTTGATTCTTCCTTTGTTACAGTAGTAGATATAAGTGTTCTCGGTTTATATTGTATATTCTTAGCTTTGATCGTATCATGTCTTCATTTTTGAAGTTCTTTAGCGACTGTGCAGCCTCTACAGTTGACAGATTTTGTATTTATTGATTTTTCACAATTAAAGGTGAGGTGGTCCACGTACAAATCTAATATATTCAAAAATTTCTAAATCAATTATTTAAAAAATAATCATTATTTTTTAACATTTTTAAAGTTTTTGGGACCCCTGGTGTAGTACACGTGCGTCAAAGAGTCGGAGCAGAATATCTAGCTGATTGCGTAGTACCCAAAGTCAAAATGGTGGCGGAAGCGTTATTGTCTGGGGTTGCATGGGAGCAGCAGGGGTAGGAAACCTGTACACTTGTGAAGGTAGTATGAATAGTAACATTTATATTTCAATGTTGGAATCCATTCCTACTGGAAATATTTCAAAGCACAAACCACGCTACCATTCGAATCCACCAAGAATACGCTCTGCTCCATGCCATACTTCTCTAAAAAGCAGAGATTCGTTTGCGTCAAAGAGTTTGATGCATTTAGAATGGCCTACACAGTCACCATACCTAAATCTTATAGAGCAATTATGGGTAAAATTAAAAGGAAAGGCTGCCCGATACAATTGCAAATCCAAAATCGAACTGCGAGAAAAATTACAGATAGAATGGAGAAAATTGTCTTCATCCATCTACAAGTCATTAGTTAACAGTATGCCAAACAGGTATAATTAAAAAGGTGTAATTAAAGCTAAGGGTAGGCCTACTAAGTATTAAAAACAAGCTTAAAATAAACACTTAAAATATTTAAAAAAAATTAAATAAAAAAACCATAATCGTTTTTTTTATTTAAATTTTCACGATTTTTAAAGATATAACACATTTATTGAGCTGCCCCATTAATATGGCTAAGGTATATATTACGGTAAAATGATTTAGTAATTCCAAACCATTTCACCTGGAATTTTAAATTACTAAAATTCGTCGTAAAATCTGTTAATCCATTGATGAATATTGGAAACAATTTTTTGAACATTCTGTACCAGCGGTATAAAACCTAAAAGTGTAAATTGTAATCCATGGTTCTCAATCTAAATAGTTTTGTTTTACATTTACGTACATATTTTTTTTAAATAAATTAAATTACTGTTATTATTTCAACTCAATATTTATACAATATATTTTGAGAGCATTTAATTCCGAATCGTGAAGTAAAAGTCGCTAAAATATAATATGTACATGTTTAGCATAGTTGTAAACCATTAATTATTTAAATGTGTATATTTTAAATTTGAATAATTTATTTTTTCTATCAACAGATGTCTATGTTCATTAAAATAATATAATATGTATGCAGTGCATCAATTTTTTATTCGAGTTCTTATTTTAGTTATTATTAATTAGTTAGTTGTTTATATGAAATTCATTCATCAATGTAAGGTCGTGCCATTGGTCATATTTATGTCGATCATTATCGACGGATGTACTGTCGTTGGAATCTGGTGATTTTGCATCTTTACAATGTACCCCCAGGCGATGCACAGTTCGCAACATCAAGTACATTTACGATGCCCACACCTGGTCAGGGGAATAATTGACATGGCCTTTATGAGCCAGTGGCATAAGGGCGAGTTTTCCGAGACGCGCATACCTGTTTTGAACCGAGAATGAGCTGCAGCAGTTCCAGTCAGTCGGCTTTGGCCCGTCGCGGTCGTTGTGTCTCTGCGGCTTACCGATCCGTTATCTTTCGCGCCGAAACTCGTACAAAGTTTGTGAGTGGAAAGGTGGAAAGTTTTATCTCAGTTATGGATGTGAAAAGTGTCTCCGTTCGAGTTAAAATGTGGAAGGAGAGCATAGAGCGGTAGGGATGAGGGTCGCGATGCGAAATCCAGGACCAGGCCCTCCCGAATCCGATTAAGATGTAGCGGCCACAACCTGGTCTAAGCGATGGGGATGTGAGATTTCAGAACCGCGTGATGCTGAAGCACATTCTGGCCACCACCCCGGCGAACGGGTCCAGAAACATGGCCACGGCTGAAACTCCAGGCGAGCGATCCGCAGAGACCAGAGAAGTTAGAGGCGAAGACAAAAACAAGGACGGATTCGTCAACCCTAGAGATAGAGTCGACGGAATGGGACCTCGCACAGACGCGAGGGGAGATCTCAGATCCGAAATCTACAGAGAAGCCGCAAACCGACCCGAATATTCCAATCACGGCGGAGACGTGACCCCTAGAGACGGAAGGAACGACACTGCTTCGAGAAACGCTCTAATCAACCGGATAGAGCATCACAGAAGCGAATATCATCACAAACAAGAGCAGTATTCGCATCACAGATACCAAAACATGAGCAGGAGAGACCATAATCAATTGAGCGTCACGGCTGTTCAGAGACTGCCTCAACAGCAGCCCCTCAACATATCAACCCTGAACTCTTCTAAGCATTCTTTAGGAGGCACTTCGAGTAGTGCGAGTCCAGGAGGTCGCGGAATACCTCCACCCGCGCCTAAGTACTCGAACGGAGGTCTGAACATATCCAGGATATCGGCCCCGAACGGCAGAAGCAACGGACTCTCGACTTTGAATCCGGCAAGTTTGGTGCCAGCCAACGTGTCGAGATTCATGAATAGATCCAAGGAAGTGGGCATCAAGGAGATGCTCACTTCTCTGGGATTGTTGTGCTTGGTGAGCTTACTGCTCGCTCTTCTGTCGTTGATTTTCTTGTTGAAAATCTCTCCGGTGACCTCGACGGACGTGAGAGAGCTCCTGCGAGCCGAACAGTTGTCCGTGATCAGCGCAGAAGAGTATGTAGTGGTTTACGAAGTGACACTCGCTCTGTGCGCACTGGCGTTATCTTTGAATCTGTGCTGTCTGCTAGTGTGCGCCGTTCAATTCCTCTTCGCCGTGAAGCTGGTCAACTCCAATGGCGCAGGGGGCAGGTGCGTCATTTTAATTATATTTTTTAATATAAATCTGACCATCATTACTTGACAGGCTTCCTAAATAATTATATCATTAAATATTAGAAAATAATAAATAATTATTTGTTACAACTATTGTCACAAAAATCATTTTTTACATTTGAAGGCTTATATGCACTTTCTTGAGATTAGTATAAAAATGTATATTATATATTATTTTAATGACTTATAATATAATAAAATATCATTAAATATTGGTCTAAGGACTGCAATGGTGGCACACCCTTTAGAGCGAAGTTCCAAAATATGTTTATTAAATTAAAGTTTGGAGTGCCTTGGTATTTAATAATAAATGCTTCTATTTTTAATTCATTTTAATTTTTCACATCAAAATATTTAATGAAGATTCCAAAAAATAATATAAAAGTCATGGAAATTGACGCTGACTTAACTGGTTCAATACTACCTGATAGATTGAGATATTTCCCACAAAGCACCTGCTGGTGGATTTTATTACTCTTATTATTAATAAATTATTCATTAAAAATCAGAGGTTTTAAACACCTTGCATTTTAACCCGTTTTGCATATATTTTTACCACCATCGGATGTTATACATTTAGTCGATTCAGTTAAAATTGTATATTACTAACGTTTTCTCAACTTCATTAAAAATATTTTGTCTGTAGTTATTCCATGCAGACTATTCATAAAAGCTTATTCTTTAGTGGCTTCAAATAAAGCATTGACTCCTTGAATAAACAGAAGCAAGGAAACAGTAGTTGTAGGGCCAGTAGTGCCACGACTCAAAAAAAATCATTTGCTTTGCTATTAAATTGGCTATTGATGTCACTAACAGTGTGCTCAACACTTTTAGCAACTGTTTCCACTGAAAGCCTAATATAATATTTAAATAAGATATATTGAAATAAGGCTGCAATAGTCATTTACGGCTTTATCCGTTTACCATCAGTGAATGGCTTTATTTTATTAGTTATAACATAAATGCTTTTCGATAACACAAAACTTGTATTTCTACCACCAAACTCTACTACTATAATTTAACCATTAAATACAGGTATAACCTTAACGTTTAAAGATGTTTGATGTAAATGTAAAATACATTCACAATTCCAGATAATTTTGAAATAAATATATTTAAAATAAATATACCCTTAAAGTTAAATTTGGGCAATCTCTAGAAAAATCACATAAAATTGATTTTACTATGAAGGTTAGTTTAGTATTTCTAAAAGTTTGCCTGATGATTGTAATTAGAAAAAATTTTAATCTCAGAATCTGGATACGCACAATCGGCGCAAGACGACACGCGAGATACGCGTCAATTAATTAACAAGAAGTAGAAAGTGATTATCATATTTAAATAGCGTTCAATGGTTTCATCTGATAATAACCGACGAAGCCGAGTTTTTAAATAACCGTTAGTAAATATTAAACAAGCATGTGTCACATAAAATGATTACACACATATGTATGTACTCAAATCTATTTCGTATCGCAGCATAAGTTTTGTACTATTTTTTAATACTAACATCTGTTCAAACATGCAAGAGTTACGATATTTTTCTGCTGCATAGAATGATTCGCACATCCTCTTGAATACTTTTTTAAAAAATATAAAACATTTTCCTCTTCATTACTTTTTCTCTTCGATTTTTTTCTAGTAAGTCCTATTTTTTAAATGAGTTTCATTGAAATCTGATTAAAACGACAGTAATAACGTGTTCTAAAAAAACCGTTAAATCCTATTTATTTTTCTATTTATAATACTTGATAAATCCTCTGCGCCAATAACGAATTTTGTTTAAAAAAAATAGTAGTTGTAGGGCGACACATCACCTTCTAAGACCAAAATGTCAAAATCAAAATCTAACCTAAACGAATTACACAAACCCAAGGTTTTGTTACAGTATATAGTTTTTGTACTTTTATTAGGTCAAGTAAGGTTTGGATTTGAACAGCAAATGGACGTTTCGTAACTGTCAAGTTGAGTTTCACGACATAGAGCGACATATCACATATTAAGACCAAAATGCTCCGACCGTAAGTGTAAAATACACGGATAATGACCAGTGAAATTATAAATCAGTTGATTGACACATTTTCACTGATGAGTGAATTATATTTCTACCAAAAAAGTGAAAATATTATTTCACTGTAACAAAAATTATTTATTTTTTAACTAGAATTTTGTTAAGCGAAGTTATGTTTTTTTATTATTCGCCATTTTTAAAGAGGATGAATCAGAATGACTTAAGAATTTAATATAAAGTTTTTTTGATACGATAACTGCTGGAGTTGTAACCAAATTTCCATAAAAATTTCTAAAAATATTACTGAACTGATTTGCTATATAAATACAAAATGACCGAAATGAGAAATAGGTAAAGATTTCAAAAATGTTTTATGATAAAATAACGATCAATTTAGTGTTGAGTCGGAAAAAATGGCCAAATTCCCCATTTTAAATATTCAAAAGTGACATTTAAATTTATGTTTATCGTCAATGTTTGACATATTTGGTTTTAATGATATGGAAGATGAGCAACAAAAATTTATTATGAATTTGTGAATAATAATGTTATTTTATATTGCTCATTAGTATTTATACAATGTTAACAACTTTCCTAATAGATTTTATAGAATATAATATGTTTTACCATGATGAATTAAATATGAATACATAAAACATATTTTAAATAATTCTATACAATGAAAATATAAAATTAATACTAATTTTCTAGAATATTCTCCCCTCGTTGATGAATCGATCCGCAGGTGCCGTGAGCTATACGCAGAAAAAGGGGCTACCTAATCAAACGAAACCGTCGAAAAGGGATCGTCGCGTGCGCCACGTCACGTGAGCCTTTTGGCGCAAAATTCAAACTCGATTATCATAATGGCGGCTATTACGCTGTCTTGTATAAGAGCAGAGATTATAGCGCCATATAATTTAATGCCGAGGCCAATCTTCACGGTGGATGAATTCGGTCTCAGCACTGTAACAATGAGAAAAGCCACGCGGAAACGAACGCGATCTCTCACACCGCCTATTAATGTGGATACAATGCAATAATCCGGTGAATTACGAACGAGTTTGTTCTATTAAAAGGCTTAAATTGCACCTTTTGTGCTCGACGGTGACTTAAAAACCAGATGAAATGGACCTAAGTCAAATTTTGTTGTATTTATTTCTAAATACATAATAAATTATAATATATAGAGATAAAATATGTACATACAAATTTAAAATTGTGCTTGATTTTGCAAAGATGGGAGGAATTTTAGGGTAAAGAACTGGAGGTAATTATTATAATTAGCACGGTGCCACGCTCAAAAGCCATTTGCGTTTCTCAAGTTGTTCAAACCCAAACATAACCTAAACAAATGAACTATTATACCGTTAGCTTTGGTTAGGTTTGGGTTTGAACAGCAAATTGTCGTTTCTAACTAACCGAGCCGAGCTAACTAACAAGTACCGAACGAGTATAAGTTCGTGTTGATATTAATACAGCGCTATATAAATACCTCTATTGTAGAATTTCTCATGTATAAAATAATTCCTCTAAAATCGTAGGGAACGACAAAGAAAACTAACTACGCAAGAGGCGCATTTTTAATGACTATCGCAACAGGTATTTACACGTACAAAAACCATTCCTTAGGTTATCTCAATACCAAAAGACTCTCCTAAATAAATGTATACAATTAATCAACACGATGCCCAATTAAAGCGATTCGCCGATAGATTCAGTATGGTAGTTTTTATTCCATTCTGACGACTTTTGACGAAGATTTTGAGAATAAAAGCCAATACTCCGCTTTAGAAAAAACATTCGGGTTTTGAAAAGTAGAGCAGGGCTCTAGTTTATTTTAATTCAATTGAGAGCTGAGCAGTAAAAAACCGTCCAGTATTGCCTCAAGAATAGTATAAATCTAAAATATGAAATATTAGCGTAACTTTGAACGGCTGATACAAATTATTAACATGTAAATATAATTAAGAGTATATCGCACATTTATAATTTAAAATAATTTTTTCATAAGAAGATCCCTGAATAACGATAATCGTTCGTTTACCCATTGCATGTTTTCGATTTTCTCACGACATTTCGATCTGGAACGAATAGAAAAGATGCGATGGGATTTGTAGCTAGATCTTCCCACCGCCTATCATGCATATATAATCATTTCGACATGTTTTGCTTTACAAAACGACGATTAATTGCTAAAATTTATGCATATTGAAAGACCATATTAAACTTTTTTCACATATGTTTTTTGACATAATGGCCATAACACCCTTGACATTGGCCATAATTTCCATCGTTAAATTAATTTATTTTTATATATGTACATACATATATTTACCCCTTTTAATGAATTTAAAACGCGCCAAGTAAATAAAATGCAATAATTTGCCATACATTAATTGCTTTTAAAAATACATGCGCCGTACACTGAGATTTCCATCGTTTGCTGTAAATACGGTTTCATTGTTAGCGATAAGTAAATGGGCGCGGGAAAGATCTTTGCCAGATAAGCGACTCAATTATTTCACATAATAACAAGCTCGTCTCGGTGAGCTGTATCGGGCGAAAAGTATTATTGAATGAAAATAAATGCATATATTGTACACTTATACATTTTAGCCACAATAGAGTCGCGCGACTGACACGCGAATCGAATGGCGCGTGAAATGTTTTTGCACATTCCGTAGCGGCGCGTGTCAAAACTTCATTCTACCAATTGATAATAATTGAAATATCGGCGTGATAAAATCGCGAGCTGACTGTTGAATTATTTTATAATCCTGGACCGATTTGTGATTTATCTTTGATAATATTTTATTTAAGAGAGAGAATGCCGAAACTAATGTTTAAGTTTAGTGGCGTAACACTTGGTCTAAAATTTTTTTTTGCTTTCCCCTTTGGAAACCATATCTGTCTTGTAACCAAAAACCCCTTTGCGTAAGGTATTTAGACGATCAATAGTTTACGAAGGGGTGTTTTAACGTTTGAAAGGCTTTCAGTTTTTTATTATTAATTAATTTAAAAAATTTAAGATATTTTTGGCAATCAAAAAAAATCTCAAGTTATTAAAAAAGTGTCAGTCCATAATGTTTGAATTTCGCTAAAATATATATGTAGCTATGTATTTACATTTCACTTAAAAATTACTATTGAGTGCGTGGTTTCTGATTTTATTGACTTTTTTTCTAATTAGCGATTCAAACTCTCGCTTAAGTTTGTTAATGGATAATACAATACATAACGAACACTTGGCATCTATTTTAACATCGTCTTATTGCCCACGCATGTTCCTTAAATTCTTTCATTAGTACTTTCCTGTTATCAGGGGTCAAATGTTCTGACCTAATCTTTAAAATGTATTTATGTAGCAAAACGTTATTGACCACTTCACATGTCAATTATAATTGTATTTTAAAGGTTAGGTGCGAACGAGCGGCAGCGAGTGAGCGATAGTTGGAACATTTACCCCCGATAACAGGAAAGAACTGCCCCTCTCTTAATATTCCTACAATGTTCACTTTAGGTATCCATATCATACCATAGCATACTGTAACATTATAACTCATCACTTTAGCCATTTAATTTATTAACTCATTTGCCTCGTTTTAACGCACACTTCAATATGAACCCAATCATAAAAATATAAACGGCCCGTCTAACGTTTACTGTTATGCATTTCGCGTTACATAACCCGGCGTTTGAATATCTTTTCATTACTTTAAATTACGGCGCGCGCATGCGAGCGAATCGCGGCACATATTTGAATCATTCATTCGTCTCTTTCTTTGCGGTGGATATTAGCTTCGTCGAAGAGAGACATGAATTTTCATCTCGATCGAAGCGGCGCCTTCGGGTGCCACCGCACAATCAACGAGATGTTAACCGTTATAGAGACCGACGTATTAGGTTATGTCAGCGATTCTCATTTGACGAAAAAAGACTTAAATAAAAGAAGCGAACTAAATAGCTAAAAACTGGCAACATTGACATTATTTAATTTTTTATTGATTTGTATTATATGTATCCCTAATATGTACGTCATGTATTTATTTTATTCCTCGATTTACTAAAATATTAAACAGTTTTGAATATTTTATTCTAGCCATAATTATTGTAGCATAAACTAGCGAGTACGCTGTTTATAATCACATAATTAGTTACAATGCTTGAAAGTGCAAATTAGTTTTTATTTTCCTCATATACGTTGCATTCGAGTGATAATTTTCATTCATCGGTCAGAAAAAAACGAATAGTCAAGTAAGCGATGTGCATCCGTTGGGAAAATTTATGCTCTAAAATTTTTTACTACTGCATAACTTTATAACGGTATTTATTATGTAACTACTAATTTATTTGTATTTATCTATCACTATTTTGATTTTTTTTATTCAAGAAAGAGGTGAATACCCCACCTCCACTGGAAATTTGTAAAAAAAATCTGCTACTGAATAATGTCAAAATGGGGTTAATACCGGGTAATTTTATAATTTTTTTTTCTCTGTGTATATAATTTTACATTATAGTTATAAAAACTTGTGTTATGGCCAAAAGTGTTAGAAATGATATGTTAAAAATGTAAGCTGTAATGGCCGTCACTTAATTATTTGCACCAAGGCTGATTGGATATCTGAGTCGGTTGTTGTTATTGCTCGACCTTGAACGGCAAATCGGCGATTTTAACTATTACGAAACTATATCGACTTTCACGTTTGAGAAGCTTTGGCGCTTTGGGTCTCGCCTAGCGAGAGGAAACGCCGCGAGAGGAGGCTTCGCCCATTCGATAAGACCTCATGAAAGACTGGTTTTGCGAGTTTTTTCAAGTCCGCCAGTTATCTCGGTGGACATTCCTGAAAGGCATGTGAAAATACGCGCGCCCGCCGTGGAATAAATCAACGCGGCCGATTTAATAACTGTTATGGCCAAAAATGTATATAGCGCAATTGTCATTTCTGTACGATATAAAACGATAGAAGCTGACCGTTTTTTTATAGACCGTCGACAACGGTAAACCCGTTTCGTGCATAATTTTCAGCATTTTCAATAGGAATAAATTTATATTAAATTATTATGAAGAATTTGCCGAGTCTCACCCCTTGAATCACTATGCAAGATCGTTCCAATTTACTCCTCTATAAATAAATTCGTCTCCGCGTCTCCTTGTCGTCGACGACAGTCTTTAAATTGGAGCTTCGAAACAATGCTACTTGAAGTGTTCCAGTTGAATTTTTTCCCTTCAGAATACCAGAATCGGGCGGCGAAATAACTCTTATTTTATTCTTGGAAACGCAAACTCGATAAGGCGATACCGCTCTTTCGATCGATTACAAACAAATAATATTTATTTTACTCTATATGTTTACACTACGCAAGAAACGAGTCTTCGGATGAGCCACACCTACGCCCACTTGGATACACCCAATATGATCTTCGAGCGACGGAAGTGCTTCGATGAACCCGGAGGATGGGTTTATTTACCTTTATAAAAAAATGGTCGAATTAAGCCAGGTGTTTCGGATAATAATGCAGTTCGGTCGAATCGTGGCAAACTTTGAGCACGCGTTTGATTAGGGAGTAATAAAATATTACGCGGAGCCTTTCCAGTGCAAGGCGGGTATTAAATTTCCTGTTTATTGCCTCGTAAGACGAGAAGGACAGGTGCGATGCCGCGTACTTTAGACGATTATTACATAGAGAGAATAAAATATTTATTTTTATAATTGTTAGCCGGTTATTTAAACGTTATGGCCACAAACGTCAAATCGACTTGTGTAAGAAAAATGCGCGTAATTCACTTTTACGTTAACGCGTGTCCGTTATAGCCGATAACTCGTGTTTTGCGTCACGGTTAATCATTCGATTCCATTTATGCATATCTAAAGCGTCAAACGCGGAGGTTTAGTGTCGCCAATAGCGAGTGGGCGAACGAGAGAATACCCCGTTCTTTTCCTACAAACTTATTAAAGCTCTGTCATGTGTCGTAGTTAACGAACTTGTCTTGTGATCGGCCCCTTATATGAAACGGTCGTACGGGAAATGCAGGTGTACGCACTTATTTGTACCTCGATTCCGTTTTATATAGGAAGTTGTGCATTTAGAGTGCCTTTTCAGTGAATAACACCTTTTACGTAAATTGTCTCACTAGTGCTTAAATTATGACCGTTGAGATTATCTTCAATGGGTTTCGACCATTTTCAAACAAAGACAATTGGAATTTTTATGAATCTTGGCGCCACCGAAAAGTTTGTATTACTCTTTGTTAAATACCAAAGACTACGAAAAGCAAATCTATATTGTGCAACTGTAAATATCGACGACAAGATTATGTTTTATAAAGAGTAGCGAAAAGCCAATCTTAACCACCTTTTTGTTCGTCGAAACGGATTTTAGATCTACACGTTCTATTGTCGCCAATATTTTGACATTCACGAAAAACGATTTTGAGAATGCTTTTGTAATGTGAACAATTCAGTCTTAATCAACAAGTAAATCGTGCTCGGGCTAAGTATTTGGAGAATATGATTAAACTGTCAACATTGTCGTGTTATCAGTTACATAAGCACAGAAGTGTATTTTATTATAAATTGGAGAATTTAAATCAGCATCTTAAGAAGAAATTCAAAATATAATTTGTAAATTGAACAAAAGAACTGAAAAATATCGGATAATTTGATGAGTTTCGCGACGCGATGATGACGGGTGGCAATTAGACACAGATTGAGCCGCTGCAGTAGTATTTTATTGAAGATTTGAAGTTGTTTATTGTCCATCCAAGATGTTAACGCTCATAATCGTTGTGTTGGAAATAAGGGTGCGTGTACGCATGCATGCATACATATACAGTTTTCCGCGAATTTGTTTACACCGATAGGAGAACTTCACCAATGCTAAATAAGGGCTAGTTTAAGGGTAGGGTGACCATACGTTGGAAATTTAATTGAAAATTATAATGTGTTATAATTTTATTATAAATTATTGTCATGTTGTGTAATTTTGTAATCAATAAAACAATTCCTGTACTATTCTATTGTTATTTTTTTAATACTATATTAAACAGATATTCAACACGTAGAGTGATTCTAAAACTGCCATCATGTTTTTGAGTTAAATATGTATATAAATAAACAAAATAAGTAAGAAAGTGATATTTTACATTTTCCCAAACAAATTAAATTAAAAAATGAAAAATTAATTGAACTTGTAATTTCACATGGTCATCTTATTAAAACTGTGTCGATGAGCGTTCATATCTTGGACGGACTGTACATGGTTATTTATACAATCACGGGGCACGAGCCAAATCGAGAAAGAACCGTCACGCCAATGTTATCAGAGTGCCGCCAAGTTTTGGCCATAACAAAATCTATATATTAATATAAGCAGGCCCCACACTACTATTATACCTATGGCTAATTTAAAAAATAATAAAAAGGTTTAGGAAATGATAACAATTCACATGTTGCCTTGTATGTAAAATAAAGTAGTAATGAAACAATTAAAGAATTTTATCATTTCACAAAACATTCTGTGTGAACAACAATCGGGATTAAGATAAAAACATTCCACTAGACAAGTAATAAATAATTGGTTTTTGGCTAATGACACAAAAAATCGTTGAGGGAGTTTTTTGGATTTCAAAAGAGCTTACGAAACAATAGTCAAGTATAATGTTAAAGAAATTAGAGATAATATGTATAAGTGAATTAGTTTTAAAATGGTTTGATAATTATTTAAATAAAGAAAGGAAATGTTTATATAAATTATGCTTATTCCAAAGAGAAAATGTTATTTTATGGTGTACCATGAAGGTCTAAATTAGGACCATTGTTTTTATGATATACATATATTAATTATATAATTAATAATATAGAAAAATGTAAAATACATCTGTTTGCAGACGATATTTTAATTTATTGCATAGATGATAATGTTAAAGAAGTTGTAGATAATTTAAATAATGAATTAAATATAATATAAATATGATAAAAAAATAACGTACTTAAACTAAATGAGAATATAACTAAATGTATGAATATTAATTTTAAAGATATATTAGATAATAATATACATAGTTATAGATAACTTTATTATAAAAATTGTTTAGAATATAAAATATTTCGGATGTGTAGATAAACAATTAACATTGTAATTACGTAATTAAAAAATAATAAAATAGTTATAAACGTATCTAGGATAAGAAATATAATACCTATAAACACAAAAAATAAATCTACAAGAGTATTATATTGACACACTTCAATCATTGTGCAACATGCTTAATAAATTAGATGACACGATGTTGCAAAAATTATAAAGTAAGGCATGAGAGAAGTTTTAAATAAATTAAAAAAATCTGAATGACTGGGTATTCAAGAAATATTGAGAATTAATGTTTTAGTATTTATTTATATGTATGTATAAGTTAGAAAATAATATGTCATTGGAGTATTTTAAAAACGCTTTTAAAAGAAAAGCGCTGGGATATAAAATAACGGATAATAACCATATGTCTTTTAACCGTGTATTTTAAAAACCTTTTTTTTATTTTTTTCTACCACAAGGGCATATTTGGTTATTTGGGGATTCCAAATTATAGATCCCTATTCAAGAATGTTACTAGCTAAGGTGTCATAGAGGACGCGAATAACTGACGGATCGTTAAAATGAAAGACGTTCCTCATAACAAAGCCGAGCATCTTGAAAGATTTATCACAGTTGTGTATGCGTAGAGGGAACCTCCACTTGCTCTCAAAAGTGATTCCGAGATCTTTGGTGGAAGTTGCTCTAGTCAAAATATTACCACCGAGATTGTAGGAATAAACTGATGGCGAACAGGATCGAGAAAATGACACAGTATGACACTTTCCGACATTAAAGGGCAAACGGTTAATGGAAGCCCATCTCCAAAGAGCATGGTTTCCCAAACTATGTTCCGCGGAACACTGGTGTTCCGCGGATCCAAAATTGGTGTTCCGCGGAGCCTAAATTGATATTTCACAAAAAATTTTAGTAAATTAAAAAAAATTGAACATATTCTACTTCATAATGAAAGGCGAGTGACGGTTAAACTTAATTGAGATTTATGACGTCAAGAGTTTTTAGTACCTAAAAGTTGGGTACAGCAAAATAAGCTAAGTGTTCCGGCAAAATTTTCGGATTTGCCAAGTGTATAGAGAGTCTAAATCACTTTGTATAGAGAAGGAGTCCGCAACAGATCGAATGCATTTTTACAATTTTAAATCATCTGCGTACAGAAGAAAACTTAAATTTGTAACTGCCGTATTTATGTCATTAATAAATAACATAAAGAGCAGAGGGCTCAGGTCGGACCCTTGAGGAACCACCGAAGAGGTGAAATATTCTTTCGACAATCGGCCCCCATAGGTTACAAACTATTTACGATCGCTCAAATAATTCGAGAATTACCGAGTTAAATCATCAATATATGTATATGTTTTGGTCATATTTGCTCAGTGTATAAGAAATTATCTGTATTATCTAAATAAATTAATAATAAAAAATTGTCTCTCTTTCTAGTATTAAATCATGTACATAATTAATTCTTATTGAATAAATATTATTTTCTAACTTATATTTAAATACTAAAACTTGCATCTCCTATATTTATTAAATACTATTCCAATCTAATTTTATTTAAAACCAATTATTGCGCTATTTTGTAATTTTTTTAACATCGATTTATCGAATTTATTAAGCATATATAAAATTGTTGCGCAATAATTGAAGGGGGGCAATATAATACCATTGTAGTTATTTTTTTGTATTTATACTTAACATATTGCTCATCATAGATAATATATTATTTTTTATATATTATTACAATGTTCCTTAAATTATTTTTTTATCTACAATTACTCCTAAAAATTTTATATTATCAACTATTTTAAATAATAGAGTTATCTATAACTTTATTTATATTATTATCTTACATATCTTTACAATTAATAAAAACTGAGGGGTAGAATAATAATATACGTAGAATAGAATATATGGCCTTGCACACGTCCTTTCCAAACAAAGAGTATTTCAGCTGTACTTATGGTTGATTAACATCTCGGGACGGATATGCAATATTTCTAATTAATATCGCAATTTTTTGGTAACGAAATTTGAATTTCATTGTTGTGTAAAATACTGTGTGACCTTACTTGACAGAATTATGATTTTTTTTCATTTGTTCATAATCGTCGTAAGAATGACCTCTAAATTATAACATATTGTGCAGGTGGTTGATAACCTCACAACCGTATAATTTCCATGATTAATTGGAATTAGCCTATTTTCCGTCATATTTTAAAAGAAACGTAGAAACGCATTTGAATTTGCAAAGCGAATTTGTTAAAGAAACCATAATTGAATTCGCGGATTACTACTTATATGAAAACATTAAAAACAAAAGCGAAGCAAGTAGAGACATTCAAGATATACAATAATCTTGAAATAAATAATAAGCAAAAATGTAAATGAACGCTTCATGATATATTAATCATTGCATTTCATTTTCTTTACAATAGGATGAATAAAACGGATGTCGGTAATATTGTACAATTGCTAGTTTTTATTATATTGATTTTTGCAGATTTTTATTTTAAAAATGAACCGTTGGGGACGATTTGATTGCGCGTGAGAACATGAGGTATCGATATTTTTAACGGATTCAAGAAATAGGTACCCAAGATACAGTTTCCATTCTTCAAATTGTCTCAATCAAAGCCTCGTCAATGGATTTTTAACTTATGTCGGAATAACGACGCCTTTTCAGATATGTTGAGCTATCACTGCATTCATTTTCAATTTTATATAACAAGAGAATAGATATTACATTTAAAATTATTAAATCGATTAGAATAAAATCTCTTTAACGGCGACTTTTCAAATGCAATGCAAAGACAAAAAACTAAACTACAGACTCGATTTTAGACACAGATGTGAGGTGGTAAAGCCGAAGTTTTTGCAAAGATTTCGAGATTTGTTGGATGAAATCATTCATTTTCTTGAAGCAAGAGGAGATGACCATTAAAATCTGCTTGACCAAAAATTAGTGTGACTTAGCATTCTTGACTGATTTCACAGAAAAAGTAAGTTTGCTCAATTTATATTTTGTAATGACTATGCTGACGGGGGTGGACTTAGGGCCAACGGGGGCGGCATGACAACGTGGCGCGGAGGATCAACAACTCGCGGAACGGAGGCTGGTTGGCGATAACGGCCACATAGAGTTAACTAAACACCACAAATTTATAAGGTATAGACCAGGTCTCGGCAACCTTTTTTAGCTGCGGGTCAAAATAATTTAAATGTGACTATTAAAAAGACTATTCGGGTCAGTGAATATTTTTGGTCCTAACAATCATATATGTGGTCTAGTCGTGACATCGTAAGGCGTTCAAAAAATGATATTTGCAGAACTGAAATGGGTCACTTCAAATCATCAAACGGGTCACTTGGTGACCCGCGGGTCATAGGTTGCCGAGCCCTGGTATAGACAATACCGTTCGTGATTTTATTAATAGCATTTCAAGGTTTAAAAGACAAACTTTAATTATGATCCAAGATTTCAGGTATAACCGTTTTGACAGATTTCCAAACATATTTACATAGAAATACTTGCCATCATTTCAAAGCAGAAAAAAACATCTCCGAAATACAGAACAACTTACAAAAGTTTGAAAAAAGGTTTAATGATTTTAGAAAAATTAATCTATTCAAGGACGGCGTTGATATTCAATCACATGCAAATAAATTAGTAGAGCTATTTAATTTTGATAATTTAGCACTTGAAATGAAATTATTACTTTGCAATGTGATATTTATTAGAAAGCCGGGTCTTTGAGCAAATATTTTTGCAAATATACTTGTAAAGAAAAATATCCAAATTTAAGAAGATGCTGTAAATATTTGAATTCGTGTTTTGGATCTACGTACTTATGTGAATCATAATTTTTGTATCTTAAAATGATGAAACATCAAAATCTGAGAGTCGAATAGTCACACGAGTCTTTTTTTATATTGTGTTATACTAAAAAAAATAGTTTATAATTTGTCTATTCCACAAAAAGCCTACAATTAAAATAAATCTATCGCAATTCTGAACAAGTTGGTCATCCTTTCCCTAAATAATCGCGATTGCGTCCCTTATTATTGACCGTTACGGCCAAGACGTCAGCGCTCAAGACTTCCTAAAACAATTTATTTTGAAATGATCTTTTTAAGGTATGCGCCACAATATTTTATATATTTTTTAATAGATGTGTGAAATACCTGTCGAGTCATTATGTAATAAATAAATACAAATAAATCCTCACGACGTTCTCATCGCGAAATGGAAAATTGTCGTTAATCATTCATAACCAGCACCATCCGATTATAATTTGTTTAGAACTTATTATTATTTAGATTGAATTTACCTCTATGATATAATTTTAATTAAATATATCATTACAGATATAGTAAACTGTAGATAAGATTTGCACTTCTTCTTCACAACCGCCAATCAGGTCTATACAAATTGATATCTAACGATTTCTTGACGATGTCTAAGCACATCCAGGATGGCGGTTAACGATGCAAGAAGCGTATGCTCTTCCTCGATCGTCCTTGAGATGATTCCAAAGTAAATTGTTAAACCAACCTGTTCGACATCCGCAATTGCGCAAAAAAAGTCCGTTAGCTGTTTTAAAAGATCACGACTTATCAACCGTCGTCGAGATTGCTTAAATCTGCATCCGACCTTGGTCATGGACTAAGGTTTTTGTGGTATTTTGAACACATTGTAGTGAACGATCGGTCCTATACGATATTGTGCGTACATCTCACACAAGAAGCTATTGAATTACGAAACACACAAACAGGTTTTGTGTTTTGTCGCCATTGAGACTGTTCTCTGGGCCGCATATTTACGGCCTCAATGAAAGGAGACTGGAGAAGGTTGCCAAACGGTTTTCTAAAGATCTGATAGTGATTTACACCTGCTACATGCGATAAGGAGCTAAACGTTTAAAAATACTATGGATCAAGCACAAGACAGAATAACTTATTAATTTTTTTAACATAATAAAATATTTTAATTTAGTATGCAATATAAATAAAAACAATGCAGACTATTACACATACATATATCACGTTCGAACTAATGGCGAAAAATAAAATAAACACTTTTTGAAG
Source organism: Plectrocnemia conspersa (assembly GCF_051122295.1). Lineage (NCBI taxonomy): Eukaryota > Metazoa > Arthropoda > Insecta > Trichoptera > Polycentropodidae > Plectrocnemia > Plectrocnemia conspersa. The sequence continues at coordinate 3,233,024 of NW_028277168.1, forward strand.
TCGAATGTTTGTTAATCTAATGAAGTCACTGTTTATATAATAATTTAATGTTTAGTTATGTAATGAATTTATTAAAATGTTTAATTATTAGGAGAATCCCATTATATCCCACTTGACTTCTAACAAGTGCTATTTATTGTATTACAATCTAATTGAAGACCTTATATGAAAAAGTTTCAATGTACACTTTTTTCGAAATTTGTTTTATTGTCGGAATGAATAGTGCTGGGCATTCTCTACAAGCTCCGGTAAGTAAAACAATCGTATACTCATCATTTTCACAAAAAATATCACTACTTTTGGAAAAACAAACAATGTCTAAGCATTTTGTATGAAGAACAACCAATGTCCTGAACATTGGTGTTACTTTAAATTAAACTGAATAAGCAATGCATGTATAATTTAAGACTTTAAATGATACTATACATATGTCTTCTTCCTTAAAATTTAAAAAAGTTAAAATAATCAAAAAAACATTTTTTCTCATATTTTGTGTAAATATAAATAATGTATATATTTTTTTATATTCCTCATTTTTGTTAAATGCGAGCTGGTCACATACACAAAAGTAGAATTAAGAAGAAAATAAAATGCAGTGATACATGTATGTATAATACTAAACTGTGGACCTTTAGCGACTTTTTTAACACAGGAGGATTGAGCAGCTTATATTAAAAAAACGCCGCAAAAACACAAGGGCAAACGCAACCTTGCATACACATAAGATGTATTCCCTAGTCTGTGCGTGCAATGGTTGTTCTTTAATTTTGATTATTGACTTAAATTTCGAAAAAGTGTATATAGTATAAATCCAAGATTTTTTAAATAAAATTTAAATTAAAAAAAAATGGAAAGCCAGTTTATTAATAAATAGTGTCTAACTCAAACCTCGTCAAGCATATTGCTATATATGGAATAGCATACTACTATATTTGTATAAAATTAAATCACGAATCTTGTATTGTGAAACCAATTTATTGATATTTAAGCAGCGATTGAGCCTATTTATTATTTTAATAAGGTTTAGCTGTATAATATAAAAATCATAAGGTAGGTGCATTAACCAATGCATTTGGTGAGCACGAGAACGAGTTTTTTATGGCTCGTATTTTTCAGGTCAAAATTTTAATACGGTTTTGGTTATAATTTATATTACATGGGTCAATATTAAAATGTAAGGGCTAGAATAAATATTATATAGTCGGGATTTATATTAAATGGGTAGAATTTAAATTGGACTGGTCAGAATTTATATTGAATTGTAAGAATTATTTTGACAGATGGTCAGAATAATTTTTTTCAGTCAGTATTTATTACAGTTCATTGGTCAATATTTATAAATAATAGTGATTTGTATTTTACCCTTAAGGTCAGTTTTATGTTGTCAGCATAATAGTACATGGTCATTATTAAGCTGTTTTAAGGCTACCTTGTTTGGTTGGATTCGTAACATTGACAAATCAACAGGTCAACACAAGCCAAGCGGTCTCTCCGCTGCTGCACTGTGCCTTCGTACCCTCGCGTCCTACATACAATTAAATAGGTTCGTTGAGAGTTATTCATGGGGTGTTCAATATTCTGACCAACGCTCGCTCGTTCGCACCTAACGTGTCTAACTTGATACGAGGGAGATATTTTATAAGATATTTCTAAAACAATAATTTATATTGAATGCTATTTTTATTCCAATCACTAGATATTTCTTCTGATCCTGAATAATATATTTATGTCCATACATTATTTTAATTCTGATTGTCCTATATTTTTATTTTTATCGTATGCTATTTTTATTCTGACCATTTAATATTTATTCTACCCCTGAATAATATATTTATTACTAAGCTGAGATTTGATTTGAATTTGTCGCTTTTTTACTCCAACGGTATATACGTTTCACCTCTGTTCTTTTTCGGCACCGAGCGAGCACAAGTTACAATATGCAATATGTCTATCAAAATAAATGTTCTCATCATTTTTTTAATTTAGTTCATCAGTGACGACATATAGTATTATAATCCTTTATTGATTGACTATAAACGTCACTTCTTCTTACTTTAAATTTACGACACTATTGTGTCACATTGCAATTTCCAACAGTTCGTCATTTCACTGAATTAACGGATCACTGTTTATAATTAAATTATTTATAAATTAATTTTAAAACTGCAGAATGGAAAGGAGCCCTTGCATTGTGTGATATGGAGAGAAAAAACATTAATGTTTAATAAGTGAAGCATAAAATGTGTTTCATTTTTATTAACATAATTAATTAGGTATTCAATATATTCTCTCTGCGTGCTCATTCACTTTCATAAATCTGTCCACACAATTTTTATACCTCATTCCAATGTATCATTTTCGCAATGCGGTTTCACCGCAATCGACGTTTTATATCGGTATATCTATCGTTGTCATCCTTGAGCTTCTTTTTTTAACTACTGTCATCCCATGCATGTCAACTTTTCCGACGATTAATGGTAGTTTATTTTTAAACCTTCACGCATATGATTTTTGAAGCTGTGAAAATACATCACCGCGTGTCGGGGGATAATGCTCTTGTTAAAATTTTACTAGCAAAAAATCAACAGAAAAGATGATGATACTGAATGTATAAATATGTGTATAACTACGAATCTGATATAAATATGTGTACTACGAATCTGATATGATAACAAATCTGCGAATACGAAAAACAGCGTAAATGTTTTTTATTGTTATACATACATCAGGTTATCCCGTTTTTTCTTACGTTTGTAAAAACGTATAACTTTTTATATATTATTTCATTTGTTTATTAACAGTAGTCGTATCAATGACGCTATTTAGTAACGGAATATATTTTGTTTCGATATTAACAACCGTAAATCAACAATGGTAGTGAAGACAAAATAATCTCAGTTAATAATAATTTATTATTGTTAAACAAATATATTGTATATCAGTGATGTATTTTAAGAATATATAATATTAGATTTGAGATTCTTACATAATATCAAATATAGTTAAATCAAATATCGGGCGGAATTTTAGCAATGAGTCCAGAACCGGTTTTTTGGAGATGTGTGTCATGATCTCATGATATTGTATTCTGTATTGTGTTCGTTGTGTGGCCGCGAATGCTTCACATCCACAGGTATGTACATATACGCATTTTAAATTAAAATAAATTGACACTATCGGCAGTGCGTGTCAGAGAAATTTGTGATTGTGAATGGAGTAATTTTTATAGCACGAAATTCGTGTTGAACTTGACACGTTTCACTCTCCATTCAATATACGTGTACAATGGCGGATATGGGGGGGGGGGGGAGTCTAAAATTTATTATTGTAAAATGTACTAATAATATTTTTTTATTATTATTAATTGGTATGGTCACTATAATAGCTCTAAAGATCACTGCGATCGCTATGTGCGCCGAATTCAAAATGGCAGCCGATGCAAATTCGTCGTGTAAATTTGCACATATGAGTGAAAGTAAAAATAAAATACGATAGCGGCACGCGACAAATACGGCCGAAACGCCATTGACCGTGAACGCTGCGTAAATTAAATATAATCCGAGTGGGTGTCGATAATGGTAGGCAATGCATGCATCGAGCTGAATTAGGAAGACAAAAGTGTTTCGAACGCAGTTCAAGGTCGCAGACGGGGACAGTGCCTCTTCGAGGATGCCCTGGGCGTTTCGAGTGCATAACAGCGCAAATAGCGGCCATTCGCCGTTCAGGATTATCCTTATAATAATTAAATATAATTGTGGCACTAAATTATAATATTTAAACGAAATAATACACTCCCACATCAAGAATTCCTCAAGGTCTTAATCTCATTTCTTTAATGTTTATTCTGTTTATTGATGATATAATGCTAATTTAATATTATTACATTTCCCAAAGTTTTAAAAGCCGCAAAAATAAGTAACATTTTAGTGTTTTCATTTATAGCACTGTATATAAAACAATAATCGACAATTAGCATGTGTGTATCAAAAAATCAAATTTAAAATATCAATTTATCCCGAACTCGCATCATTAATTATTTTCCCCCTTTTTAGTTTTAAAAAAATGATCATAAGCAGCTAATTTTGGGCTCGCTCGAATGTCGCGTGTCCATTCATCGCTCAGAGCGTGAGAAAATATTTCAACATCATTCACTTTTACTTTGTTATAGTTTATTTTATTATTTGCATTGTCCGTCCCACGCACAACATAACGCATATAAAAAAACTGGTTTTCGACCAACAATAAACCCTCTTCGAGGTGTTATGTTTGCATTCCAATTACCGCAAAGGTATTTTGTGCGTTCTGTTTGGACATTTCGCTGGACCATAGACAATTTGTCAACAACCTCAGCAGTGGCGGAACTATATGGTGCAAGACCCAAAGGGGGGGAATTTTAAATGCAAATAACATAACATATTTAATCACATAACATTAATATATACAATAATAACTATTAAAACATGTCTATAAATTAAACAAATAACATTTTATTCAATAAAACTTGCGCTGCGTGGTTAATTTAATGTAATTATGTTATTATAAAAATATACATATTATAAGTAAAATAAATCTAATAATAATAAATAAAAACGATAAAAATCACACTAAAAAATGTTCCGTTTGTTTATTGGGTTATAATTCGTTTTCTTATACCTATATATCATTAAATTATCTCTATTTATATTATTAAATCTACGTGTATCTTTATTTCTTATTAAGTATTTATTAAAATACTTCAGTTACATATTATTTTCTAACTTGTATATAAATATTAAGACATTAATCTTCAATATTTTTTGAATATCCAACCATTCCAATCTTTCAATCATACTTCTACGTAAATCTATTTTTATTTACAACTACTCATATATTTTGTATTTTTTGCAACATCGTCTTATCTAATTTATTAAGCATATATAATAGGGATCGCCAAACTTCATGCCAGTACAAGTCACATACAAGAGACTAGAGAGCCGCAATAATTTTTTAATAAATTATATATTTATACAAATATATTTTGTATTAGATGGAAACTATAAAATAATAGTAGCTTGTATGGAATTATAAAATATGTATCTCTCTTTAATCTTACTTTTATAATAAACATTTTAGAAGAAAACGCCCAATTTCCATATAAAACACTTCTACCCTGTTCATTATGGAGAGAATAGCCAAGCTTGTCTATAATTTTTAAATATATAATAATTATCTCTGAAAACTTGTATTGTACGTAATGGGACTAGGTACAAAAACAATGTCCTTATGTGTCTTTTTGCAGTTTACAAATTTTATGTTGCCAATGTGAAAGAATCACAAGGGTAGGAGTAAAAGTAAAAAGACAGTTAAATAACACGGTGAATAACCTCAATTGTTTGCATTGTATAAAAAATGGCGACTGGAATGCTACGTGTGGTTTTTCGGCGGCAAAAGGTAGCCACAGGTAAAACGCAAGAGAAGGTCGCGAGGAATTTAAGGTGCATCTCTTGAGTTACCTGTGCGCAGGTGCTCTCTCGCCTTTATCCAGGTCAATTTTTAACGCTGCCGAACAAGAATGCACCGGCGACCTGATTGTTGTGCGCCATTGCCATTGTGCATTGTTCGTTTTGCAAACGGGACGTTGATAACGAGATTTATGGCACGGATCGCGAATCAACGTTCATATTACAGGCAGCAAAAACTTGTAAACACAAGACATCAATTTACTTTAACATAATGGCAAACAATCAAAGAAGTGTTTTGAATTCAGAGCTCAAAACATTTTTTACAGGTGGTTTAGATCGCAAGCATTCTTTGTTTAATCTACGTTATTTTGGATGTCGTGTGTATATAAATCGTACAACATCTAATGTTTTCTATATGCTTATAATTTCAAACGATGATTTTAAAGTATTATGAAGAAGCACAATTGAAGACCTTATCCATTGTCACAAAAATCATTTTTTACTATACAGAATAAAAACTAATTTTCTTTTTTGATTACAAGGAAATATAATACTTTATTTTATACGTTTTAAATATTAGACATTAAATATAAAAACATAATAAATTTATGTTAGAAATAAAATAATACACACAAAAAAAATAAAAAATAAAAAAAACATTTGTCGTTTTACAGGCATTTTTTTCATTAGCTGGTTTTCCGGTAAATAAAAAGATTTTAGTTAGTTTTTCTTACAAAAAATAATAACTAATAATTTTTATTTTTCCCCATATAGTATGAACATATGTTAATGTGTTGTTTTTTTTAATTTCATTTTTTTTTAATAAAATCAGGTTATAATCAATTTTTGTATAAAACAAATATCATATTAGGAAAATAATGCTGAAATTCAGATAATACTATAACATTAACAATAGTTCAATCTAAAAATAGATATCCAACTTTATGGTTTTATATTTCATATTAAACAATTTTTACTGTTTAAATATAAATATTACTTAAATACCTGCAATCACTACCAATATTTTTTGCGGGAATATTCTTACCCACATAATTAATATGACAACTCCTTCTCACCCTAGCTATTCTAATTAACTCTCGTTTACTTTTAAATGCGTTTTTTTGGTTTATTAGTTATGTTAATTAAATAACTTTCCATTATAAAATGTAAGGTGTTAAAAAAACACAATCGAATTACTCAAATGACGATCATGCAACTGATGTATTTTTTAAAATGCATCTATTCAGATATTATTTGTACATGTTGCACATTTTTTCTTCCTCTTTTTTGAGTAATGTAATAAATTAGTATTCCCTCGACATTTAAGAAAACGAAATTTTGTTTATGTAACAGAAACATGATATGCACGCACAGACTAGAGAATATCTATTCTGTGTATGCACTGTTGCGTTTGCTCTTTTGTTTTTGCGGCGTTTTTGTAATATAAGCTGCTCAATCCTCCTGTCACTAAGGGTCGACAGTTTAGTATTACACCTTGTTACGAGTTATATCAGGAGTCTGACGTCATCAAGTATATCAAAATACAACATTGACACCCGCATTGACGAGTCGAAACATGCGAAGCGACTATTTATAATCATGAGGAGCGCAGGCAGACCGCGTCTCCAATAACTGGATGAACTTGTAAAGGATCCCCTATCGCACAGTGACTATCAGCGAGGTGTAAGATGATTTTAGATGGACTTATAAAATATCTCGCTCGCACCATAACTGCTGGATAGAGTATGTGCGAGCAAGCGGTATTTAATTGTATGTAGGACGCGAAGGCATTCAGAGCAACGAACGAAGTGGGAATAACGACAGAGCGGCGGTGGAGAGTACTCTTGGCTTGTTGTGTTGACATCTGACAATGTTGCAAGCCCTACCAAACAACTTGGCCTTAAAACATCTTAACTGCAAAAACATGATTTTGACCATCTATCAAAATAATTCTTATCATTTAATATGAATTCTGACTAGTCCCATTTAATTTTTAAGCATTAAATATAAATTCTGATCAATTAATATAACTTCTGACCATGTGATATTTATTCTGACCGATGTATTTTGACTTTTTAATATAAATTCTAACTACAATCGTTTTAAAATTCTGACCCGTAAAATACAAGCCTTTTTGAATCGAACCTGTATTTTATTCTAAAAATTTACATAAACTGCGGGACGCAATCGAAAACACCGTCTAGAAAGTGTCGGATTTAAACGGCCCAATACAAAATGTTTAATCTACGACATTACTACTCCGTTTGGGATAATGTCCCATTTCTTATTTAAAATGAATAAATTATTTTCCAAGGCGCTCACACGACCTGTGTAATTGTTTTTAATTAAGGCTCACATTTCAGCCATAAACGCTCACATATCATGCATCTCGAAAATGATGCGACAATCCTCGCAGTGAATGTAAAACACTCATAACCGGCTACAGTATGCACGGAATTCATTTGTGAAGGCCGCCGTGCCGGTATAAAATTACAAACGTATGAAAAACCAAATAAAAGTCCGACTGCCAGAACGGGAGTTACCAATTATAGTTAAGGAATGGACTGAGAATGGACTAAATTCTGAAATCAACCGCAATGCGCATATCTTCAATGTAATACTTTTATTTGTGCATCATTTATTATTAAGAAATTATGTTTATCGTACTGAAAAATTAGCGAACTGAAATTTTGTAATTAAAACGTTCACACTAAATTATACCAAGGAAGGGTGATGTGTATTACTCTTCCTGGTTGGCAACACTGTCTTAACGGATTTATATATGAGAGAACTTAACATGTGTAGTGTATACACAGATTCATTATTATTTAATTAACCACGTATTGCTTCTAGGTGTACGTCCTGAAGATTATAAAAAAATAATGTGGTAATTGATGACTTTACGAGGGTGCATGCTGCATGGCAATTGTGCAACGTTTTTATGTGTTCCGAAATTATTTCTCGTTTTTCTGTCAAATCATTGTTTTTGTAGCTTTTTATAGACCATTGTTGGAACCCCCAAAGTATAAAAATAATTTTATTTAGTTAGATAACCATACAATACCATACAATGTACCAAAAAGTCAAACTACGTACATTGTGGACGTTTATCTCTCAGTCACAGATCTAAGATATAAATGCCTATGTCGTAGTCAACAAGTAAGAATTTGCAAAGCTAATAAGTTTGTTATTATTTGAGCACGTAATTGATAACATGAACAACTAATGAGTCAACTCAAGTTGAATGTAACATTAATAGAATATTATACTAGAATAGTAATATAATATTTTGCATAAGTGCACTTTATAGTCATCGCGATTTTTTCTATGGATTCTCTATTGTAAGTCGTTGAGTCAAGGATACGCAGTAAGATTAATATATAATTATCGTTATAAATATTGATTTGGATTCTCGAACGTACGTGATTTTCGCAAGATTTTTGAAAGTCTCCTCTATTATTATCATTATCATCGCATTTGTTGCAGTTGGCCATTTATAATGGAAAATTGCTTACAAACAGCTTGGAATTTATGGTGAAAGTAGTCCAACTATTCAATCCGCGAGAACTTATCTTCCGTTTGTTGCAATTTCAATGCGCATAGACACAGTTTTCATTGTAGCATATATGTGGTTTTCAATCCTAAATACTAAATAATATCTATACAATTTTTTTATTTAATATCTGCAAAATCTTATCAAAATGCATTACCCCTCTTATTTACTAGTCTACGCATAGTTAGACAATATAGACATTTTTTACCCGTCTTGGCCGTAAATCGCTCGTCGCCGACCAGGACGTCATAAAGTTAAAAAAATGGTCCTGTGAGGGATTAAAATCTCATGTGTGTGTCTTCCCACGTGTTACAAGAGCTGGTAAACTCCAAAGGAATTTTTGTCTCGACTTATCCGAATCGCTTGCGCAACGCACGTGAAAGAACGCGATACTACATGCAAACAACGAGAAGAGATAAATGCTTTTCAAGCTATATAAAATAAATATGTAGTCTTACAATATTGAAATAACATTTTATTTTATTTTAATTATCCAAATGCTGCTACTATATAATGATACATTTTTTAACTTCCATAAATGGTATAAGCGAATTAATAAAAATATATATTTTTACGGACAGATTTACTCCCAACAAATTGTATTGTTCCAAGTTGAATGAATTGTAGCTATGAATTTAACGCGCACGTGTATTCGTGTGCAACAAGCGTTAAATTCATAACGGGAAATTCATATGAATTTTTTTATTATGTAATCGACAAATCAAACACTCGTGTAATGTGTTAATAGTTTTCTCTAATTAGTGATATTAGTGTAAACAAAATTGCGTAGCAATAAACTCTAATGTAAAGAATTGTAAACGCTGACTAATTTCTTGAATGATGATTAATTTATGTTCGATATTACCCGTCGATACTTATTGTAGCATTCGTAAAAATTGGCTCAAAATCGTACCATAACACAGAAATTATCGTCCATACTAAGACCCCTACTTAACTACGAGGGTTGCACAGGTGAATCGACCGTTAACGTCTGGCAAAATGAATAATTTATTCGTTTGATTTTACGGTTCGATGAGTTTAATGACATTCGCCGCCGAGGTCTGGTTCTTTTGAAAAGTTCGCAGAAACCGTTAAAGAACACTGCCATCTTGTCTTTTTCGTTTGTATAAAAAGAAACTTTCGATTTTTTTAACAATGAGCATTTATAATTCAATGTGTACAATTATTAATGTTACTCCATTTATACAAAATAACGATTTCTTTTAAAATTTTATATTAAAAAATAAAGGGTGGGAAATGTATTATTTTTTTTAACTTTATTATATAAAAAAGCCTGATATATAATTTTGTTTTAATAAATTATTCATCTGATCCAGACGCAATATTTAATTTTGTTATTTACCCTCTGGGTCGTGAATTAGTTTATACACATTTATTAATTTATTAGTATACAGTGAGTGTCTTTTACGTATTCTTCCATAATTATTTCTATTTTTTATTATTATTCTTTTAGATTTTCTTTGAAGGATAGTCCGAAAATTTCAGGTTTATATTCAGGGACGTCATTTCAGATTTTTCCAGGGGGGGGGGGGCAAGAGTTGCCCAGTCAATAGTTGTTTTTTTAATATTTCGATTTCAATAACATTTATATTATTTCTATTAAGAATTATTAAGAAGCGCATTTTTCGAGCCAGATTTAAGGAGAGGCAAATGCCCACACTTGCCCCTCCCCAAATGACGTCCCTGTTACTAGAGCATTTTATGCCTTGCTATTGATGGCGTTGAAATTTTAATTTAATAAAATACTTATGTATATATACTCTATGGTTTTTGTATGCGGCTTATAACCACTTAAGAATTCCAAGCATCCGATTCCATCTCGATTTTTTGCATCGGATTTTTCAATCGTCTATCGTTGACGGTGTGATAATTGTCCACATTTCTCAGAACGCCGAAGGGTTTCGTCGGAATCGAAAAAATTGGTGACCCCAACAGGTAGTATAATAGCGGATTACGTAAACCAAGGCCGGCGGCGGTTTCAATAGTCTCCAACTGTGCCTTACAATCCAAAGGATTGTGGAAAAAAATCAAATGATGTCATCGACGTTCGATATTGCCCGATCTCTGTAAATGTTAAGTGAAAATTGCTTCGTTTATGCATAGGTTAATCACCTTATTAAACAATAAAAGTATACATTTTTGTAAAAAAGTTTAAGTTTACATTCGGTCACCCTCGAGCGTCTCTTGAGAACTTCAAGAATGAGGTCATTATTCGTAAAATGCAGTAGAACCCGTTACAACGATGGCGTAGTCAATCGGGAATTATCAACGCGATTGTAAATTAAAATTGATATCATTTATATTTATATCCAGTCCTGTTACAAGTATGAAATATTGCTCTAAAATCATTACTTAGATAGTACGTAGTATTGTATCTTGGAACGGTTTTACGTCATTGTTAAAACTGGATATTCATAAAAATGCGCGGTGGAGCAGTATCGAGAATCACTGCTTATAAATTTGCTTATAAAAGTTGTCGGTTCCCACATGGATTCACAATTTATTAATTGTCTATTGTTTCTGGAAGGTCGGAGTTAATAATTATTAATTATAAATTCAATCGACTATTTAAGTTTAGATTTTTCTTAGCTATCCTAATCTAATGATTGAATATCAAATTGATTAATTAAAACAATCGAGCTGTTAAAGTGCAAAAAATAAATGCTAACTTATATTTATTGAAAACCATTATTATATCAAAACGCTGGTTGTTCTAATAATGTATATATTGTTTGAATCACAGTATTAATTTCACACTAGTCACTATTCGTAAAAATTATAGTGGTAGGGCTGTATCGATAAAAATTGAAAAAATAACCTTAATAAAACTAAAATATGTATTATATAAGATATAATATTAAACAAGTATAATTTACTGACTAAATTACATACATAAAATACAGAAACATTTTCAATATTTCATTCGCAGTCCCTATTAACGAGCCCACTGTTTCACATTAATATTGTTGATAAATCAATGTTATTGTGGTTTTTCTATTTTTTTTTAAAGTATTTTTGTGCAAACTGTAAAATCAAAATTGAATACACTTTTTTATAATCATGATCAATGTTTGAAGTTTTCCACGAATGAAATACATATTATATTAATGGTTTTAAACTTGGATAAATAAGTTTGGATCTGTGTTCATAGATACTTATATATGTATATATAATAAATATATTTTTTAATTCGTTTGAATTGTATTTATATGTATTATGAATAAATTAGATTTTCTTTCAATTAATGGACTACATCATAATAATAAATAAAATATCCATATTTCTATATATGTATTTGTTTATTATATTTGTTTTTCTTATCCCTAATACATACTATATGTACCTATATTATATTATAAAATAAATTTTGTTTGTAGTTATTTATTTCTAATTATATGTTTTCATTTCAGAACGAACAAATATTTACAAAAGTCATCAGTTACACGAGTATGTGCAGTTGGTGGATTTTTCATATCAATACCGGTGTTTCTTACAGGTATTTTTAATTTATACAACACATAATTATTGTTTTATTTCATAAAATTCTAATTACCATTAATTTTTTTTAGGAATTATACTGTACACATTCATTCAATTCCATTCCACACCTGCGATCATCACAAGTGTCTTCATCGGCTTAGGAATTATCTTCTGTGGTTGCGCCATGGTGCATAATGTGTTTGTTTGGCAAAAGGAAAAGACGAATGCAGTAAAAGCCCTTCATTCACAATCGCAAGCAGTCGACCAAGCGGTTATGAATAGCACTCAGAACATTTGCAATTCGCAAGGGATCAATTCCATAACTGGAAACGGTTACTTGCAAGCCAACGGCCATATATCGTCCCCTGGAAACACGACGCATGGGACCAATATGAGCTTTCACAATACAACTGGTGGTACAACCTTTAGCCATCATCCAATCACAATATTGCCGCATCAGGGGCCGTATATAATTAGGTAATTTATAAAAAAAATGATAGACAAAGTGTCTAAGAAAAACTTGTTAACTATAATTCACATAATATTTTATATAATTATATTTTTTAAGAAATGTTTATTATTATTACTGTAGAGATAGATGTATGCAGTCAACTGTCATTGTCATAGTCATATTTTGCTAGCATGAATCGTTTTTATCTATTTATACCGCTAAAATATGAGCATTGATTAATTTTTATATCATCTTCAAACCCAATTTTCGATAACTGTTGTTTTATCGCTAATAATATTTTAAATTAAACATACTTAGCAAATAAAATTTTATGCTATGTTCATTAAATAAAATCTTATTATAGTATTTTTATATAAGAGCTTCCATATTTTATCATCTCCTCATATCAAAACTTTGCTTATGTATCTGTTGTTGATAAATCTTAGATTTCCAATTATTCATTGGTGGATCATATGGTTTTTTGCACAATAAATTAAGTTAAATTAAGTGGTGACTCATGTTCAAAGGGATTATTTGCATATTACTGATTTTGAGCTCTGAAGATAATCATTTTATACTAATATTCCGATTGCGTAATAACATCCAGTGTTTTTTTGTTCATATGATTGCTGAGTGCTTCATTGATTTATGACTTTATTTATTTACTCAGTGTTTTTTAATTGACTTAATTTTAAAATTAAATATGAAGTCAACCAAAAAACATAGTAAATATTTTGTCAATTGTACATTCTTAATAACACATTAAGTATATCAGTGGTTTATGTCGATGACTAAGACATGAAACATACAGGCTTAAATTCCATATACTTTCTAGTGTTTTTTTAAATTTTTATTTACAAATTATTATTATTTTATAAGTAATTGTAAAATATGATATAATTAATCCATGTAAAAAACAACTAATTATAACAATACATTAAAGGGTGTTCACTGTTTTGATCAATGCTCGCTCGCTCGCTCTTAATCTATTTAACAGTAATGCATAAACAACCCATTTCATTGAACAATTATTTTATATATTGCCCATTTAAATTGTCTTCTACATTAAATACATCACTGCAATATTATTTTCCTTCAATATTTAATATACATTACAAAATCTAATAATAATTTAAATCAATTTGTACCAAAACTAGACATGTTTTTCTCATACTACATTGATTTTATTGCTTTTTTATAGGCCTCCGACGAGTACTCCGCCAACACCAGGCGATTTGGGAAGTTCAAATCGACCGCCTAGACCTCCGAGACCACCGGCTTCCGGATCAGTCAGTCCTCCTGGTGTTCCAGCCGCTACTCTAGATCTTAGTCATCCGCATCCGGTCGATCCGCACGAGCTCAGTACGCTCGTTTAGTGAATTTTTATCAAACGAACATTTAAAATAAATTATCAGCATTGCAAAATGTTGAACATAATTGCCATGTCGTTTTTAATGAATTAGATAGATAGTACAAATTGAATATAAAGTGTATTTTGTACATAATGATAAAATATCGAAATCCAGTTATTAGATTTAATATATACTTGCCGATTATTTTAATAAGTTATGAACGATTTTCTGAATGTATGTTTATTTCTGTTTTCCGAATGATTACCTCACAATAGAATTACTATAAAAGCTTGTAAACGTTCCTCTAAAAGATCTCGCCGCATTAGTTTGCAACTATCTTTGCAAATTGTTGAATGTATACAACAAAAACTATACAAGTCATACTTTAAGGATAATATTTATTTCATATCTTATTGACTGTTGATAAATTAAACACATTTATAGGAAAGAGGGTACGGTTTACGGTATGAAAGTTTACGGTATACAGTTATTTTGTGTATACGTAATGTTATTTAATATTTCTTATAAAACTAGTATTTACTTAAATGTAATCTTTTTGAAGGTTGCTTTGAGATGCTTATTTAATATTTTTTGAAAGAAATAATACTTTTATTGGGATATACATGGGTAAAGAACTCAATTATTTCACCAGTAGCAAACCTGTAAAATGTAATTAAATGTACAAATTAATTTAAATTGATTTAAATACTATAAAAATATAAATTATTAGATTATTGGTAAACATATTATTAATCATTCTAAAGTCAAAATTATATATTTTTGTAAGAATTTAATATCAAAGATATTAAATTACGTGTCACGAGAGTTAAATTAAAAAATATAATTTCACTTTGTGAAATAAATACGTATAAGTAGAAAAAAGTTTTAATTGACAAGGTTATATTATCATTTAGTGTTTATGTTTATTAATATACGTTATTGTAAATAAAGTGTATTTATAGCATAAATCGAATCGGATGACATAGTATATATTTTATTTATTTTATTTGTAAAAATAAATGTTAATATCATTATTATTGTCATATAGTTTAAATTTAAATATAAAATAATGGACGAAATTCTTGTTTTAATTTTATAATTATTCAAATAATATGTATATATTAGATGTAATTATTTTGTTAAAAATCTAAAATGTACGAAACACCGCGATAGACATTGATTATTATCTGATAAATATTGCTGAAATTCAAAACGCCTAAATTTTACTAAAAAGTCAGCAACAAATAAAAATAATGTAGGTAAATAACGACTTGTAAGTTACAAAAGTATAAAGCATAGTTAATAATACAATTCTGCGTAGTTTTATTTTTTATTCTCTATAATTTAACTAAAAAAATAAAACATAAAGAAACAGAAAAATAATTTCAATATAAAGTTGTGACCATAAAGCTTATACATATAATAATTTATTCCTACGATCTCGGTGGGAACATTTCGGCTAGAGAAACTTTCACTAAATATTTCTATGACACTCGAGGTCGTAGCATTTTGAATAGGGATCTATAATTTGGGTTTCCAGAATAACAACATTCTTCCTTTTAGTCGTAAAGGTTCTCTCATTTTTACATCCTAGAGTCTTGTTTTAAGAAGTTGTAATACGATTCACCGACTTTTCGTGAAAAGTTGTATGTCGCTAAGCATTTCTTCAAACTACTGTAGGGTGCTGAGACTACTTTGTATCCTTTCAAAAGTACGGCTCGCGCTCGTGCAAGACCCTGGACAAGCTCTAAAACATGCACTCAGGCGTTAGACTAACACTGGTACTTCAGCTTAGGTTCCGGAACTATGCGAGTGCTGGTTAAGGCACAAGCGCTTGCACCAGCTCATAAGTAATGGTGCGCTACGAGTCCATCCCATCGTGTGGGTATCTGGATTTTTACGTTCAAAGAGCGAATCACACTGCTCGTAGTACTATTTCTTTTTAAGAGTTTACTTAGTATATTCTCCGAACGTTAATGAGCGGGCTCTCGTTAGCTTGCGTTGTTGTCATCGTTATAGCTCCATCTCTTAGGAACGCCCAAGGCGTGTCTAAAAACTTTGGCATCTTCGAGAGAGACGTCATAACCATCATCTGATGCCTACCCCTGAGAGTCCCCTCTCCTCGTAAAGGGTTCATAATACTCTCCCACGCTAAAATAACGGGCCTACAGCGTGTGATGGACTGGCGCATCACTGTATGGTGATGTAGACAATTAACCTATTCTCGAGGAACTCCAATTTTGGGTTTCGGAATGTCTCCAGAATCACAATCGCATCCGGCTTCTTAATACGCTGTAATGTCCGGTTCGTATCATTTAATTTTAATATTTTATGATTTTTTTATAGTTTATTTTTTTGTACAAGTTAAGCCAATTCGAATTTCCTATGTTGCCAGCACTGTAAATCAGACAGCTGTCAATAATAAAGTTGAAAATGTTAGTTTGCAACTACACATTTACGAAATGGATCGCTTATCCAATGTTTAAAGCGTTAAATTTGTTCGATTGTTCTACAGAAATAACAATTTTCGAAAAGATTATGGTCAATTTCATCGTTCTACTGAACAACCTAGTGAAACAATTTGAATAAACTGAAGCTTTCGAGATAGAATAAGCCCTTTGAATCATTGTCGCGCCCGTTCAGCCGAAAATATTGCTGTTGTGCTCGTCGGCGTTCGCAGTTTTTTGCATTTCTTATAGCCCTTTTGATGTTTAGCGCATTTTTCAGCTAGATTTGCACCTACACCCGTATAAAATTCAGATTACAAAAAAACTGAAGCCCAAAGACCATGGACAGCACGAAAAATTTAAGCAAATTGGGTAATAAAGCAACAGGAAGTTGATGCTGATTTTCCAAAGAAAATCTTTTTTTCTGATGAAGCACATGTCCACCTCTCTGGGTATGTTAATAAGTTAAATTTTCGCATATGGGTCGAGGAGTAAAATCCTCGTGTGAATTACGAGAAACCATTACATTCTCAAAAAGTGACAGTTTGGTGCATATTGTGTTCAGCCGGCGTCATTGGGCCTTAGTTTTTTGAAAACGATAAATGTCGAACTGTAACAGTCAACGGTAAGAGCTATAGGCGCATGATAACCAATTATTTTAGGCACGAAATCGAATATATTGACGTGGAAGATATGTGGTTCTAACAAAAAGACGCAACTTGCCACATATTGGGCGCAACGTTAGATGTTTTACGTGAAAAGTTCCCGAATCGCATTATTTAACGTTTTGCTGGCGTCAACTGACCGCCAGGGTCATGTAAATTAACGACATTGGTTTTTTTTAGGGCTAAGAGCTATGCCTATAATAAAAAAAATATGTGCTGAATTTGAAAAAAAGTTCGGAAACTGAAGTTGGATCAACCTTTATTATTTTTTTGTGTATTGAAATAATACTATATATATTGTTTTTTTGCTCATCGTGACGCATTGGGGTAACCTATTAGATTAAGATGATCTTAATTTTATTTAAATAATTAAATAAATATATTTGAGATTTTTCAATTAAATGAAATATTTTTAATTACTGTGAATTATAAAAAACAACTGTTACTGCAATTTCTAAATATTGTAAAAAATAATATATTGTAAAAGAGAAAGTAATTTTTATTACTGGCAGCACTGACGCTGGTGACGTTTAATTGTCAGAGCCGCGTGCCGCTTCAGGTGAATCTTAAATGTTAAATTATTTATATTATTATTATTTATATTATTATACTGCGTTAAATTGAAGTTGGCTAAAAATGAAATTTAAAATATTTTGAAAAATCTATTTTGATTGATCAAATCACATTTTTGGTTGTTTAAGTTAAAGTACTTAGATGATGCAATAAAAAAATAAACAATTAAATTTGTGATGTTGAATAACATAAACTATTGTACAATTCTAGTCAAAATGGTTGCCTCTACTCTCACAACTGACCAACAACAAAAAAAAGAGTTGATCACTAGAAATCTTCAAGAGGTACTATAATGTTTTTAATTATTTTATTAATTTCACCGTTCATTCTTGAGTGTTTTGTCTAATTAAGGTGTTGGGAGAAGACAGATTAAATGAAATATTGAAAACTCGTGAAATAAACATATACTGGGGCACAGCTACCACTGGAAAACCGCATATTGCTTATTTTGTGCCGATTTTGAAATTGGCAGACTTTTTACAAGCAGGATGTCAGGTACGCTTTTATCGCATTTTAATATCTGATGACATTTGTGCAAAGGATCTTTGATATGTAGAGGATGAAAACACCGTTACAGAATATTTGCTCAATTTGAAAGATAGTATATTGTCGCGGTTTTCCTCTACTTACCAAGCGTAGTCATTAAATTCTAAACCTTCGTACAAATTTGTAGGTTACGGTTCTGCTGGCAGATTTGCATGCGTATTTAGACAACATGAAGGCGCCTTGGGAACTCCTCAATTACAGGACACAATACTACGAAGCGATGATCAAAGCTATGCTTTCATCTGTGAACGTTCCAGTTGACAAATTGAAGTACTTAGCCCATCAATATATTTGTTCAAGTGTTATATGAATGATTTATTATTTTTTTTTGTGTAGATTTGTTCGCGGTACCGATTATCAACTGTCTAAAGAATACACACTTGATGTGTACAAATTAAGTTCTTTAATGTCCGAGCATGATGCTAAAAAGGCTGGCGCCGAGGTTGTGAAACAAGTAGAGCATCCGCTTTTGAGCGGTCTTCTATATCCAGGTATTTGCATCACAAAGTAAATACTCAAATGAACCTTTACAGTAATCCCCCGAACTTACTTCATACATTATTAACCCATCGACCTACCTAATGAAAATTAAATTGGAATAAATAAAATATATTTTATGAAATTGTGTTGCGTAATTCAAAAGTAAAAAATGCGGAAATTGTATTGAAAACATTTCACAGAAAAAGAGGCGCGCCTCATGCTTTGACAATTGCACAAGCAAACACTCATAAAATATATGCTCCGCCCATTATGCTATCTGTGACGACTCGAATTTTTTTAGGTAGGCCGATAGGTTAATAGTCACCTAATTGATTCTTGATAGCAACAATTTTACACCTCAAAAGCTTCTATATTCAGCTTTTTTCTAGTCTTAGTTGGAGACAAAGACTTTGATTAATTTGTTTTCGAAGACATAATGGCTTCTGTTCGAAAATTATATCGGCATGTACACAGCAGTTTTTTAATTTTTTTAATTATGCATACGGGTGACGTAAGTTGGGGTATTACTGTAATTAAAAGAGTGCCACAAAGATCAAATCTTGGTCCACTATTATTCCTTGTTTTTATAAATAATTTAAAACCAATGAAATATTTATATCCATAAAAATGAATACTGATATTTTTTTACGTAAATGTCAGTTGACTTTATTTTCTTTGAATCTATCTAATTTTTAGGTCTACAAGCACTGGATGAAGAATATTTGAAAGTAGACGCTCAATTTGGAGGCGTAGATCAAAGAAAAATATTTACCCTGGCTGAAAAATATTTGCCAGCTTTAGGCTATGCTAAAAGAATTCATCTGATGAATCCGATGGGTAAGATATTACAAATGCATAATATAATTATCAATATCTTTATTCAATTTTATCTTTAACATGTAGTACCTGGTCTGACTGGTGGCAAAATGTCTTCTTCGGAAGAAGACAGTAAAATTGACTTATTGGACTCGCCTGCGGCGATTAAGAAGAAGATCAAGAAAGCTTTTTGCGAACCAGGAAATATTGCAGACAACGGTGTATTGTCTTTTACAAAGCACGTATTGTTTCCGTTGCTGAAAGGCGAAAGTAAGATAAGGAAGAATAATATTATATATGTAATTTTACGATGTGAGTATATGTTTATGTTCATTTTTTTAGAATTCGTTATTCATAGGACTGAAGCAAACGGTGGCAATTTAATCTTCGATACATATGAAGAGCTAGAGCAAGGTTTCGGCAAACAGGAAGTGCATCCGGGCGATCTGAAGGCCGAAGTAGAACTTGGCATAAACCGACTGTTAAGTCCAATACAAGAAACGTTTTCCCAAGAATCTCTAAAGACACTAACTGCTAATGCTTATCCTAAAGAAAAGAAAGGAAGTGAGTATCTATAACACTAAAGATGCACAGAACCCTTTGAGAACCTTAGAATATAGCCTTCTGGACAATGTGTTATATGTTGTTCCAGACATATCATTCTCTTGGCCGATAAATAGAATATTTAAAGGATATGATTTGAGTTCTCAATCGAATATTCGATTGTTTTAAAGCAAGTACAGTATAATTTCTCTTCAATCTCTACAGAAACTCCTCCCGCTACTGCAGTCGCCGATGAGTGTTCACCGCACAGATTGGACATCCGAGTAGGTAAAATTGTGGAAGTATCCAGGCATCCCGACGCCGACGGTTTATACGTAGAACAAATCGACGTTGGAGAAAAGCAACCAAGAACGGTAACTATAAATCGGCACTTCTTCATATTAATTTCAATCTCGAATAATATATACATTATTAAACTTTCAGATTGTGAGTGGACTAGTAAACTATGTACCCATCGAAGAAATGAAAGACCGCGATGTGGTAGTTTTGTGCAATTTGAAGCCTGCGAAAATGAGAGGTGTGGAATCTAAAGGAATGGTTCTATGTGCTTCATTGTAAGTTTAAAATCTTCATTTTTTATATGAAAAAAAAAATAAATCTGTTTTGAATATGCTTTTAATTCACAAAGTGTTTACCAAATAATTGTTAAATCTGATTTTTTTACATTTTCTATACCTAGGGGTGGTTAGCTATAATGATTCTGTGGCCACAAATAATTGTTTTGTCCATACAGGTTCTTAATACTTTAGACATTTGCATATATATATATGGGATAACCTAATCTGAGACGATTGGAGATGTGATTAATATTATTTTGGCTTTTATACATTTCAGTGGAGAGCCAAAACAAGTGGAACCGTTGATTCCGCCAGCTGGAAGTGTCGCCGGTGATAGGATTGTCGTCGAAGGTAATAATAGTACAGTGCATTTATTTATTTTGAATCAGGATTTATAGGGATCTTTTCCGATTTTTTTAGAGGAGGGGGCAAAAGTTGGCCAGTCAATAGTCGTTCTTTTAATATTTAGATTACACAAATATTCATAGTATTTCATTAAATGACATGCATTTTTTTGTCAAATTCAATGGTGTCTCTGATTAGAATACATGTCAACAGCAATAAAATCTTACCGTTGCAGTAAAAACACTTGGTTATCTAGTATTCATATTAAGACTTATAATTAGTGAGAATCAAATGAAGCACTAAACCGAATTTTGACCAATAGAAGAGCGCAAAAAACAATTATCTCTTCTCAGAAGTCAAAAATCCACGTCAAAAGCAATAAAATCGTGTCGGCGCCGTCGCAGTGAAAACGCTCGTTACCGAGCATTCCCGCTGCGACGGCGCCGACACGATTTTATTGCTTTTGACATGAATTTTTGACTTCTGAGAAGTGATAATTGTTTTTGCGCCCTCCTATTTACCAAAATTCGGTTTGAATAACTTTGACCAATACTCTCATATCAAAAGTCCCTAGTAGTATTGGTAAGGATAGCTATCATATTTTTAAAACATAATGTAATATCCAAGTGCAGACGAACTATGGAACAATATGCGAGGTCTGTCTGTACTTCTTCTGCTTATTTTATTATCTTCCGCTTATTTTAAAGTTCTAAAACTACAATTAGTTTTAGAACTTTCATTAGATCGAGTTGGGTTTGGGTTTGAACAGCATATAAGTTCACTAGCACCTATCAGTTAAGTTATATTTTCGTTAGTAGAACTATATATCTATTGGTGAAAATGTATTTAGACTTTACTAGTGAAAGTTCAGCGAAACATATACATTCACTGTAACATTTTTGCATCCCATGTAAATAAATAATAATAAATATGTAAATTTGTGTATTACTATTACATATGGAAAAGTTGAAATCATATAATTTTACTAGCATCTGCTAGATAAATTGTATTTTCACTGGTAAAAATATATATCTACCAATGAAAATGTATTCCGATATGATTTCACTGAAATGGCATATTTAAAAAAATACTTTTTTTAAATATGCCATTTCTTTTTTTTAGATTTTCCTCGAGGAATAAACCTAGAATTTCTGGTTTAAAATCTGGAACGTAATTTTAGCTTTTTTCAGAGGGGAGGGGGGAGGCAAAAGTTGGCCTGTCAGTAATCGTTTTTTTTAACACATAGATATTTTTTTAATGCTAAGAAATTAGTATTTGAAAAATATAAAATGAAAAATATTAAATTTTGTGTTTAAATGTTCATTGCATTGCAGGTTATGATTTTTTTGTAAAAGAACGATTTTTCAAAAAGTTCCAAATTCGCCTCGTTCTTGCGCGAACACGCGTGTCCAGAGCGCCCTGCGTCCATTTGTTAATATTTAAATTTCATTACAATTTATAATATTTCATTAGATAACATACATTGTTCTTGCCAAATTCGAATTGCCCCCTTGAGATTTTAATGTGTTTGTTTATAGGTTATGAAACTGGTCAACCCGACGAAGTGTTGAACCCAAAAAAGAAAGTCTGGGAGAAGCTGCAGGTCGATCTGAAGACGAACGATGAACTGAAAGCTGTGTGGCAAGCTAACTATTTAATAAGCCAAAGCAATAAGAATCCGGTCACCACGAAGAGTTTCAAGAATGCCTCAATCGCTTAATATTTTTGTGATTTTATCCACGGTTGCCTTAATTTTGCTAATTAAATTATTTTTTTCATTTAAATATGCAAGGAGTTGAAATAATAAATGCTCTGAAATGCATAATTGAGTTTTATTTATGTATATATATATATATATATTAAAAACAGGTCTAGAACTACTTCTTTGGGATTCTGAAAGTTAAAAAACAGATTATAGAAAATTGTAAAAATCAAACTATTTTTAGTATGATTAAATGATTACCTCTTGGCTAATTTTTGCCCTTGATATAAACCGGTATAATAACCGCTCATGTACCAGCTTATTAGCATCGATGATAATGCCTGATCCTCGGGAGAATTTCCACTGGGTGGCGGTAAAAATGGTGGAGGCGGCAATGGCATCTGAAAAGAATCAATTCTTTTTTTACAAAAAAAATATTTTATTAAATTGTTCACAAAAAGATGCAAAGGGAGCGTGTCAAGCAGCAACTTTACCTAATATCATATATAGTAATTTAAGATTTTGAATGCCATCGGTGTAATTTTTATTTATTGTTTTTGCTGTATTTATTTTAAATAATAATGATATACTTAAAAGTATGGATACTAGCAGTAGAACTTGAAAATATGTAAGTAAAAAAATCGAGAACACTGCAATCGGCCTATAATTCTTAATGTTGAAATATCACCCTTTTTATGAATCGGGGTGACTTGTAAATTTACATAGATAAAGAAACGACGATGTTTCGAGAGATTGCATGAATATGCTTTTTAGAACGGCCAGGCTAAGTTGAAAAGATTTTAAAACTAAATCAGGAACCAGGAACATTTTAAAATAAATATCTAGTCATATTTTAGATCGGAAAGCTTGACTTTCTTGATAGTAGGTACTTATACATGTATTGAAAACGTGGCTTAAAAAATATTTATATTTATAGGTCAAGCAGCTCCAAGGATAGTGCTCTAGATTTGCACGCTATGTGTGTAATACTTATTACGTCACGTAAGCAATTTAAATATTGCATCCTCACACAGGTCGTAATGTGACGACAAGCACTTGTAAGTGCCTGACATTATTAATTTAACATATCGTAATGGGGGGTATGTTGATGCCAGATTCACGTGTCACATGTGTTGGTGAAATCCACCTTAAAATATAAATATAAGATTTACTATTTACGTACATCATTATCCATGTCCATCAAATTAGGAGAAAATGAAGGTAATTGAGGCAGTGGCGGCAAAAAAAGTCCTCCACTTTTGTAAGCCGGTTTGTTGACTCTCTTGCCTGTATTATATTTTCCAGTTTTATTATAACCTAAAAATGTACATTAGGAACATATTTAAAACATACCACACATTGAATTTAAACTAACGTTTTACCGTTATAATTTGAAGTGGCCGAGTCGCTTTGATCGCATTCTGAAAATTTATCATTTCCCGCGTCGGTGGCTTCCTCGTCGTATTTTGATTCTAGAATCTGTTGATGTCTATGTTTATCCCCAAAGGATGGTTTCAAATTGCTTAAATTGACCTCTTCTTCGTTTTCATATCCTAAAATGAATAAGACAACTGTCAAATATTTCAACAAAAGTATTATTGCCAGTTTCAAACTCACCTATGAATGTAACGACACAATCCTCGCCGTCTATATAAGACACAGTAGCTTCGTATTCAAGTCCGTCTCCAGTATAAATTGCGCGACACTCAGATCCAATCTTCCAAGTCGAATTTTTTGATTTATTTTTTTTACAAATTTTTTTCTTGTCTTTATGTGCAGCTTTATTGTTCGCGTTTGTAGCATTACCTTTTAAAATCAACAAATATTATTTATTTAAATCGCGTCTTATTGTCACAATTGGATCTACTTACCCGGAGATGAGTTTGTGTTCATGGCTAGTCGTTTGGCCACTTCCACGTGCGCGACGCTAATAGCTTTGTCATACACGTCGATCAGCATTTTGTCGTCCCATAGAGCATCATTTGAAGATTCTTCACTTTCAGACATGCTCTGCAAAACAAATTATATTATGTAAAAACAAAAAATTTGGTTACTTAATTTATATTAAATGAATCGTACCATATCGTTACGGCTGAAAATCATCTTTCCAACTACAGACATCGCACAAATATAAATTAAAGTAAACAAAAAGAAAAACAAGCGTACGACAACTTTGACAGTTCATATGCCGATTGCCCTAAGTACAAAATATTTCGACCATTAATTATTTTTAACATTTATGAGGTAATATCGAACACTCATAATTCCTCCAATAAATATATGTATTAATTATTACTATTAAATAATTTTATATCATACATATATGATATTCTCCAAAGGCTGAAGTGGCAATTATTAGCGAATTTTTTATACATAAAATATGCAACCTAGCTCAATTTCAATTTATTATCTCGAAATTCACCAGTAAGATTAGAAAAATCTATGAAAACCTAATTAGTGAAGGTTGATCGTAATTATACAATAATAATCATGATAGAAATTGAAAAGCATTAGAGTTCATATGAAAATCGAATCAAGGTTTTCAGGTATTAGTCACTAATTAAACTACTTGCATTAAAATAATATTAATAATTATCCCTTCTCAGGAGTTAATGATCTACGTTAAAAGCAATAAAATCGTGCCGTCACCGTTGTAGTAGGAACGCTTGTTGCCGACCACCAATATTTTTATGACTTCTACTGGGGTACCTCAATGATCTAATTTGGGTCCATTGCTGTTTCTATTGTTCATTTGACATAGAAACAGCAATAAATCGTTCATTTTTTCATTATATGCGGATGACTTAAAATTTTTCAAGAGAATGCAATCGATTTCGGATTCCCTCGACCTGCAGGAGGATCTCAATTCTTTATGGAAGTGGGCTTGCTATAGCCGATTGCTTTCCAGTATAAAGAAATCTCACACAATTTCAATTTCAAGGTTGTCGATGCCAGTGGATATATTCTAAGCAGGTCTTCCTTTACTAAGCATCTAGGTGTGACTTTCGAAAAATACTTTAGATTCAGCATGCAAATTGCAGAGAGTCTCAGCAGATCGTTAAAAACGCTCGGTTTTATCATAAGAAACTCGCGCTACTTTAGGAATACTCTAGTATTGCGCACTCTTTATGATGCTCTAGTTCTCGGTAGCGTCCACTGTTCTTGCCTGTGAAGCCTAAGACTGGAGCATTTGCCAACTTTTCTTCTTTCCATATTTGCAACATTTTAACGAAAACATTTCGCTTTATGGATATCTGGAAAATATTTTTGTTCTGCAGTGCTCGACCCTAACTTTGTGGAGCAGCAGGGTGGAGCACCATATAAAATATATCATATCATTAATTATTTGTAATACTATTTTTGAGCACGTTGAAAAACTCCATTTCGCAATAAATATGTTTTTAGGTGTACTCTAAATCAGTTCTTCTTAAAGTGGTGCTCAGTGAATATCAGTAATATTACCGTGGGGCAAAATTTTATATTTGAAACTGAAATTAAAGATAGATATTTTTAAAAGTGTTACAAAAACAAAATAAAAGTTTAGGAATTTTTTAAACAAACCCATTTTGTTCCTATAAATTTGCTCATCGGGAGCAAGGAATAACTGACCGCAGTACTTCTGAATTTGGTGCCTTTTATTTTCTTGGTTTCCTCAGCAATTGCTTAGCGTGCTTAAGGGCCAATCCAGCCCTGACTATGACGCTTGCTATTAGTCATTCCTCCGGCTAACGCACGTGCATACTTTTCATCATGCTACTCCGTGATATAACACAAGTAAGGAAATAATTTGAAATTCAATAATAATCGTTTTAATGATTTTTAATCTTATACATAATATAACATAAATAAATAGTACACAATATTTTTAATCGCAAAATACAATAATACAAACATAAAATTTTAATTGAACAAAATGTCGCATTAAATATAACAATAATCATAATGAGCTTTCTTTAAATGAACACTCAAATTAGTATACTTTTCTTTTAGTATACTTTACCACATTTGTCACATTCAAATTTTGTATTTTAAAATAAAATTTCGTTTTGAATACCTTTTCATACTTGTCGCATTTCAAAGACTTATTATTGAGTTTTTTGTGTCTCGATTTGAACGCCTTTCCGCATTCGTCGCAATGAAATTTACAATAGCTGATGTGTATTTTTTTCATATTAGGAGTTAAATAAGATTTTACTTTGACTACTTTAATACACACGATACATTTGAAATTGGTATTATTATGATTTTTTTGTGCCGCAAAAGACAAATTATTTTTTGATTAGGATAATCTTTGTACTATGTAATATGAATAGTTAAATTGGACATTCTTTTAAATTTTCAATTATCTTTGTGCACCATCTTTAAATGAACACTTAAATTAGATTTCCTTTTGAATGTTTTTTCACACATGGCACATTGCAAGTAGTAATTTTTATGATTTTGTTTGTGCCGCGATAGATATAATTTTGATTTGAATACTTTTCCGCATTCATCGCATTCAAAGTCACAAGATTCAATATGAACGCTCTTATGATGCGATAGGCAACGTTTACTTTTGAATAATTTTTCACATATGTCACATTTGAAGTTATAAGCATTATGATTATACATATGCTGTGTGAGATATTTTTTCGTATCGAATGATCTTTCACATTTGGTGCAGTTAAAGCCACAAGAAACATTGTCTATCAACTGGTGGGTTGTAAGACAATGTTGATTTTGAAACAATTTCCCACATATATGGCATTGAAAATCGTACAAATCGTTGTGTCTTTTCAGATGAACAGCGAGAGAAAATTTTTTTTTGAACTTTTTTTCACATTTATCACATTCTAAATTATAAGATTCATTATGCACAATCATATGAGTTATAAGGCTATTTTTAGTTTTGTATTTCTTTCCACACTGGTCACATTCAAAGTAGTAAGAATCCACGTGTGCCGTCTTCGAATGATAGGTAAAAGTTAATTTGCTTGTGAATACTCTATCACATTGGCCACATTCAAATTCGTAGGATTTAGTATGAACTTTTTTATGATTTTTAAGATAATATGGACTATCAAATACTTTTCCACACTTGTCGCATCCGACGGCGACGTGAACTCGTTTAATATGACTCAAGAGGTTGACCTTAGACTTGAACACTTTTGAATGCAATTTACATTTGTAGCGATAACTATGAGTGCTAATATGTTTTGATAGCTTAGATTCAGTTTTAAATATTTTTTCGCAAACATCACATTTAAGAATATGACAACTTTTGGGATTTGGTTGGATTTCTTTTACGCATGTTTGTTCAATTTTATCGTAAAGTAAATTTTTTTCATTTTCGAAGTAAATTAGACGAGGAATCGGACTGATTTTGTAAGGCGCAGAAGTATCTCTCGACTTTTGGAATGTTAAAAAATCTACACTGTCTATGTTTGCGTTGAGTGTATTTTTAACGTTAAGCATTTCTAAAAAAAATACGAATAATAATCAGTATTATAAAACAAAAACAATTATTGAATAGAATACAATTCTAACCTATTTCAATATCATCGTTGATTTCGTTAATGCCATCAAACTCTATCTTCAAGTTTTCACTCTAAAATACATTATTACAATTCTATTTAATGTTATTTTGTAATACATCACATAGTTTACCTTAATTGTAAATTTGTCATAATGAATAGTTTCATCTTGATTTTCTATCAGTGGTTCTACATAGAATTAAAAAATAGCGCAATTACATTTGATTTCAAGTACTGAAATAGATCATTAACTCAATACCTGTTTGAATTAAGCTCGAAAATGACATTTTAGTTACTGAAGTCGAAATGTCACTTATTAATTGCGTTTCGACGTTCTTGGCCTAAGCAAAAAAAAATTTAAGCATAAATCATAGTGATGTGCACCCCATGGAAAAATAAAAAATATAATAAATAAATTCCAGTTAGAATTTTTGGTAATATATTTCTATTCAAATATATATTTTATTTTTAAGCAATAATATTGCTATTTGTTAATTATATCGATTGGTGCTGCATCAATCGCTATGACTCATTTGGCTTGTTGCATAGTCGAAGGAAGTCGTATCGAATCTGTCAAATTTTTCTGATACAACCCCGGGATATCCGGACGGTTGATAACCCCGATTCTAGTATCTGCCGATCTGCCATTTGTTAATAAAATGCATGTTCTCTTTTAATTTTTAGAATATAGCCTCACACGTTTCCATTATTATCATTTCCAAGGTACGAGGAGCATATTCATACCAATTACTAGCTTATTATTTATTTATTATTGTGCAACAATAGTATTTTTATAATCATCGGGCTTAATTTGTACCAACGTCTGATTCTTTTCAATTTTTTCTGAGTAGAAACCGCAATAGTAATTGCAAGTATGCCATATCTGCGTTCGAAATCATCTTGACGAAACGGCAGGTACTAGAATCAGGGTTATCAACCGTCCCAGATATCCCGGGATTGTTTAAAAAAAATTTGACAGATTCGATACGACTTCCTTCGACGGCGCAAAAAAAACGAATGAGTCATAGCGATTGACGCAGCATCAATGACGTAGGTTACACGCTCAGTCTGCCGTCAGTTTAGTCCATATTTGTGGTCCGATTGACGCCAGACTGAACGTGTAACGCGTTGAATAACGGACTGATGAACCGGACTGACAGATATTTAAATATTTTTATAATTTTCGTCAGTCTGGTGCGGACTGACAACAGACTGATCGTGTAATACATTCCATCAGTCTGATCTATTAGTCACCGCTCGGACAACGATGGAGGTATGCGCCGAGAACGCTAACTACGCAGCCGTTTGAAGCAGAGAAAGATTTTGTATTTAGATTAGAATCAATGCATATTCTCTGGGATACAACCGATAAGAAGTATGTAAATAAGTATAATAGAAATGAAGCTTTGGGAAGGTTGTTGATAATTTATACAAAAATTAAGCCTCTGGCCATCATCGACGATATTAAAAAAAACACATTAAGATCAAATTACCGCCGAGCATTAAAAAAATAATAACGTCCCGAAAATCAGGGGCCGGGGCAGATGATGTTTATACTCCGAAGAGTTGACTTTCAATATCTTCGTTTTTTAGATGAATTCGAGCGACCCGAAGTATGTTATTTTCAAATAAAAACGCTTAAAATATTTAATGCATTTATTAAAACGAATACAACATAACCTAATAAATTAATACAGTCTAATATTTATTATTAATTCTTGCGAATATCCAATATACCCTCGTTATTGAAAAAGTGACAAAATTTTTCTCTTATTATTTTTACATCGTTTGGTGAATTTCGAGTGCTAATGGGCTCCAAATCAAGTAATTCATTTCCATCTTGTTTTGTGATTTTCCAATTCGATGCCAAATAAAGCTGAGGTTGGGTTTTAACCAAATATAATAATTACGTAAATA
This sequence comes from Plectrocnemia conspersa, assembly GCF_051122295.1. Lineage (NCBI taxonomy): Eukaryota > Metazoa > Arthropoda > Insecta > Trichoptera > Polycentropodidae > Plectrocnemia > Plectrocnemia conspersa. The sequence goes on from NW_028277168.1 coordinate 3,263,447, forward strand.
AGAGAATGTCGCTTCATTTTTTCCGCGGTAAACGTATCACCCGAAAGCGTTCTCCAGAAGACTGATGTCAGTCTCGACTGATCGTGTAATATCATCCGTCAGTCTATCAGTCCACTATCAGTATTTTATGATCAAGATCACAGACTGAACTGATGGCAGACTAAACGTGTAACCTACGTCAATCGCTCATCATTAGAAACCGTCAATCACGTAACGATTGATCAATCGCAATTGATCATCTCCGAGATTCTTTACAGTTTATCATTCTCGTCAACCACGTAAAAATAATAGAAAATTTATCGCTTCACGTGCCACTGTAAACAGTCAATCGATCGCATCAATGAGCATCAATGACGTAACGATTAACAATCGCAATTTACCCTTTCGGGGACACTTTATACTCGGCTTATACAAAATTAAATAAAAAATATATTATAGTAATCTAATAAATAATACATATTTCATAGTTAAATTATGAACTTACTTTTTATAGTTAAATTATGATTTTACACATTATTAATTTTTAAGTATTAACCACTTTACATGCGGGTTTCTTTTTGAAAAATGTTTAAAAAATCATATTTTTTATAATAAATTATAAAAGTAAATAATTACATATAAATCGAAAAAAATTGAATTTTTTGCAAAATATATTTTTTTAAATTACATATTCAAAAAATTAAATTTACAATAAAAAATAAAAAATAGGCTTGAATTTTTTAATCTTTTGTGAATTCGCAAAAGAAGAAAACTTTGAATTAATAAAATAAATATTATTATTATCATCATTATTATTAGACCATGGGAAATTTGCTAGAAATATTTTTTAGTGTTAGCACCGATGTAAAATAATACGTTGCAGTACCCGATTGAAATTATTTTAGTAATAATGGATAATATTTTCAATAAAACCAATAAAAACATTAATATTTTTTCCCATCCTTATACATTCAAAATAAATACATAGCAAATTGTCATTAACAAGAAAATTAAAATATTTTTTTAAATTTTACCTATAATTGTAATTGCCATATGATGATATATACATCGCAGAAAGAGGAGGGGTGAAAAAACTTTAGAGTAAAATGTAAGGAAATATTAAATGCTGTATAACATATCTACTAACCATAAAAAAGTAAAAATTTCTATACATTTTTATAAATTGAAATTTTTATATAATTTCTTTGACATTTTTCGGAGGGAATTTAATTAAAAATTTTAAGATTTTTGTCTAAGTAAGTGTTTTCCAATTACTAAAATTTTTTTTTCATGTTAAAGGGTTTATTTGGCGGTAATTATTACAATTATAATACACATATTTATAATACGCAATATTTCTGCGCATGCACTTACATAATTTTCTTTGTGTATATAAAAATGTTTTAATATAATGTGTTATTATTTAACAGACTTAAATATATACATTCCCTAAATATTTAATGTGGAAAAATATTCATAAATAAATATTTGTACTTTCTACTGAATATTTTCGCATCGCCCGCGAGAAATCCTACGGCCCCTAATTTGGGAAACACTGGTCTAAGTAATATCTTTTTATTTTTATTCATTTCTTTGTAATTAATATCAACCGTTAAATAAATAAAAAAATCAGTTCATCATTAAAACACTCGCTAAAAATTACGTCTTTGGGAAGTCCCAAAGTTATAAGGGAATGTACGCGGTTTTTGTCAGTGATGAAAGTGTGTCGCAATACTGCTCCGTAAACCAAACTGAATTGGTAGAAGATTGCACTTACGGACAGAAAGGTTAATAAACAAGTGCAGACATAATGTTTAAACGTAAAAACATAACGTATGCACCTAAAAATATAGTGTATACACGTGAAAGCATAATGTATACAAGTGAGAACATACCAGTCACCACAATACACGTATCCGGAATCCCAAATAATGTAAGAGACTCGAATATTAATAGTATATATGTATATCGCATAATATTTTGGTATTAAATAAAAAATATTACAGGTGCGACCCAGGGATGTTCTCCGACATTTCGGTCGCTTCGGAAAAATCGTCGATTCTATATTCAAACAGTCCCGAATTACTGAGCGTGGTAGTTATGCCTTGATCACGTATGACAATTCCACTGAAGCGTTCGAGTCAGTCGTTCAATCGCAAAATATTGACTTAAATTATAATTATCATTGAAAAAATAAATTTATTTTTATTTTTTTAGAGCTATAAATGGCAGAGTCGTAATCAAAGGTGTTTTATTAAAAGCTTCCACAGCGGACTTTTGGCTTCAAAAAAATACTAAAATTGGTACAGGTTTTATATTTTAACTATTAAAATATATATGTATATAATTTTTTTTTTAAATTATGCTATTTTTAGGAGAAATCTTTAAAAGTGTACATCCATCATCGGATATTGCAACAGTTGTAATTACATAAGATCAAATTTAATTAATCATATGACAATATTCTTATATGTGTCTATTTTTCAGAACGAATATGTGAATATACAAGACAAAGATAATATTTTGAATGTGGTGAACGAATATTGTTTTATGAAAATATTCAGCTATTTGCCGCTGAAACAATTGATTCAATCCGAAAGAGTCAGCAAACGCTGGAATTATCTCGTCCGCGAAAAATACAAAGGTAATTAATATCATTGCTTATATAATTGGTGAGAACTTACCGGAACTTGTAAATAAATTTTGTTGTATATAAAATTATTTCTGAAATATTCATTACACTCGCAACTAACTTCAATGTGTTATAAATGGATCTGTGTAATTGTTATATTATTAATTTCAAACTTCCTCGCTGAAAACGAATTGTAATTCATTTTGTTTCACGTAGTTTCAACCACTGTTCTATTGAAATTGCTTTTAATCTAATTAAATGTTAACTTTTTTCCAGGTATTGTTGAATTAAAAGCAAAGGAATGGGACGGCGATACATTGAGGACAGTTAAATTGCATTTATTATTATTTAAAATTGGTCGTTATTTGAAAACGCTACACCTAAACATTGAACTTAATGAATATAAAAACAGAACACTGTACGTGGTTGCCAAACTGTGTCCCAATCTCAATGAGCTGTCAGTTGTCAATATACAATCAAATCACTGGAGCTACTTATTCAGTAAATGCAGCAATCTGAAATCCCTACATCTTCGTGGATGTGGCGTACACAATAACCCGTTCAGAGATTTTATGTTCACGTTGAAAGAACCAGTAACCAGGGATAACCATTCCTCAAGAGATATTTTTGCACATTTAAATTTAAACAATCTAACAAAGTTCAGCTTAAAAGATTCGCAATTACAGCGTTTTCTGTCTATTGGAGTATGTATGCGTATGAGTAATCTAAAAGAATTGCACTTAATAGGTGCGGATTGGGATGAAAGTTATATATCTAACGTATTAAAATTGTTTCCACAACTTGAATCTCTTGGTCTGAGTGTTGACAGTTTGAGCCCAGAACTAGAGCCAATATTGGATATGAAAAATTTGAAAAAACTCGAGCTATGTTCAGATACAGCTGTCAATGATGAGTTGTTAATGAAGATCTGCTCAAATTGCACTGAATTGACCAACCTGGATATATCCAATGGTATCAAAATTACAGGTGAGAAACTGACATGAATCATTTGTTATTTTTAAAACATACTTATTTATTATATTGTTGCAGAAATCACTGAAAAAACTTTTATTTGTATATGGTCATTAAAAAATTTAAAAGTTTTGTGTATGAACGGCATTACAATTTGTGGCATGTCATTTGAAAACTTTGCTATGTCCAGAATACATAGCGATTACATAAGAAAAAAGAGTTCAAGTAATTTGAATACATATAATATAAAATACTATGTTTGTAACAATTTTCAACATGTTTGTGTGAATTCGAGAAAAGTGCTTTGCAAAATTCAGCACCAGCTTTTTTGTTTGGCTGTAACTAAAATGTATTTTTGTGATTGTTTTGCAATTATAAGTTTTTTACTAGCATAAAATTGAATAAAAAATATTTTTATTTTATTACTAAATGTAGAAGCAAAATTATTACAAAGATAACTGATTGACGAATATTACCATGTTAATGATTACAGATAACTACAGCTTGTAGGTGGGTTAAAAGGATTGAATGGCAAATTTCAACACAACCACAACCAACTTGTAAATTAACTTAGTATGTACATGGAAAAGTAGTGACAATATAGTATTCACAACTAAATTCAAAACAAATATTTAATTTTAACCAGTTTTGATTTTAGTTGTATTCCAGGTGAATTGGAAAATGTTTTGATGGGTGGCAATTAATTATATGCAGCAGTAATATTTTTATTGAAATTGCATGGTTCTTGCTCGAGGTTGAATAGTAGTTCGGCTGCGACGTGTGGACATTGGGAGTCAGCATTTGTTGTCTCTTCTTCGTTATATGCGGGTATTCCAATATGCGAGGGCAGTCCTTGAAGTTGGCCGGATGGTCTTTTCCACATCCGGTGCAGATGGCGGGCGCTTCTCGGTTCTTGGAGCACTCAGTCGTGGCGTGGCTTCCGGGGCATTTGACGCACCTGGGGGCTCATTGACAATTCCTAGCGGCGTGGCCAAATTGTTGACACCTTGTTGACTTCTAATGTAAATCACTGTTGTGTTAGCCGGGAACTGGACAAGGTAGAGTCTGGAGTCTCCTTGTTCTCGGCCTTTGTATTCATGGTCATCACCTTGACGATGCTAAGTCCTTGCCACTCGAGGTCAGCAGCGATGTCTTCGGTTGGGATCTCCGGTAGCCCTCTTGGTACAGATTTCACCGTCTTATCTTCATCAGCGGTGAAAGTGTGAAAGGAGCGTTGGCCCTTCGATCCGTCCATTAGCAATGTACGAGCTTCGAGCGACGCGTAATGCACCGACGCGTTTCCTATTTCCGTGTATCGCAACGAGAAGCTTACCGTTTTCGTTATCGACTTAATTAAGTCGATCATCTGGAGGTGAGTCCCCGTAATCTCTACAATCACGGGCGGTATCCTCTGCTGCTTCATTTCGACCACTTCGGGAAGCTTTTCGAACCTGTTGTGGCTCTTAGTTGCAAGTACCTTAGCATCATGTGACGCTTTAAAAGTTTTTTAGGTACCTGCCACTCTTGATCTGGCAGGCATTTGGACGATTAAGCGTTCATGTACGTCTTCAGCGTCCCAAAAGAGCGCTTTCGCGTCTGCACCTTTTTCATGGCGCCGTTGTTGTAGTCGATTGCAGTGGGCGTGTCTATCGTTGCAGAAGTTGTGGACTAAAGTTATGGCCATAATAAAATCTATATATGTGTGTGTGTCAGTGGCGTGCGGTAATTTTTAAAACAGGACATGTGGGCAGGGGGTGGGGGAAACAAAAACTATATTTTATTTATTTGATAAATAAATTATGTATTTATCTTCGAAAATTATTTTATTCGACTGTCAACCCGTCCCGGCGCCAGTCAACCACACGCTGGAGTTCGCCGATAACAGTGTGGGAGAGTGAGGGACCTCTTGGGGACTTGAAAAACCCCAGGTCATTGAGAGGAAGTCAACTCGTGAACACCCAACCGAGGTGGCATCCTTTGCACTACCAATGACGAGCAAAGCATTGTAATTTCTAACCAACAGCCTAAAAGGGCCCGGTCGTAAAGGTCCGGGAGTCGAAACTGGAACGGAGGAAGCACGAAAGTGCCTTCCAAGGATGAAAACTAGAAATGCAGGGGCAAGCAAAGCTATTGCAAGGCAAAAGCTGAGCTATAGTACGCAGGTGTGCCAGGAGAGCGTTTCCCAATATCACTCGAGAGAAACACTACTGACACTTAAAAATAACGTAGTACTACGGGGGGTAAAAAAAACTTAAAAGCTGGATGCCACCCATTGGGTTGGACTCGTAGGGACCTTAGTACTGGAACAGGCAGTGGCTTTCAACTATGGATAAATGTAGTAAAATCTTGTCACTCAGACGATCAAGGAAGGAGGCCTAGCTCATTGCCTGTCCGCGCAGTGTGCAGGCGCGAAAGCTAGGCTGAGTCGCCCATGGGCCGAAACTCCCGAGCTTAATGCGACTGGGAGGAGGGCGCGGGCACATTTAAAAATAACCATCAAAAGCAAGATTAATGCAATTACTTTAAATTACTATTTTTAGTGAATGTATTTATTCTTTTCATTTTAGTAAATGATCTTTTTACAGAAGCAATTGTTGCCGGTATGGTAAAAATTATTTTATTAAATTGAATACTTCCGTAAAATATCTTTTAGTTCATTTTTAATAATCATATTATTATTGTAATTTATAGATTTTTAATGGAATTATGGTGACGAATATATATAAATAAGTTCACTTTTCAACTTCATAAAATTAAAAAGAGTTCCATACAAGCGTTGAAGTGGTATAAAAAGAGGTTCTGGAAAATTCTTTTTGTATTCCTCAAATCTAGAACACGTTTGTCGGGATGTAAAGTGTACGAGAGATTTCACACCTGCTCGGCTATTGGTATGGGAACGAAAGTTTCCGGGTGCTCCTACCCGCTTCCTCAGGTCGTGTGTAAGCTGAGTTCGGCGCATTAGCGACCCTAGCGCTTGAGCACATGCTTCCCATCGACAGAGGGCCGATGGTGTGCGTCCAGTCTCAACCTAGGTCGTCCTGATGGATTACCGCGGTTGGTCACCCGGTACGGAGCTACTGATGGTCTTCCGGCATCACTATCTTTTGTTGGAGACGGATATTGGTATGGGGAGCCGGCAGCTCCCACTGCGAGACATGAAGGCTGAAAGGCCGGATAAATAGACAAATTCAAAACGTCAACCGCATGAACGGTTGATGACGGGCGACTGTAAACACGAACACGAGTAACGACTGAAGTTCTAGTGCGCATGCGCGACCAATTCAATTCCCGAAAAGCTATTCACGGTGCACGCGTATCGACTGCGCAAGACAGCTGGCCAGCCAGTCCGTCCGCGTTGTAATCGGCTTTTGCCGCTCCCTCGGTGTGTTTGTATAGCCAATTTTCTGAACGATTACGTTTCATAATTACGTAAATTAAAAACTTGTTTTTTGCACTTGATTTCATCAATAAAAATTTTACCACGGACAAAGAAAATTTAATTATTATGTAAGAAAATACATGTTAATGTTATATTCTGTTAATATTTATATAGCGAGCTTATAATATATAAAAAATATTCGGCTTGCTTGGAACACACGAATACTATATGCTAATTGGTTAAACTTATAAATTAAGTTAAGAACTTATCACTATCAGCGATCAGCGCTGCAAGTGAGTAAATTAAACATGCGAGAATTTGTTTTGTGTTATTCAGTTGAAAGTTTCGGCAAAATTGAAAATGCAGTCAAGGTAGGTCAATAGCTTCTCGTGCTTTATAATTTACTGATTACCTCGGCGAATTAACCCACCATCGGCATGGGGTATGAAGGAAAGTTAAATAAACTGTCAAAAACGACTGATATTGCTGTTGAATCTATGTATAGTTTACAGGGTCGCTAAGATAAATAGTGGTAATCCGAAAGTCCAAATGAATCTCCAATCAACATAAGGGTGAGAAGAAGAAAAAATAAACTGGCGAAAATGACCGATATTAGTGTGTAGTCAATAGACAATCCAGGTGTTGCGTGTAGGGATATGCGGACTGGTTAGTTCCTAAGAGTACTTATTTAGTCGCGCAGTGAGAGATAGTACTCAATTTGATTAAAGCTTGCTGTTTAATTTTAATATATGTCACACTGAATTTACCTATTCAGTGAGAAGGTCGAGGATTTTTATTTTCAAAAAGTGATAATTTTTCTTATTTAATGCTGAAGATAAATTTAAAATTGTATATTTTAAAATTATTTATAAAATTAATTACGTATTTAATTAATAACATATGAATTGCAATTATTTATATTTATTTTTTAATTTTGCGTACTCGAAGGATCGCTTAGTTCATGGTCACAATTAGTGATGTTGTGTCGTGTGCGTGGTGTCAGTCGGTGTAAAATGTCGTCGCCCCCCTCAGGTGAGTGTTTGCCCTTTTTCTCGTTGTGACTTACGCTTTCGCACATTTCGAACCTTCGGCTGCCAATTACTGTCAAAAAAATTGTTTTCAACAACCAATATGTCCGAAATTCCATTCCAGTCATCGACGTCGTTACTATTGATTATGTGTTTTTGATCGCTATTTTATGTGAAAGATCGATTTTTAAGGGTACAAGTTTCATACAACGGAAGCGACGCGACCCACTGATGATTTGTATCGATTTTTGATTGATATTTACTTGGAATAATGCACAAAAACAACAAAACTACAATCTCAGTTTGCTTTTTGAATACAAGAAACCATCAATTATTCTACATTTATAGGTTAGGTTGTTTTGTTTTTTAAACACTCATAACAACGCAATGTTTTGAAACAATATTATATTACATATAATGTAAAAATATTATTTAATTATTATTTTAGTATCTACAAATAATTATACCTAAATATTGAAATTTATTGACTAAATCTAAAATATTTATCTTACAAGAATTACTCTCAATTCATAACGTTCGGACAATCTTTGATAAATATGCTTAGACTCTCTAATCTCTTTGCTTAAACAAAATATTTAAAAGTTATTATAATTTGCTTAGTATTTTTGTATCTATTTCTAGAGTCTGTCTTATCACTTATTTTTTGTTAGAAGCTTAAAGCGTCTTTCTTATACAAGTTTTTGGTGATAAGTCAAAAACTATTTCTCTGTGTCGCTTCTTCCAGATTTAGATCCGATTCTACTAATGACTTCCATCTAGTCAATTTATTCAATTTGCATACTATCCGAGACCAATTTGAGAGTGAACTAGTTCCTCAGATTACTCGTCGTACATATTGAAATTCTATTCTATTAATAATATCTTTAACAGTTTTCATTAGTTTTACCTGCCTACCCAAATGGTTGAATAACAGATTCGTAAAAATGAATTTTAATCACCTGGTGCATTATTAACTAACAATAAATCATTTAATAGTAGGAAACTTTTAGAAATACTCTTAAAAAATAACACCGCCTGCTTTGGTACACACCTTACATCAATCGCAACGAACAAATAATCAAATAAACCGAATATTGTTTAATATTGCTTCACATTTAAACCATTTTCTTTTATATTAACTCTAATATATTGTCCTTGACACTCCTGGAAATGTTTGTATCGGGACCAAAGCCACAAAAATTGACAAGAAAAAGCAGGATGCAGTCGGTTCCGCCGTGCTGATCTTCATTCACTTTTGTTCTCTGGAATTCGATTAGTGCAAATAGATAAAATAAGTGTGTGTGTGTGCACACGAATTGAGTGGATATCGAAATTCCATTGCCATGTTGTAATTGTAGAGTATTCTATTCTGTTTATTTGGAACAGTTAAATAAAACGGTTGACTGAATTTATATTGTTAGTTCAGCTACAACTTATTTGTTATAAATATATACATACATTAATAGTATTTATTGTATGTGTTACACTGAATCCGTCAAATAGACAAAAAAATTGTCATATTCATGAATTAGGAAATTATCTGCCGAATGTGTGAATTGGCCACGAATTGTTTTGCTTATTTTGCGCATTGAGCAAAGAAGATGGTGTCTTTATGTAACTAGACCAAATATAATTTCATTATATAAAAATAAATCATTAGTGATTTTCATCTTCATTTAGAATGCCAGATAAGCTAGAACTAAAAGTATGCCGACGTACATATTTTATTTATAGGAATTTTCACGATTTATGTAGTGGGTGTATAGTCGATTTTTAATCTCTTAAGATAGTTAATAATTGAAGCGACGGCCGGAACAACGTTGTAAACGCCGTTTTCATAATTTTATAGGAAGCGAAAAAAATATATTTTAATAGGATTTTAGGCGTTAAGCAAATAATTAAACATTTCATTAGGTTGCTTTTGTGATATTGTTTAATTTACCAAGATTTTTTTTAGTTCTTGTGTTTGATTAACCCGATAAAATAGCAAATATACTCTCTTCCGTGGAACAACGTTGTACGTCCTACACATACAACGTTGTTGCTTTCATTTGTATAAGGAGTGAGCGCAATACATGACAATAAATAAAAGACAGTATAGACTATATTTAGTTGTATATATACAAGTTGTAATAATAAAATTAAACTAACAGAATCAAAATCAGTAAAAAGACAAAATACCAGACACAAAAATGAAAAAATATAAAACACAAAAACATAGTAAACTTATAATAAATTCATATAATACGTCCTATCTTCTTTGGGTAAAAACTGACACATATCTAATAAATCTTTTTTTTAAGAGGGTTTATTGGCAACGAAGTTAAGTATATTGGTTTTAAACAAATAATATTTTGAATTAATGGTGTTGTATTATAAGATAAATATATTTACCAAGAAGAAAGGACGAGGATGCTATAGCATCCTCGTCCTTTCTTCTTGGTAAAAGACGTGTTAATCCATGGCTGCATTACAATATGAAATTTTCGTGCTCTTAGTTCTGTGGGATTATCTGTAGTGAGTTGAAACCATAAATAATCTGTAATCTTCAAACAAGTTTTGTTATTTTCACTTTCAGGCAACGAGAAGTCCTTGAAATCTTCTAATTGTGAGAAGTCCTTGAAATCTTCTGACTTTCTTGTGTAAGAAATGATTCTATGTGCTTTATTACATCATTTTTGATATGGTCTTGAATACTGTGAGGACGATTTTCATGACGCCCACGCAAATCTTTTGTATCGACTAATTTCGATACAAAAGAATTTCGAATAACGAAAATTTGAATTCTACGACTGGTAACTTTCAAAGTATCACATAAAGTTTTTTGGCATATTTTTACTTTATCTACACCTATTTGTATACTATAAGTAACTGTGCTATGCCGACGAGATTCAGATTCCTTTATTCTGCGCCGAATTGGTTCTCTTATTTCCATACAATTATTAAGGAATTGAGATTGTTCATCGTAAGTCATTTGTCGAAATTTGTTGAAAAGATCAACCTTGTTGCCAATTAACTTCTCAGCAAAGCATCCATATTGGCATTTACAAATTTTATCCTAAAACAAAAAAAAAAGTTGTCACGGGATGTCATATAGTAAAATCTCGTTACATACAACGTTGTTCCACTCACCTCATTTGGCGGCAACAATGCCAGTTTTTCTATATTTCTGGAACTTGTATAATTCTCTCCTTTATCACGTTTGACTTTTCGAACAACACATTTCCATTTGTCAATGTTAATTTTGCGTTTTTTCCCACGATTTAGCCTTTTTGATAATAATTGGCTAGAAACACAACCGTCGCGCTCGGACATCGTATCGACACTTACAACGTTGTTCCACGGGGAGAAAGAATACACTTGTAAAACATGACAATGGAAATTTTAAACATACCCAAAATATTATTGAAACGATGTATTAAGTTATAAGGAACATTATTCCATGAAAATATCGCTTTTGAAAAAATTGTCGCTTACAACGTTGTTCCGGCCGTCGCTTCAATTATTTTATTTCATTGAATTACAATATCTGCCAATTTCCCAGCATCAGTTACACAATAATGGATCACTATTTTTAACAGAAATACTATTCATACACTTTACAGGAAAAAATTTCGACTCTTCAATTCACATAACGTTTTGCAACTGTCAAAAACGACATACGGTTTAGTTCTAAAAAACATAACCGGAGCGCTAAATGAATACATTCTGCAGATAAAGAGCCAAATTCACGAAAAAAGTAACAAGCTTACACTTCAAGAATTAGGCAATTTTTTGCCTATTTCACTCAATTCGATGTAACATATTTAAATGAAAAAGTTGTATAAACCTATCGATGGAAAATATAATTTATTCAAAATACATAAATTACTTTATAAAATTAATAATCTAATCCCAAATATTTATGAACATGTATATATATATATATATATATATATATATATATATATATATATATATATATATATATATATATATATATATATATATATAAATATGTATATATATACATATATACATAGCCAAGTTTAAAACCATGAATAAATTATTTATTATTTAATTCGCTTCATGCGTTATATTGTTATATACAGACTTGGAAGACTAATTAATATAACATATACTTTAATCTCCTTTCTATGCTATAGATTAATATCATAATTAGCCACTGTTGCGGCATATTTTCTGAAATCCTATTTTTGTGAAATATAAAAATTAGGAATTAAAAAATAATTTAAAAATTATTATAAATAACTACTCATAATATTTAACTGATAATTATTATTTTATTAATTTAAATATCTGATATAGCTAATTGTTGATACACTGAACAATTTTAATCAAAACATACAAATAAACAGAATATAAAAAATACTTTAATATTATAATTTATTTTTTAATACACGAAAGTGTTTCTTTATTCCGTTGAGGAAACCCGCTAAATTTTTTTGCGGATTGTCCTAGGAATATTATTGTACAAATTCACACCTCCATACATTATTCCCCTGGCCGTACTCGTTTTCTTATATATAACTATCCTTAAATTGTCTATTTCTAGTGTTAAATCTATCCTTATTTCTTATTAAATATTCTGGTAGGCGTGTTTTGTTTGCTGCTTTGTCGTTTTATGCTTTGAAACTGTTATTAGACACCCGTCTGGATTCGCAATATTGTTTGTTTACGCCGACGAATTTTTTTTTTTTGAATCTATGGAACACATTTCACAGACAAAAAATTATATACCATCAAAAGAAACGTTTTACATTTTAAAAATACTAACTCTAAAAGAAGCTACTCAACCTCATAGTTCGATGCCACCATTTGGACAGTATTCATGTAAATTAACTGGACAACAAAGTAGCCATGCACTGTCCAGGAAACGGAAACGCCCGAATGACGCGTTTTATGGATACTGTTCACGTATTCCAATGCTTCCGATGCCACTACTAGGCAGAGGATACTCGAAAAAGAGATCCATCCAAGGTCGCCACTCTGGCGATGTTCTCCAATTCCAATTGTTATTTTTTCGGCATTGTTTCTATTGTAGATTTTCACGATTCGAAGGTTAAATCAGCTTCGATTCCAGCTAGAATTCTTATGCGCAAAAAGTTTACTACTACCAAATTTAGGGAGTTTTTAATGCATTTGAAGGCGAGGATCGATCGCCTCAGTTAATGGATTCTAAACACGAAAACACACGGTTCTCCCGAATTCCAAACGGGGAACGATGTCGCAGTATAAAAAGGGACCGGTGAACGCCAGTCGAGAAATTTGTGAATCAGGCTTCTATATTAAGAATTCTGTGACGGTTTTGGTATATTTTTTTTATGGCTGGCGCAGTTGCGGTTTTGGCAAACTGCATACACTCGCTGTTTAGTTTTGGTCTTCGGAAGTCTTAGAAGTTCTGAGTCAGGTTCGATGAACTCTTAGGATTAATTTCAGCTTCAGATTTATATCCGTAAACTATAAACTTTCGGTTAGTATAATATCATTTTTATTCATACTTCTTCCATGTACTAAAATATTTTTAATTCAACTTTTTATATGAATTCTATTAATAGTATTATTAACTTTTTTTTATTAAAAATAAAATAACTCTTAAATTATAGTCATTTCTGTTGCATGGAATGTATATAACAAATACATATTAGGTGTAATGCTTATTCGCAGAGTTTGCGTTCTTGATATCATTTTAAATATTTTTTCTAGAATATCTAACCATTCCAATCATTCAATCATAATTTCACGACTAGTAGATATATTTTTAATTAAAACTATGTACAACGTTTGGTTTAATAAATTACAACTTCATTATCAGACAGTATAGTTTTAAGAAAATGCTCTATACTACTATATTTACACATAAAATTTAACCTAATCCAATTTTAACTGCATAATGTATAATACATTCATACACTTTCCTTCCGGTTTATATTACTCAATTCTAATCTGATTTCATATTATGGGATCGCTAGGCTTTTACATTTTCATTCCATATTGAAGATGTTCGCCTAGGTTTTTAGACATTTTCATGGCGATTGCATCACGGTCCGGAAGCTGATACGGCAGGTTGCCCACGGACTGAATCTGGGTTACGATGCTGGTTTCCCTCGTTGTCCACCCATTCTCTCGTAGACGCAAAGTGCATTGAATGACACACATATACTCGAACTAAACACCGGTAGTTAGTAGCAACCTTAACCACCGATGGCTATCCATATTATGATACATTACTCTAGAGAACGCCGCATGAAATTGCATCTTTCTTCAATATTCTCATGAAAATGGAACACATTATTGATTTTATCAATATTAGAAGACCTTCATATTCGCTTAGAACGTAAGCTTACTTGATGTTAGTTTCCCGTTGACAATAGAAATAAATGCAACAAACAAAGTGTCTGTCCTCCACCTCAAATATTCGGTTGCTCTCCAAGATTAGTCTAGATTCGCATTATAATTTAACCCTTTGCACTGTCACTAAATTCATGATTAATATCGAGGGACTCGCTTACGTGTGAAAGTCGAAAAATTTAGTTAGATTCGCACGTGCGTCTGGGAATCAGAGTACGAAGAGGCGCCTTTATGAATGGCCGGTCTTTTCACTCGTTACAGATTTACCGTTGAATTTTGCGTATTTACGTATAATATATATTTATATAAAGTGTAACGCGTTCATAATAAATCAAGATCGTCTTTCATATTGGGTGTGAAATAAGAAATGATCGATGATTTTACTTCTATTTCGGGTGAAAGCATCATATTCGGATCAAATGGTTCAATTTTAAATGTATACGTATATATTATATGAAAGAATTGAAAGATAAATCATGGTAATGTGACCTTGCAAGATATTTTCTTAATTACCATTTTATTAAAAACTATCTTGCAGTACGAATTGATGTATGAAACGATAGACTCGTGACTTGTGAGTGGTAAATTTATTGTGATCACATGCCCAAAACGAATATTTTCAATCTAAGCGACACATTCTTTGACTGGCCGGTGTATATGAACATATATTAATTGAGTAGTCACTCTTGCACTCTGATTCTTAAGATTATAATGCATTTTTTATTGGTGGTTCGTTTTGGTACGCCACCCGTTCATAACCCATGCTGGAATTTGAACCATAAAATTCTAAAAAAAGAGATAAACGCGACGCGGACGCCACTTAAGCAAATCAGAATGCTCCGGTTTGCGTCGATGCAATTTGCAAACAATGAAGAGTGTTACATTTGCCCACTATCCATTATCTGCATACCGCGTACGTGCAGAATCCAGAGCATTCACGCAACCGGACCAAATGGACCTTTGTTCGCAGACTTAACATAAATTCGTGCGCAGCGAGTGCATAAAACTAGATAAATCCATCTTGGATAGACGTAAGATACGCCATTCCAAAAACCGAGAATCCATAACACGATATGAGGATTTCATAGGCGCAGACGGTGACGCAATCTAAATTACCGTTTTTTATAGTGACTCTGCGAAAGTGATGCTGATGATGTTATACGCGTTTCTATTGAATAAATCATATCGGTGAAAACGTCAATTCGATAGAGGAAAAAATGCGAAATTACCATCAGAAGACGATAAATTATGCTGTCTTTGTGTGTGTGTGAATTGTTCGATCATCTGCGTTGAGTCATATCGAAGAGTTAGCTTGAAGTACAGCATGATCCAATTCAAGTTTTTTATGTTGGCAGCACTGTAAATTAGACAGCTGTCAACAATCACGCGTGTTCAAAGTGTCAAATGTTAGTTTGTCAGGCGGCGTCATTGGGCCTTACCTTTTTTACGGTGGGCGCTATAGGCGCATGAGCAGGGCCGCTGAGAGAGCGAATTCGGGCCCTGGGAATACAATTCCATGCCTCATGACAAAGATGGCATTTTATATATTTTTAACATCGTAATATAATTTCTTGAATCAATAATAATAGATACACTTTCTGTGCTACAAATAAATATAAAAATTAGCCACCGTTGCGACATATTTTCTGTAAGCATATTTTATGCGAAATATTTTAATTAGGCAATAAAAATTATTAAAAACATTTACTCATAATATTTACGTGATAATTAGTCGTGTTTTTTTTTATGCTTAATCCGTGAGATTAAGAAAATCTAGCAAAACATAGTCTGTGATAATCGTTCATCAATCGGGTTCCTATTGGATTCAAATTCAGGTCTTTCGGGTATTAGTAGTCACGTGCTGGTATGTGGAATACACTTTTCAACCATTGTAAGAACTTGCTTTAACGCATTAGTTATTTAAACTCACAACTCCGACATTGCGGATTCCGCGACGTTTCCCTACAGCGACTCAAAATTTTCATCGATGAGTCACCCCATATCCCGACTTACCTGGAAACAGATTATTTTTGTTGGCGTGTCACATGTCGCCACATTATGTATATGTAATTCTGGTCAATAACAGTGGCAGTTATCAGCGACCCAGTTAGTTTATTCAAATAAAAAATCAAATTTTAAAAATCCTAGAATTTTTTTCAATACAAATTCAAACACTACGTCAAATTTATTCAAGTAAATAAAGTTTTTCAAAACTGTGAGAAGCATAATTTTATAAAATAATATATTAAAATGGTAGGGCTCAAGTTTTTTTTGTTAAATTTTAGTTTATTAAGTTTAAGTTAAAAAAGTATTTTTTAATAAAAAAAATAAAATTGACTAAAAACGTAAAATTATATTGCGTCTCGGATTAAAAGACATATTTAATTGCCATCAGTGTTGTCTTTAAGAAATACATAGTTTATTAATTTTCTTTCAGCTTTAAAAAGCGAATAGTTTAAAATTTGATTTGAAAGCTTTTATTAATGTGGTATTAGTTTAAAATTATTCCTGAAGAATTGTTATTAGTAGCAACTAGTGTTTTTTCTTAGTTTCTTTATCAAGAATTTTTATTTCTCAAGAATTTTCATAGAACATTTTTTTGTTAAAAATTAATTTTTTACGAATATTTTAAAATATTTTATAACCGCTGCATTTTTTGTATACCACTCCATAAAAAAAGTATGTATCCTTGTTAGATGTTAAAAAATGTGCATACTTTCTTGGAAGTTTTAATAGAGGTTAGAAGTATTTGAATGGCAAAAAATTGTTTTAGATTTTCTCAACTACTCTAATCAGGCTTATCTTTACTTGAGTAATCTAAGAACCACAAAATTAATCAGATAATAATAAATTGCTCCGCGTGGGAATTGGCAGATTGCAAAAATGTATGGGGGCTTTCGAGTTTTTTTCTACCAAAAAATTCCTATTAAAGATGGCCGATTTCACTTTATATAGTATGTGCTTTTTAAATAGTTATTTTAAGAATAATAAGTGATAATGTACCTACTAATATATTTCCGTAAATTCTTTTGAATTTTAATTATTATAAATATTAATATAATTTGCATGTTAAATATTGACAAAAAAATAATGCAAAAATATTTTATAAATTTCAATATCACATACTTTATATTATATAATATTACATATATTGTTTTATTTATGAAAATTTCTCGAGAAATTCAAGAAGTGAGAATAAGAATTCCCATGCCCAGTCCCATCCAAGGAAAACTATTGCAATTTTCCAAGTCTGGGAAAAATATATTTTAATTCTAATCAGCAACGACCTTCGGCGACCTGCGAGTATCTCTTCCGTCTCTTAACGATCTATTCCGCACGACACTGCTTCGCTACGATTAGACATTGATTTGTTTCCTCTTTTTTTGCTCTCTCGCGAAACCAGCTTACATGCTGCGAATGCAACACTACATAGCTGCATTTCCGCACTCATCTGCAATTCTAATGCCGATTTGATGCATACGAAATCGTCGAAACTGCCTATTAGCATTCACCCTTCGACTGAGCGAAAGAAATCTGAAGACATAACACAATCACGACTTTCCTCCGTATTTCCTCCTTTTCGGCAGAATTTCACTTTCCTCGTTTTTAGCGATTCGTCGGCAAAATTATCATTGTCGGACTGACGGTCACGTTTTTTCGCATGCACGATTCAATATTAACATATTGTGTATTATTTACAATGTATGTTCGCGTGACGGACAGTTCTGGGTCGTTGTGGAACGCTCTGTAAACTGCGTCTGTCACTCAGGTAAACTTTTGGTTTGAATTAATTTAAACCGATAAAGTGAGTGAGTCACTTTTTAACATATTACATCAGAAAACTAGATTCCTAAAAATAGGCGAAAGTCAAAGACATGATATATTGTAATACATAATATCGAACTACTCTTATTTTTACACAATACTTATTCGCTGGCAGGCCACTGCCCTCCGTCGTCTTTCGGACAACGGAGAATATTATAATTAGATAATTTTGAATTATTTTATAAGAATTTCTTATGTCCAACTATATTATTATACATAGTACATATTTAATTGGCAGAGTTTGTTGCTTTAAGGCCCAGCTACCTATTTTAATTCGGCCCGTTAGCTAAGAATCAATTTCAAATTCTTTAAAATTTCAAAATATGCGCTATTAAAGAACGCCATAAATTGCGGTTAAAACTACTTGTTAAAATATTTCGGTGAGACTATGCACTTGTAAAGAGTTACACGCCATTTTAAAGGGTGCCCCATTTTTATGGCCAAGGCTGCATGTATTATTTCCATAGAATTACATTTTATAATAAATAAAAATAATTAATCAAAATAGGTTATAATGACTTAAAATTTATTTATACAGTAAAAATATGCGTTTTTTACAAATTTATGAAGAATATTTCCTGCGCCCTTCAGAATAGTTCACCTCACTGATTGGGAACCCACGACAAAATGCTTAAATCCGACATCGATTCGCTTCAGGGTCTCGCCAAAAGAGCGCCCTTGGAGAAAACGATCGAACCGACCCAATTCCCTCTTTGGTACCCCGACCTACATCAACCGACGCGCAGGGCCGGTCCAAGACTTTTCGCGTTAAGAGAGCGAAGCGTAGAAAGTGAACGACGACGAATTCGGCAGAGGTCCAGGCGGCGTGCATGCCGGTGACTTTCGCCGACAGGAATCGATTTCGCTTTCGAACGAAGCGAAAAAAGCACATACTCTGCTCACGGCGTGTGCGAGGAACCCGTTTTTGGGCCGCTGCGAAGTTACGATAACCGGCCAGAAACGGACGGACACCTTTTCGGTATCGAATAGGCGCCCACAATTTTAACGCCGGTGCTATGATGTTGCAAAACACATACTCACATGCACAAGAATGACGCCCTCGCGAATCTGAGTCATGATTAGATACTGATTTGCATGATGGGGACCGCCGCTGCCTTACAAAAATGTTTGAAAACAAACCCCACAAATATTATTTTATCATGATATTTAGGTTAAATTAATATGATTATTCATTAAAGGAATCGTGGTACATCTGTTTTTTTTTATTCCATTTAAGATTTTTTTATTTTTGCAAATTGTCCTAGGAATATTATTAAACGAATTCACACCTCCGTTCATTATTCCCCTGGCCGTATTCGTTTTCTTATACCTAACTATTCTTAAATTGCCTGTATTTCGAAGACGGGAGACGTACTTCTGGACCTAATTTGATTCCCGTTTTTGTTTTTGTATTTATACGACATATTTCTCATCTTAGATAACATACATATTTTTCCACTATTTTTTTAATATCACTATATTCGCGTTAGAATCTTATATATATAATAATAATAATAATAAAAATAAATAATAATAAAAAATTTAAATTAAATTTGGTTCGTTGCTTTCCGTTGCACCGGTAATGCGTTCTGTTGTTTCGACCAATGAAAAATAAGCATTCAAATATAAAACAAGATGGCTGACAGTACCGTGACAACAGTTTTAAATAATTATTATTAATAAACAAAATTTTGCTACGCGACAATAATTTTCATTAATTCGTCATTTGACTGAATATAAATAATCGGATTGCAAATTAACTAGGTGTGTTATAATATATATATACATAATGTGTTTAGGATTATAAGAATACATTGATTAAACTAGCTAAACAATCATAAAATAATCTTCAAATTTTGAATTCCCGTCGCCGGACTCCGAGGCCGAAAAGTGCGTGTTTCCTTTTATAAATAATCGGACTGCAAATTAACTAGGTGTGTTATAACTATTAAAATTAAATATATACATAATGTGTTTAGGATAAGAAGAATACATTGATTAAATTAGATAAACAAGCATAAAACAATCTTCGTAATGAAATCTTCAAATTTTGAATTCCCGTCGCCGGGCTCCGAGGCCGAAAAGTGAGTTTTTCCTTTTATATTACATAAACATTATTATTGCTTCCGATTTAATGCACTTAAGAATTACAAATAAACCAAGTATGTTTTAAACGTGAACGTGTAATATATCCTTAGTATGTATGAGGATTGAAAGTTAATGTCGATCAAATCGGCGCTGTCGCAGTGGGAACGCTATATATATCAGCCAACAGACAGCTTATAAATGTGTAGTTTCTTGGATGTTATCTAATAAACGACATTTTACAATGATTATAAATATATGATTGCATACCTTGAATAATCGATAGCAAAAATATCTAAGAGTGGGTTATTTTTAATTCCGATGTAGCAAAATATGTATACGTCATGGTTTTTATTCAATTTTTGTTCTGTGCCATCATTCCTCTTTCGGAATAGCCAAATTCATGATATTCAGTTACATCAAACTTATGTAGTATGTTCTTTATAAAAAGACAGTGACTTCAACATGAGAAGATTCACTCTTAGTTTATATATACCAATTCTACGTTGTAGACATATGTCATCAAATTGTTCCATCATTGCTTCTTAAAAATAATTAAAAACAATAAGACCTTTATCAAAAGTAAACATTGAACACATTATTACTACTGATATAATCTATAAATTAAATTTAAACGACAACTGAAGAACAAAATTGACGGAAGTTACTGTAGAGGATTAAACACGTAGATTGGTATCTCTTCATATTCTTCAAAATTGTCGCAATATGTCATATATTAATTGTTTGTCATACGTAAATGTTGTAAACGATACTATAATATATAGTGGGTAAAATGTAACTTTTTGTTTACACTAATACGAGATTTTTCATTATTACTAGCATTGTACTATGTTTAATTAACTTTGGTATGTGTACCTTTAATTGCCAAATCACCGCTGTTTGTCTTTTAATATTTGATCCTAGAAAGTCAATAGTAATTTTGTTATATATTATTCATATAACCAAACACTTACTGGCACTATATTTACTTCCAATTCATCAGTACTGGTTCCTTTATTTTAATTTATAAATTATGTTGTGAATTTCTTCTGAAGATACTGATTCAAATTCTCCAAATTTTACATTCAATGTTTCATTATTGTATTGTACTAATTTAATAAACTAAGGTATTGATTTTTTTAAATACTCTCAATGTAGTACGTATTATTTTTTTCTGCTATCATATAAGCATATGTAAGTAAAGTTTCCATTTATGATTTCACACTTTTTGTTAATCTACAGATCAGAAAACGCTGGAGTTTTAATAACAATTTATTGAAAGGGAGCATAGAGATTAATCTGACGCGATTTGAGCTTTTAAAACCCATACTTCATGTAGGAAATGTCAACTTAATTTATGGCTTTATGTGAGGTTGGATTGCCTTCATTGGGATCGAGAGCTGAATATGATTCTTGATCATCGAATGTTTTTCTATTGCCGTTGAGACCTGATGAATCTCTAAAACATTGATAAAAAAATTGCATATTCTCTACAGTAATCAGTAGTATGAAATCATCATTTTTTAGTTTGAAACTGCTAAAACGAGCGGGTTTTAATGCTTTTCAAAATTTTTGGAAGGCATAAAACCATAACTCCATTTTGGGTATACCACTTCTTGGGGAAGCATTGGTTGAACACACCGTAATTTTTGTCGTAGAGAGCGGTAAGTGTTGCGTCCTTTCGCCAACATACTTTTTTAATATCCATCTGCGCATGTGAACTTAAGTGGATCTTTGTATGACAGTAAAATTTTTAGCTTCAGGTCGGTACACCAAAAATCATAAAATACGCAGTGTGCGTCGAATTTAAATTCTAGTGGACACCGCTGGCTTTTGTAATTTTATAGCAGCTTATATAATTCAACCTATAAAGTTCTTGAGCCATATAAAAGCGTGTTTATAATATTTAACATTCCATCGTCATAGTTTGCGTAAACATTATAATACAAAAGGAATATAAACGGGACATGATAAAAATATGTACAAACAATCAAAATGAAAACATCGATGATTCACTCGAGCGAAGCAGCTGTGGAAAACTAACGTTGTTTACTCGAAATGTGTGAACAATGTATTTTTTAGTCGGCAAATATTTATCATATTAATAAGAGAAATAAAAACTGTCGTGGTTTATAAATGATTAATTATGCCTCAACTATAAAAAGTTGCTACACGTATCCATAAACGCAAAACAGGCATAATATTCGATGTGTGTTAATAAAACGAAAACAGATAACAGTCGTTATCTTGAAATTTTCGTTTATATTGCTTGTATTATGCATTTAAACGGTTAATTTTTTTTATTGGCTCCTACATATCAAATTTGATTATTATTTTAAAACGTACATAAGTAGAAAACAATATTCGCTTAACATATGTTTGTTACTTAACTAACCTTTCAAGATTTTAGTTACTCAACTCAAAAGTTACAAATGACTGCCAAAACAATTGTCGCTTCGACTAATTGTTCTCTCGCGTGTCGCGCATGTTTTCTTAGTTGCAGGCGACTCGCTGTTTCCGACATAGACGTGCGTATGTCCTTATATATTTCCTTATATTTATCTAATGGTTGCCCACGACTTGCCGATTGCTCAACAGTAAAGCATCTAACCTATAGGAACTAAAAAAATAAAATATGTTACGAAATTGTATCTAAAACCTAGTTGAAGAAACTTGATTAGGCGCTATATTTCAATTCGGCCAGAAAATTATGGACCTTCCTTTGAATCTCTGGCGTATATTGGATGACGCCCTCGCCATTTTCGCAAGCGTGGGCTAATTAGCGATTTTTTTTCTTCTTATTACTTAATGCATTCGTCCTACGCCATCTATCCGTTCAATTTCATCGAACACATAGATAAGGATGGAGGGAGATTGATGTATAGTCGATTGCAGAACTTTAGATGTAGGATAATATTTAATCACCATTATGAAATGTCGCATTTCCGTAATTGATTCCGAACGAAATCGATACACATGTGGTTTCGCAACGAGCTGCGTTTCATCAGGTGTGTGTGGTGGAAAATTGGTCAAGTGGAATTCGCTTGGTAGTTCAACGTTTATATTATCTTGAAGGTACTATAAATTCAGGATAGCATTAGTCGAAGATCTGTGCTCCTCTGAAAACTAGGTCGGTTTTGAATAGATGCCTCGTTAAGTGCAATGCACGTGCTGAATGTGCTGTTGTACATGTACACAGAGATTTCATTCAGTCTTGTAATTGAATGTTTTTTTAATTGAGTTGAGTGGTTTGAAATGCGATATTAACGCGTCTGAGGAGTTTAAGTGTGTTGGTAGGAAAAACATAGTGACTCATTGAACTACATTATATCTAAATAGTTTGTAAGACGCTGATCTTTAAAATGTTAAGTGTGGAAATAAAAAGTTATTTTTGATTTATTCCAATTAGACTCTTGTGTAATAAAGAATCGACCCACAATAGTGCTCTCTGTTGTATTTCCAAAATAGTCTAGTTACAAACTTTACTTTCAATATTCTATATTGATCTTGTCCTGATTTATGGCATTTTCAACGTTACCGTCATATTTTAGCAAGATATGATCTGACTATAATAAATTGCATTAAAACACCACTTACTATCGGTACATGATTTTATCATAAATCAGTGTGAAAAGTCATAGTATACATCAATTTGTCTTCATTATTTACATATTATAGTAATATGTAAAGCTAACCAATTACCTAGCTGATAATTGGGGGAAAAATCAAGAAAAGTATTGATTTATTTCTTCAAATAAATTGAGACTAAACATGTTTAAAAACACAATTCAGACTACAAATTATTTTAATATATATCTTAAACCAAAATATTTATCTGGATGTATTGATTCACAAACCGATGTAATCTCGAGAACGTGGATTTCATACGGTGGTTGAACTTATTAATATCAATATAAAATAAATTTTATTCACGCGTGTCTAATGGGTACTTTTATGTAAACCATACCGATTTAGGACAGTTGATCAAATTTTAATAAGTAAAGATTAAATTGCTTAGTAAATAATTGTATCTGTACCGATAGAATCTTATGCTCATATTTTTTTATTATACAAATATGATATTCTCTATGAGCTAAAGTAGGTAATTATTAGATAATTTTTATTTCTAATATGTATGACATTCGTCCATTCGTATCTAAGAAACACGAATCTGTGATAATCGATCGGAATTATAATTATATATTAATTACGAATTCTGATCTCTCAAATACAATAGAAATTCATATGAGATACTAACCTAGGTTTTTATAATTAATATTTATATGTTACAAAAAAGTAAAAAAATGGGTATTCATACCTAGTCAATGTATGCACTGTCAAATCACTTTAAATTACAGTACACACAAAAGATTTGATTTACAATGTAACTAGTTTTTGTATGCTCTCACTGTTTGCTGTTTGTCAAAGTATTCAAAATGTTTTCCTTATGTACACTGGAATTGCTATATTAAAAAAAAAAACATTTTAAATATGGTGTTGCTAATTATTTTTTGGATAAAACTTAAAAAAAAATCAGTGAATATATAATATATTTTTTAATAAAAATATACCTATAAATATAATGATGTTATCCTTGTTTAACACTTGCAATTGTTTTGAGTGGTTTTTGATTTATCTGTTAAGACATGTCAGAAGCAGTGAACACCCCATGGATAACTCTCTGCAACGAAACCATTTAAAAGGAGTATTATATAAATTAAAACAAGATTTACCTTGCATAAATGGCTTAAAATACCTATTAAATATATTAAATTTATTACACTTATATATATGAAAAAAATATTTTAAACCATTTGTGTAGGATAAATCTTGTTGCCAATTTGTTTGATCCTCCTTTGAGATAGATTCGTTACAGATAGTTATTCATGGGGTCTTCACTGTTCTGACAAACGCTATGTTTTTTATTGGCTCTACATCATTTTTTGGTTAGACAGGTGATTAACTTGTCGCTTTATGGCCAACGACACCCGGTGTGTCATTTTTATTATTTTTTTACATTCCATTATATATAAAGCAAATATACTCCTACATAAATAATTTTTTGCATGTTTATTTATTTTTCAATCTTACTAACGAAAAGCGCCTAGATAGATGCTGAAAATCTCTGCCATTAATAATTGAAACATACATTTTATATATATTTCTTGATTTTTTAGTCTCTACCTTATTCTTATCTACCAATAAAAAATAACATAGCATATTTTTTATTTTAACGAAAGTCGTTTTTGAGAAATCACTTATTTTGTATGTTTCATGCAGTTTACATGATCGTCTGTAAAATCTTTTTCGTTGACGTGACGATAACTAGTTCACACACTCGCTAGTTAAAGCATACACGATGCATGCGTTATCTAGTGAAAGTGTACACTAAATGTAGCATTGTAAGCTGGAACTAAAACTCATAGTTAATGCGTACTTGTAAAATCATTATATACTTTATAGAAATTGAACACTAACTGTAATTTATTTTGTACGCGTGCTAGTAATTGATACCTGTAATAATTTGATGATCAGATAGGAGAATTATATTCCATTTGCCTTCTAACAAGTCGTATAGTAATTTAATTGTTTGTAGAGATTTGCATTTTCAGGAAGTGACTAATTTCATTCGTGTCTCATTACTTACATGTATACGTTGATTGTGTTAAATCGTTGTGATGCATTGGGCTAACGTCTGTCACGTTATAACAGAAGTTTTGTGAAACCTAACTATATTTCCAATATAATTTAATAATATTTATTTGTAAAATATAGGAATTGTCGAGATTGAATTGACTCTTTTTTCAGATTTAATATTTTTTAATTTATATGTTGAATTTTACTAGTATTCGTTTCATAGTTTTTTCAACATTTAATTAACGGTGTAAAACGGTTGATGTACACTTAGTACACATGTAAAAAATTACGATTGAAAAAAATTAAAAAACGCGAAAATTAATACAAAAAATTAGTCAAAGCATATTATTGTATAAGTGTTGAAAATGCGCAAAAGAATTTTACACCGCAGTAATAAGATGTCATGTAAACTCGGTGTACATCACAGTAAAGTAAAGGTTAAAGACGATCCTCCATTAAAAAAAAATATTGAATTGCTACAATTACTTGTTCCAACTCAGTCACGATTCTGTACAAAACAAGGGAGTTTTTAACATGCACAATGTGTTAAGAATATATTACATATGTGTTAGATAAGATGACCAGAAAATTGTCCTTGTACAAAAATTTTCAAAAAAAAAAGTATTTTTTGAGCTACGTTAGCAATTTCTCCTCTTAAAAATTTCCGAAGTGACCTTTTTTTAGCTCCCGCAGCAACAATGACCATTTTATTTTATGTCCTCCCTTGATGTTTGTAAAATCTGGTCACCTTAGTTAAGAGATTTAACAATAGATGATACAATTATAATTCGATATTTTATTATTTATTTTATTTATTTAAAATACAGAAAATGTTTCACATCAACCGCTTTTCACGTGCATGATTAGATCTGTTTGGGAGCATTGCAATACTTTTGCTTGATCTCAAAAGTCCTTGTCAAATTGTGGCGTGAGAGATAGACAACACAAAAAGCGATTATTTACGTCAATCAAAGTTCAGTAGTACATATTTGAAAAAAAAACTTTCCAAAGGGAATTGTACAAAATATATGTTGTCTACATCGTAATATTTCCTTCACATACATAATATATTTCGTTTCCGAGAAACAAATGCTTGGTTTTCCATTTAGAGCAAAGCTGTGATTACTTCCCTGAAAGAGTGTAAAACTCGCAACATTTTAAAACGTAACAATCGTTGTGTCACATGCTTTTCGGTAGTAAAAAAAGCAGGTCACGAGAGAAACAAGTGTGCTAACAATGGCGTCGCCATATAAAGTGGATTTTTAATCTATTATCCTAGATTTTAAATCCGATTGTCACGAATGACGATGCCCACTTTGATTCGATCGCGTCAAGTAATAGATGTCATTTCATCTCAGCAATATCCGAATGGATGATTGGACCGCATATTGAATTTCCGCCGTCTAGACCTTTCCGTCTCCGCTATGAGTGCTTATCGATTTTCCGCGCAGTTCACACTTTTGCACATCTTTAGTAATGCGATTCCTGTGTATTTCCCACCCTCGTGCCAAAGTCTTATCATGCTGCATTTGCATATTCATTCGTGGCTAATGACGCGTGTTGTTCACGTTTTTTGCTCTTGTTGCAGTTCTGGGTTAATTTCGCGTGACGGACGCTCGGACCTCGGCACGCGATCTTACGTAAGGCGCCGTGTTTTCTTCAGGACACAAAGTGGACTTGGACCGCAATCAGGTTAGTGCAATTTGAAATGACGGAGACCAAAATTTCTTGGTCAAAGTTACTAAAAGCAGACCTGATTAGATTTCAGAATTGTATATTTTCTCTATTGATATTCTATTTAAAGGAGTCAGAAAACTTATTCTGTGAATAGCTAGATCGTAAATATTTTAGGCTTGGCGAGCCAGGAAGCAAAATTAAAGTAGGCTTCAAAAAACGTAATTTCTTCCATATTTTCAGACGCAGTGTATCATGAAATCTCATGATATGACTGAGCCTTTGAACTACTGTGTGGTAGAGTAAGTGAGGGAATACGGCTTCCATTTCTGATAAAATACGAAACTGACAACGAGAGCGAATAAAGTTCACAGCTGGTTCAATAACCCACGATAGATTGAGATATTTCCCACAAAGTACCTGTTAGTGAATAATACAAATAATCATAGGTTTTGCCTCATGTTTCAGCCTCATATTTTTTCCAACTGGGCTTTAATCTGTTCCACTTATATTTTTACCACCATCGGATGTGACACATTTTACTTGATTTAACCACAGAATGTACTTTGTTAAAGTTTTCTCAACTTCGTTAAGAATATTTTCGTCTGTAATTGTTCCATGCAGACTATTCATGAAAGCAAGAAATTCTTCAGCCACTACAAATATAGCATTGACTCATTGAATAAACAATGCGGTACAAACATCGTTACATACTCTTACTATTTCAACCCAATTTTAATTATACAAAATACTCGCTATTTCTCAAAGTGTATGTGTCATAATTTGACAAAGGACGCCTTGTAAAAACTGGGAGTCGAAAATGTCTGGAAGTTATGGAAAAAGGAAAAATGTCATTGCTTTGCTATTCAATTGGCTATTGATGTTACTCACAATGTGCTCAATTCCCGACGAAAAACTAATAAATTGAACTAAATCTATTTTCCCATGCACATTTCTTCGGTTGCGATTGCGAAATTTTGCGACGCAGACGTAAACCGTGTTGCTTGTACACTAGAGCCTACAGACAATAATTATGTAATATTCTGGCCGAAATATTTCGTTCTGTTTTCAACTGTTAACATTTCATGCCGCTAATTTAATTATTAAACGCATTATTTCTAAACTGAAACGGCTTTCTGGAGCTTATTGTTCATGATATCTATGGAACCGTCAGTGAGTTTTATATTTGCTGCTTCTTCAGTTTTAGCTATAAATGAGATATCAAACAGCATCGGTCAGAAGGTGCATTATTGTCGAACTCCCGTTTGGTATTAAAAAATCGAGTACATGAATATATTCAACTTGACTTACAAATTATTTTTATGAAGATATTGCTTGCTTATTTGTCAAGCATTAAATATTATATGACGCACATTAGCAGCTTAAATAGTACATATTGAATAATTATATTGTTAGTAACGGGATTCTGGGATCGTCAACCATTTCAACTTCCATTGACGCATTGTCGATGTACCGATAAGGGATCGACGTTTAATTAAGCAATTTAGATTCATTACCCCTAGCGTCCGGCGCTATTAACGTTTACGTCATAGCGTAAAACTGCCTTTGTCCACTAACAATATCGCACAAACTGTATGTGGACATTTGACGTTTAACGCACCAGTATACATAGATACATATATGGGTCAAAGAGCTTTTAATTTAACTAGCTTTTCCGGTCGGTTTTATAGCGCAGTTTTTTTAGTAATATTCACGTAGATAGATCAAAGAACGGAAGCATTTAATATTTGATGAGTTCACGTGAATCGTCTTGTTTTATTTACGATTGAAAAAAGAGGGCATAGTGACTGTCATGAATAGGTAATGTTCAGATTCTGTTCATTTTTTATGTGACGTAAGAAATTTTTAGATATTTTAAACGTAAATAATATATTTTTTTATTTAAAAAAAAACATAGCTTTGTATTATCTAATTCAATTATCGGTAATTCTGGCTTCTAGGTTTAATGACACGAAATAAAATAATTTTTTGCTACCTGCTAGTTGCGAATCTAGTGAATATTGATATTATGAGTGTCTTGACGGACCGCATGTTGCGAAATGTCATTTCGTCTCAAACTAAAAATAACAAATTAAAAGTATATTATACACAATGACTCAGTGTGCATACCCGAGCGTGATTTTTTCCTTGCAATACTTACCTACATAATAACCCAGACAGGAGCACACGCACACTTGTATACTCGTGTGAACACACCCGTTTAATTCAATGCGCCACTGAGGTTTCCGCAAAGTTTTGCTTTTTGCGGTCAGTAAATTTTAGTGTCGCAAAGCTCCCTTATTTCCGGCACGTTCGCTGTTTCATAGTGCATGTCATTTACAATGTTATGCTAAATGAACACGGGCGAAAATGTGACCTCGATGTTTTCCTTCCACACGTGTCATGAATAAGGTATGTACATACATATATTCAAATAACGTCTATCGGTAATATGTCATCAAAAACACACACTCGCACGTCCTTATGAGCTTTTTGCAAACATTACCACTTTTTCTTAAAAATAAATAGTGAAATTTCTGGTTTCACCGAAAACGTATACTGGTTTTGAAACAGCATCAAGCAAGTGCACAAACCTGCCGAAGAACGTACTGCCAACGATCAAGGTCGTCGTACTGCCGAAGGCACTATTCTTGTTGTTGGTATACAAAAGGTTGCGCAACTCTGATCACTTGTATAACCAATATTTTTTACTCTCCTTCGTATACGTCTGTATATATGAAACTAAGAAGTGCCGACGACAGTTTTGCTGAAAAGCGTTGGAAATTTTCCGTGAGTTTAGAAAAGGTTTTTCCCCTCGTTGATTATGTGTAATAATTGTGAGATGCAATTCATCTTTAATAGTGATTCAATAATGACATACACATTGTTTATGTTCTGAGTAGGGATTCCAATCCCGGGCCAAAATTTTGATCCCGGGATTTCGGTATTGCAATTAGTCGATCCCGGGATCCCGGGACCAGTCCCGGGATAATTTTCATGTTATTTTATCGATAAAAATAATTTAAAATGAATAATACAATATATTTTTACATCTGTTTTTTATAACGTACAATGTATAAAGTACGTATAATTTTAGTCTTGGACTTAAAATAAAAAATAATATAATAAAAATAAAAAAGGGAAGGTTTTATATATTTATTTAAGAAGAAAAAAATGAACTTTTGACAATGTATGTACATACCTATGTACATTCATAGACAATTAATTGAAAACATTATTTTGAATAAAACTCACGAAGTAATATCAAAGCATCAAGTGTTTTATCATTTAGCCTTGTTCTGATTTTGGTTCCTAAGCAGCCTGCTGCTGAAAAAGCACGTTTAGACTCACAGCCTCAAAGATTCACAGATGACACGTGCAACTCGCGCAAGTTTGTACACGAAATATAACTTATGTTGTCAATAATAATTCGATTGTGCTTGATAAATCAACCAATCCGAAAAATTCGGGATTATGTTTTATAATCCCGGGACTCATCGGGTATTGAAAATCGTTCGGGATCCCGGGATTCGGGATCCCGGGATTGGAATCCCTAGTTCTGAGGCAATCAATTATTTTATGTAATGTTTGCATCTAGTTGATTGCACTCAAATATTTCATTTATACAGATATGTGTATAATAAAAATTCAGATGCCTGTCGTAGTCTTGCAGTTGTGAAAATTGTGTCGAGTCTTGAGAGTCATCAAGAGTGTGATCGATCGGTAATTAGTGAGTTCGGGAGTGATTGTAAATTAACCAAGTCATTTGAGGAAGATTGCACGAATGGGAGAGAAGCCAATTCAGAGCCAATCACGTTACTGTTTAGCTCCATCTCTGATCCATACCTTTGTGAAAGTTTAACTTTAAAAGTGGGTTTGCGTTGGGCGATCGTTTGATAATTACAGTGGATACGTACAATAATACCATTTTCATTGAAGCGAATAGTATATTTTTCTTAAAAATTATGAAAAAAAATTATATTCTTGTTATTGATGAAAATGAAGTGGCAAACTTTTGTGCAATTCTTAAGTCATTTGAAAAGGTGATTTCACTATGTTTTGTTTGCAGTTTTATAAATGCCATTATTAAAACACAACTTACGTATTCATTTACAAGGACAATTTAAATGAGCAATATATAAATTAATTATCATGTAAAACGAATTGTTTGTGCATTACTGTTGAACAGATTTTTTTAATATTTCCATTTCATTAAATGACATGCGTTTTTCTGGCAAAGTTCAATGGTGCAACACCCAATTTGCGTAAATGTTTCGCTGTCTATGGTCTCCGGGCTTCAGTGGTTGTGTTATTTGAATTTAATACAGGTGTATGCGTCAAAGGAAGCCATAAGAAAAGCCCAAAAGTTGCGAACGCCGACGAATCAACAATTCCGAGTCTTCGACCACACTTTCTCTTATAACAGCCTTACCCCATCTTGAAAGCTTCCAGTCTTTTTAAATTTTTTCATTACGTTGCGAATTTTTCGCTCAGTAGGACGATGACATACCAGTGAATTTCGATACACATTTCTTACAGAATTGTTATTTCTGTAGAACAATTGAACGCGTTGAGCGGTAGTTGCTTACTAAGATTTGACACTTCGAACACGCGTGATTATTGACAACTTTCTGTTTTATAGTGCTGCCAACATAATAAACTTGAATTGGATGACTATATATACAAAGTTTTTAATTATAAATTATTTTTAAATTCATGTACAATAAGGTTACACAGATCTCATATTTTTTTTGTTGGACTAAATTTGACGTGAAGAGGGAAGCGGCTGCTTTATCAGTCTTCTACGGATCGTTTCGATACTCGGCTCAGTATGAGTTCGGCTAAACTCAAATCGAACGCGAAGTGGCAGAAGTGAGTTTAGGATGTCGTGTACACGCATATTTTAACACCGAATATGATCTCACGCATATTCGCTCCTGTTCATTTTAGTTGCCACAGCTCGTAGTCGTCGTTCGGACAACAGAGAATATTATAATATTTTAATTTTTCATATCAATTAACATTGTATCAAAGTGTTTAAGTTAGATATTTAGCGTGACTAATAAATTAATCAACGATTAGGATTTGTATAATCTAAACTTTATTAATCACAGCTGATAATGTTTTGAACTCATGCAATGGCTGATTTAAGGATACCGAGATATTATTTTGTCGATCAGACCACGAATGTGTACACCTAATGTTCCCACGCTTTTCGGGAGTCTAAGAATTCGTTCCCGTTGTTGACACTGGCATATTCTCACGTTGACGCCTTGCGTGCCACTATTAGCATAACGCATTACCGGAGACAGGGCCGCATCGGGCGCGGTGCCCACCCCCTAGAATCCCGATTCCGATTTCGACCGGTTTTCAGGCGAGTGGGCACATAGTGTGTGTGTAAGTGAAATATTATGTAAACGCAGTAAACACGCCCACATTCCTTTAGGCACGCAGCAGCCTTGATCTCCTCTTCGCGTGGCTCTGAGCAGAAGATCCGAGACGGTGTTTCTCGGTTAATGTTGATGATGTAGTTGGCTCACTTCGCGAACTTTATTGTTTGCAAGTTAACGGAGTTAGCGACGGCCCCGTTCGCGCGCGTGCGTGCTGTCAGGTTCTAGGTGAAGTTTTATGAGGTGTAAAGTTTTTATTGCATGCGAAGTATTAACAAAACGTGTCTTATGAATGTGTGGAAATTTAATCGATCGCGGAGAATGGATTTGTGAAGTTCAATAGGCATGGAAAGCATCGGGAGTAGTGGTGGGAGTGGCGGTTCCAAACTTATGAATACAACCCTTATTTTGGTATTGTGAATATGTTTTGTACAGCCTTACAAAATCCATATTTTTGTTTCTGACATAAACAATCCTTACGTGTATGGTCCCGTCTACCATCTCCTTTCATTATTTGACACAAGCTATTAAGAATAGGTAGTATTCGCGCAGCGCGAAATTTATGCTTCTCTTCCATTTAAAATGTAAGATCAAAATGTGTTGATCGCTTAGAACAAAATTGGTCACAAAGCGCTATTTTTAAAAATATATTCTTATTTAAACGAAACGCTGAATTTAATTGTTAATACTATTCAACGGTGAAAGTTAAAAAAGATGCAATAAAATATATGTAAGAGGAAAAGTCATATTATGATTAAAATTTAAAAGAGTGGATCTCGTTTCAAAACAGTTGTTTAAATACGAAAACTTTTCTTTTTTAAACAAAGGTCATGAACTTCACAAAATTTACTAAATTCATATTGCACATACGTTTTGAGTTTAGCGTTAAACATGCGAAAGTGCCCTTTCACTTTGTGGTCGTAAAATTCATGTAGAAATATGTAGAAAATGCTAAAAATTATAGTTTTATTTTTCATGCCGCTTTCGAGTTTTGATGCCAGATGGTGTGATTTATTAGGAGCCATAGATACATAGATTTTTATTGCACAAGTTATTATTCATTCTAATATTCAGGTTGATTCAATTCGAGTTTCCTATATTGGCAGCACTAAACCAGAAAGCTGTCAATAATCACGCGTGTCAAAAGTATCAATATCAAGTATAATTTTTTTTTAAATAATTAATATATTGCCTATTTATATTTATTAATGTTATGTATTTTCAATTCATATGGTCGTCCTGTATTTCAATTCTGATTTTCCTTGATATTTATTTTGACCCTAAATAAGCGGCGATTTTTTTTAGTCTTATGCCTGCGCTTCTCTCTGGAAGTTGTCCGAACCGAAGTTACAACTGTAGTCGGACAAGACCACACTCGCAAATTTCATATGCCGTCCGGACGGCGGCTTCTGCCACGTACAGCCGGCATATTTGCGCGCGATCGAAAAATGTGCCAAATAATCGCAATTTTTAAATTGTCATTTTATTAAAATTACGCTACTGTTAATTATAAAAGTTTATGTGGGCACTAACCAATTCAATATCAGTGAAAACTTTTCGGTCGTAAATATTCAATATACGCAAAATCTTTGTCGGCTTTTTTAAAATGCCATAAGGCATAAAAATTATGCTTCAAAATACGAACACCACATCTGTGACTATCCTAGAATTTGTCGCCATCGATTCTAAATAAGAATTCGTTATGGTGTGACATTTATATAAACCGATCTAGGAAAATACATAAGGATATTCGAAACGATTTTTTTTAACAAAATCAAGTATCACTAATTATTTTTAATTATTTAATTTTATATGAAAAAAAATATAATAACGATATCTGTTAGAAGAATATACTATAAAAAATATAATTAATCCCTTTTGCTCCCCTAAAATATTCAAAGATGTCAGTAAGAGTCTGTTGAAGTCCCCGATAAGCATTTGTTATTATAACTTGACCACGTGACCACGATGCAGTGCTCGACATGCGTGTTGATCATGGGACGCCTACGTGCATACTGAAATTGAACCGAGTTACTCGTTCTATCTCACTTTGCGAAAAACCATATCATTATCTCTCTCACTCTCGTCACTTAACACGCGAGAGAGCGAAAGGGGAAGTATCTCACCGCTCGCGCTCAAAAGAGCAGCTTCGACTTCGGTCCGTTTGCCGACAATGTTCGGAAGCGCTCGAAGCTGGCCAAGTCGACTGAATTACCCCCACTTTACCTCCCGTTCTCGGTAACCTCGGACAACTTCCGAGAGATTTTAGAGCGGGCAGAACCGAACTCGACCGAAGTAACCCACTATATTCTCCGTCCTTGGCCAACCTTGGCCAGCTTCCAGAGAGTGTAGTGCAGGCATTAGAATATCGCGGAATACTATTTAGGAAACGCTGCTATTAAGAATTCCTGGGACTTGTGACTTTTTTTATTTGAATCATAGAAAAAAAGATGTATTTTTTTGTGGAATAGTAATTAAAAAAATATACGTATTTGTGGAAAAACATGGGTACGTATTTATATAGGTGAATATTAACCCTTTGAGTAGTGAGTTAATTTATACACATGGAATTTTATTATATATTTATAGAAAATTACATTTGAATTTTACGTATTTTTCTATAATTATTTCTCTTATTATTATATATTTATAGAAAATTACAAAAAATTCCGCGATTCTCAACGTTTTATTGCTTTGATTTATTTTACTACTTTTTTGTATTATTATGGTTTAATAATTTATTTTCAATCATTTCTACTATAAAATTAATTTTCAATATATTATTCGGCTACTGTGGATTTTTTTTATATCAATTCAGAGGCTCTCAATATTTTTTATAAAATTAATATGAATTATTAGTTATGTTAATTTATTTTGTACTATCGAATTTATTAGTATTCTTTTCTATAGAAATCATTTACATTGAATTAATTTTAAAAAATATTTTATTTATTATTTCATTAATTATTATTTAGGGTACTAAAATTCAAAACAGTGAAAGATCGATCGCCGTACATGTACGGCGATACCGCTTAAAGGGTTAATACATTAATTTTTTTTTAAATATTTGGCGTCTCCACTTAATTGGTTAAATAAACGATAAAGACGCTTCTCCGTTGTGTTTTAACGTCGAGAAAATCTCCCGTGAATTTTCGTATCGAATAGCGGATCTAAAAATCTGACGTCAAAGTTAACCTTCTTTTGAATTACTTGACCACCAATGTCATTCGCTCTCAAACCCGACCGGATAAGGGTAATACCTCTTTCTTAACGTCTTAATTCCACGACAGTTAATTGAGCGCGTGAGAATAAAAAAGGCAAATTATCTCAATTGTGCATGAATAGTTGCGTCGCATGCGCCAGACTTAACCGATCGATAAAGAGGTTAACCGTGTACTTGACTGATGATCCATTATTACTTTTTAAACGCCCTAAAACTGCCGCAGGATCCAAATCTGGCATACTTTGACTTCATGGCGTTTTAACGACGGTGCGTCTTTAAGGTATTAACGCATGCTATTCATCGACGTTTTCCTCGTTAGCTCGGTTTAAATATGTGCATGCATAAACCCTTTCATTAGAAAGGTTCTTCAGTTCAAGGAAAATTATTACAGCATTTAGATTTACAAACGAGACGCTGTTCATATTTTGTTTTATAGTGTTAATTTTATACAGTATCAGTTTGATGTTCAGCATTGATTTCTATCGGCTAGACGTGCTATAATTAACACTAGACTAGACGTGTAAAGTGGCAGACAGAAGACAATCCCTGTGGTATCTTAATATATAATATATAGTAATCTATGCATAAACTATTGTAATACGTAGAGAAGAGTACATAAATAGTTTTCTATGTTTATTACCCATGAAAAATATATCGTTCGTTACCGAGCATTCCCACTGCGATGGCGACGAAACGATTTTATTGCTTTTGACGTGGATTTTTGACTTCTGAAAAGTGATCAAGTAAATATTATGAGTATATATTTTTAATAATTTTTAATTTAAATATTTCGCATAAAATATGATTTTACAACCGTGGCTAATTTTTATATTTATTTGTAGCGTAGAAAGGGTTAATTCGTACCTATTATTATTTATTAAAGAAATTATATTACGATGCTAAAAAATATATAAAATTACATTTTTGTCATGAGGCCCGGAATCATTGTTTTCTCAGGATCAGGGTTCACTCTTGGCAGTCCTGTCTATGAACAAAAACTGTTTTTATTTTTTTTAATTTAAAACATTTCATAAAATATGTATTATTACGTACAAATATGGACTAATAATCTACTATATATTTTAATAAACCATATTAAGTGGGTAAATGAATACATTTTATTAACACATGCTCTGGCACTCACGTTGAGTCAGCGCGTAACGTAGTAACTTCTCAATTGAATATTCGATTATTTGAATTAATCGACTTTAACAATATGAATATTCGAATAATTGATCGAATATTCCTAAAATGTTTGTATATACTAACTAGAATGATATTTAAAAAATGCTTAAAAAATTAAAAAAAAATGTATACTTGAGCAATATAAGTAACCGTTTTTTCTCTCAATATACCCGAGTGACTGGTGCCGCTCTAAAATACTTTTAAATGGTTTTGAAAATCATTTGTGAATATAATGTTTGTCGGCGTGTCTACTGTGACCGAAATTTGCAGAATTCGCTCGTTGAACGAAAAATATTGGAAAGGCTCAACCTGTATTATCGTTTATCGTTTATCTCAAAAACAGGTGTGCGTGGCTCATTTTTGTGAAGTTTAAAACATTATTAGCTATTGTATATGCAATAAATTCGATAAAATTATGTAATTAAAATGTTCCATCAATTTTGCTGAATTAATTGAATCACAGCTGATATTAATTCTGGTCATTTAAAAAATCTGAAAAAGTATGTAATAATAAATTAAGAATTATCCTTTTGACGCCCTCACTAATTAGTAATTCGCACAGCAATTGTGTTTTGCATATTTTATAAAATTCGTAAAGTTCAACGATTATGAAAGTAATTTATTATTAATTAAAGTAATTATTTTTTAATTTAATAATTGGTTAAATATATAATAATATTCGAATACTTCCTCTACTTTTATTCAATATTCGAATAGTTGCAAACTACGAATTTTTTTGTATAGCTATCCATTGGATTATAAATAGCTTCTACATTAATATAACAATAGTAGTCCAACATAAATTGTTTTGGCATCGATAATTAATTAAGCCGAAAAATTATGTAAAAACAAATTAACTCTTATAAAGCACATGACTCTCATGTAACACAATGGCAGCGCTCGTGCGAATTTTTAGTTATGCAAAAATTCAAAAATAAATTTGTAATGCAAAACGCGGAGATTGATTGTGTTGTAATATTATGAAATTGTTATCAAAATTGGGTTGAAAGTTGATTTTATATTTTTTTATTCGCCATTTTAGAAGATATAGTTTATGGTTTTTTGCAGTGAACATGGTATATCATATTATGCTGTTTCAGAATGTTTCAATTAAATTACGATATATCAATAATCGCGTAGTGAGATAGTTATTGATTTTTAGATCAACTCTGATTGAATCTGCACTACCTCTGATTTATTATGATTAGTTTTTTCAGTACCAGAATTCGTTGAATTCATTCCCAGATTATGTTTAGTATTTCATGGTAAATTAAGACCCAGTTTTGATATGTATTCGTGGGTCTATAAATACGTACAATATAATAACGTAACGATGCTTTGTTAGCTGCGTTCCCATCGGCGTTAACAATTCAGATCGAAGTGCATTCAAATCCAGCTTCCATATATATGATGTCAGTGTGCTTGCAGAGTTCTCACGTGTGTGCCGCCACAAAACACACACAAGCTCGCACCACGTACACGTGAGAACGTAAATATTTATAGTAATAAAAAAACTGCTTAATCAACTTTCGCGAAATTTGACAAAAAACGCATTAATTTGCTTTGCTCGTTAGAGATGGTTTTTTTCCACGTTGAACTCTCAAGACCTCTTCTTAAATCGCGAAGGTCCATCCGAGTATTCTCACATGTCCGAGGCAATGCTCGTTACCCGATGAAAGCGAAGGTGATCCAGCGTATTTTTGGCTCGGTACGGTTGACAACCCGCTTGTATGCGTTTCGTGGCCATTTATGCGCATAATGAAAACGAGAGAGTTCGATCACACTATGTGAGGTCGGTTCTTAAATTAAATTGCAATAAGATCATTGTATCTAAAAGGAATGACCAAACTTTTGTCATCTCTCACCCTACCCATTTTCATGTAGTTTTATTTTATGTAAATATTAGGGATATTTTTAGAAAATTAATCCAAATTTTAAGTTAGCAAACATGTCAATACAGGTAATCTTAGTAATTTTGCGACAATGTTAAAATATTGACATTTGTTAAAAACTACTAATACTATTTGAAAAATATTGAATATAATGAATTCTGTATTAAATAAACCCGAAATATCTGTACGTCCTGTGTCGTTCCACTCCACAGAGGTAACTGTTTTGAACCACATTTATGTTATAGTAAAACTTTTTTAATGATATTTAAATGAAAATATTTTATAAGTTTGATTTCATTAAATAGTGCTGCGATTTGTATAGCATATCTATACATCAAAAGTGCTAGAAATATTTTATCGAAACACCATAAAAAAGTGTTAAAATATAAACTTTTTAATTTTATATGCAGAAATTAAATTTATTAAATATTTATTTACAAAAATAACAGTGATGTTTTCATATTGCTGTAGATCACTCTCGTGAGAAACAAAAATTCCGATATGCCACACTCATGTGTTTGACTATTTGATTGGCATAATATTTGTTTTTGTTACTTATATACCGATAAGTACTTACGAATCGTAATTACCGAATTTTGTATGGAAGTGTATCCCTGAGGAATATCTAAAACATGAACATTTTATTCGACATATTTAAAA
This sequence comes from Plectrocnemia conspersa, assembly GCF_051122295.1. Lineage (NCBI taxonomy): Eukaryota > Metazoa > Arthropoda > Insecta > Trichoptera > Polycentropodidae > Plectrocnemia > Plectrocnemia conspersa. The sequence goes on from NW_028277168.1 coordinate 3,303,359, forward strand.
ATATATTCACATAATAAGATGACATGTTCACTCGGTGTACATCACAGTAAAGGAGAGGTTAAAAAGGCAAATTTAGCTTCATAGTGCAATTTTTTTGGATACTTTATTCATATATTTGATCAAGTCAATCACAATTTTCTGAAGGTCTCATTAAGTTATTCTCAGATATCAGTTTATCGTGTATGAATATTAGAGCTTCGAATCGAAACCAGGGTTTTGAGTTCGATGAAAAAGTAGATGATTTAGAGAATCTTTTAAGAATTTAAGAATTGGCAATAGAGACACATAGATTTCCTATTTCTACAGATGGTGGACATTGAATTCATATTGAATAAATTTTAATATTTTTAAATATATACCTAAATAGTATTATATTGTTTCTTCGTAGCATAAGTAATATATTCTGTAAATCCCCTGTACGTAGCTCTTGGCATTACGGTCGCGTAGCGTCTGAGCCCCGTATGTGGCGCGTGGCAATAGAACGGTTAACGACAGTATTTTACTAATGACCCATATTAGACCTAAAATTAAAATTGATTGAATATCAGCAAACGTCTCCTCTCGATTGTCTTAATTATTATTATGCTCTTAGGTCTGTATGTTTTTTTTTATGTATTAGTAGTCTTTACTTGACATTAGCAGAAATATTTTTCTTTATATTTTTAAATTATTTCAATATAATCTAAAGCGTTTCTAATGTTCGATTCTAAATGCATTTCAAGTGCTGCTTTTTTGGCTTTCGAGTATTGTTTCCGGTCTTACAGACTTTTTTGACAGTCCCACTCCCGCACAATGGTTTTGCGGTCGCTTGAATTTTTACCATCTTATTTATATTTCACGAGCACTCTCACCGTTTTACTTTACGACTCGGAAGCAATTTGCGACGCAAAAGACGCGACAAGGATGCAACCGTGACACCCTGAATCCACGTCCTTTGATGTGTCAGCCGAGGATGTTGCCTTCGAGTTCCGTCGTGAATTTTGAACGAAGCCGCCGAGATTGAAAATAAAATGTTCACGTAGTAGACGCGCAACCTTCTACCACCCTCGAGAAGGTCGGACCGCCCTTAGAACGTTCCCTGTTTTAAAATCTCCATGGCCTTTATTTCTGGTCGCTGAAATCGATACACGTTTTAGTTATTATACACGTGTCCTTTTGACCCATAGAGTACTTTTTGTTTACTTTTTCCTCTGCGACGAGCGTGTTTATAGAATGAATGGCACACGGTGTTTTTCCGCGTGACAATATTTAGATATGGCGTTTTTAATTCTTGATGACCTCCTCCAATAACTCTGCGGGAGGCCGAGGCGATTCATCGAAGAACGTGCTCGCGATCGAATGGCATTTATCGATATTATTTCCTCGGATATTATTGATAGTTGCAAAGTGACAAAATAAATAACACCCAACCCTGTAATTTTAAGTATATATTTAAATTGACAATAAATTAGGTGATATATTGAATTTGCAATATCCGTTACAGCTAACTACATACAGCGGGTAGATGTTTCCGTTTGCTGAATTTACGCATGTACAAGTTCTAGATGTTTCTGAGAAACGTACATTTCGTTGCTTTAAATATTAACATATATAAACTAGCGCGCTAGCAGAGTTTACATACAAAGTATAGAAAAAATACAACGTTTTTAAAACAAGATTAAATTTCATTAGTTCAATATAAATTGGAAAACAATTGCCTCGTTAGTACGCGTATTTATAATGTTATGCAAATAATTGAATTATAAATTAATGCCTTAAGTAATTATGTAACACTCAAATTATTTTATGTTGAAAAATATTCGTTTTTAATATGAGTTCAAGTCCTGGAGGCGTATTTTGCACCGTGTGTACATTCATTTAATACAATGTGATATTAATGTGCTTTTGAACGCTACGTTTTACGTATAAAATTAAAATACTGTAATACTCACACTAAAAAACAGCGAAAAATTAAATTATGTAGCTATGTATCAGGCGCGTACGGAGATATACATTCTATTTCGCTCGCTCATGAGTTAAGTGAGGAGAGTGAGTGAGATAGAAAGTCGTGCGTTACACACATTCCGCACGCCCGCTTCTTCTCACTCATTCTCGTCACTTAGCACGCGACCGAGCGAAAGGGAATGTATCTCACCGTACGCGCCTGCAAGGTATTTAGATAATTATTAAAATTATAAGCTTATGTAGATCTTACGCAATTATCGTTATTATGTATTCGACATAATGTCCAAAAACAAACATTACTTAAAGGTCAATAAAATCTACTTAACGATTTAACAAATGATGACAGTTGTAGCACGTTTATCTTACTTTAAGTTAAGCAACTTTAATCCGCCAAAACCATAAAACGAAATTGTGAGGGATGTGATTGAGGCAACGATCGTGATTGGCACAATTCAAATCGAATTTCCTATCTACATTAAGCTGTTTTAAATTCTACAATAATAATTTGCAATGTCAGTGACAGTGTAATAGAAATACACCTTTATTAACTATTACAAAATATTGCATTACATAATATTTATAAATAGCACATATACAATTTCAACCCGTCTTGGAAAATTTTCATTAACGACTCACGAGCATGTGTTAACGATTATACCATATACTTCACGTTTGTATATACAATAACAAATACATCTGCCAGTAGTTCGTAACAGTTCATTTTCAATTATACAATTAGTTTTAGCTGTTGCTTTCGTACACTTACTACATTTTAGTTGACAACTAATCAGTATTTTTTTGCTTTTTTTCATCACTACTATTGTATATTCTCAAGATGTATCATCAATATCTTGAACTTCTTCAAATACTGTCTTTGTTTCTTGAGTTTTTATATAATTTTTTAGTGCTGATTCTAAAAATTAAATCACGTAATGTTATTTCACCAAAAGATAATAAAATAATAAAATAAAATGCAATATAAAGATATTTATGTCTTAATGTTGACACTAAATATTACCAGAAATGCAGAAATATAAAATCGCTTACTTCACCCAAATAATCTGGTATGTAGTCTAGATATGAATAGAGGAAATGTATTTTTAAACTCATGTCACAGCCCAAGATCTCGAATTTTTTTCAATATATCTTCAACAATATATTTATAGTTTGATTTTTATTTCCATTAAAGCTGGTTACACCAACTTTAAATGCTTTCCACGCCTCTTTCTTACTTTTTTCATTTTTATTTAGAATTTTTTAAATGTCAGTTCCAACAAAAATGCCTTCCTTCAACTTTGACTCTGGCAAACTAGTGAATTGGTCACGGAGATACTTAAAACATTCTCCTTCTTTTGGCAAAACATTGACAAATTGTATCATAGGCGCAGCTACGCGCCTGATGCTGCCAGTCAAAAGAATCCGTCACGCCAGTGTTACCAGAGTGCCGCCAAGTTATGCCCATAACAAAATCTAAATGAATGTATATAAATAGGCCTCATACACCTTATGGTTTAGGCAGAAGTGATTTACCTGAAAATTATTAGTGTAATAGTTAGGGTTCTTAATCAATTAGTCGAATTATGCGCCCAATTTTTAACTATACGGATATTCGGTTATACTATCTCAAATGAAATTTGAAAAAAAATTGTATACTTGAGCTACACAGGTAGTTATTTTTTCTCTCATTATACCTGAGTGACTAGTACCGCTCTAAAATCCATGACCTTTATGTTTCGAAATGTGAGACAATGCGACGCTTCTTCTCTACAACAAAAATACTTTTTTAAAAAACATTTCTGAATAGAATGCTTGTGACCGTGTGTACTATGACCGAATTTGCAGAATTCATTTGTTGAAAGATACAAAATGTTGGAAAGGCCCACCCTTTATTATCGTTTAGCGCTTATCTGAAAAACAGGTGTGCGTCGTAAATTTTTATTTGCATTTGTTTCAAGACGCAAAGATTTTATTTCAATCAGTTAAATAATTCTATGGGGTTTAATTCATTTGTAGTTTTTTAATTTATATGCGAATCCGCACAAAACAAACTCCGATAAAGATCCGATCTTTATGCATATCAAATTCGTTCTAAATATTATTAGCTATTCTATATACAATAAATTCGATATATTTATCGGCCGTATCTATTATGACCGAAATTTGCAGAATTCGTTCGTTGAACGAAACAAAATACTGAAAAGGCACAACCTTTATACGTTTTTGTCATTGTTGTTTTATGATTCAAAGATTTGTATATATTGCAAATCTTCGAACTATTACAAACAGTATGTTGCAAATATGCAACATTATGAAAATAAGGAATTTATGAAGCCATATATAATAAATTTTCAATAAAATATGATATGTTGCATCTGATGCTTAAAAACAACATTGATAAAATATGATTAGATTAAGTTGAGAACACGATTTTGAGAAACTCTGCAATGCATTGATTACGTGCCGTTCTGCAGCGAACGTACTATGCTCTGCCGTGCAGAGCCGGCTGGCAGAGAGGGCCCCCTCACGGTCAGTGTGTTGGGGAGGGCCGAGGCGGTCGGTCTTCTTCCCTCGAAAGTCTGTTGAGTGTTGACAGCGGTCACGTGGCGCATGTGAGTCGAGTGTTGTGACGTGTCAGCTGTTGTTTGACAGAAGCCAAGTGCCAAAAACTGTGAAGTTTCGTACCTGAAATAATTGGTGAAAAAAGTGCAAGTGAAAAACTTGTGAGGATCATCGATCGAGATTTATTTTTAAAATGCAGGTATGTGTAGTGAAAAAACGTGACGCGACCTTGTCGAGTTGCAAGATGTTGAATATTTTAGTCAGGTGGTCTTGCAGATTGGTTTCGAATCGGTGTTATTGAAATACTTTAACAATTTAAAATTCATTCTTGAGTATAGTATATGATTTTAATTGAGTGACTTAAGGATGATGCGGATATCACACCGTAAGTGACAATAGAAGCTAATTAAATATCAGATGAATAATTTAACGTCTAGCTATATTTTATTTTTTGTGATATGATCTCTGTATTACAAAGATTGTTTGGGATTAATTTGCAATATGTTCAGAAACGGGGGGGTTAATAAGTTAGAAGATTTATAAGTGCGATATTACTTAACCATATTTTTTTAATTTAACAATGCGATTTAATCAAAGATAACACAATCACCACACAGGAAACAATGCCACAATCATTGTAACACATATTTACTTATAAACATCAAGACATGCCTTATATGTACATTGACATTTAAAAACATCCGTGAGGTCAACATACACACATTTATTATATATACAGCAATATTTTCACAACCATAAACCACAGTTTTTTCCGTATCATCACACGAAATCGCTCGGCTCAAGTGAGGTTCAAGATCGCATCAATTAGTGCGTTCCTTTGAGATTGTCCGCCGGCGACAAAATTGTCTTCTTACCGAATTCTTCACCTCGAGTGGTAGTCGAAGAAGTTGAAGACGAAAAAAACAAGAAGATCTACTTACTACAGATACTACGAATGTACGCCAAGGTCACCGCCGGTGGTTTTCTCGTTCGGTCGCCATTGATCGGGCCAATAACGGGCACGAGATATCTTAAGATGCTGTTATTTGGTATTATACAATCCCCACGCAAGGCCGTAGAAATTGTTGATATGTTAATTTTTCTGTGGAGCTGGAAGAGTGAAGATTTTTGGAATACAATGAGTCAAAATCCGCTATCGCTCGGAATGATTTTATATTTTATGATGATAGTGTGTGGTGTAAAATAATGCTAAAAGACAATGGCAGGTTGGTTTAGATAAATTCTGCATTGTGCGCTGAGATAATCTTCTGCTTTATATAGAAAAACGTTAACTGAGTAGTCCGTCGTTTTAACGTAGTGCTACCAGTAATAGTTGTGTTTTTTAATGAGCAGCAAAAGTCTAACATCAATTGCTTGCAAGTTCACAAATATAGTTTGAACAACGTTTTTCGGACTTCAGTAAGATTTAGTTGTTTCCTCAGTTTGTTACAGCTCTTTTTATGATATTTGACAGTGAATAATAGATAGATTTTCATAGTGATCTGTCAATTAAAGGCATCGCTTCACCTACATGATATATATAGCCATTCGTTGCAGCCGAAAAACGTCCATTAATGCATTATTCAGCTCTTTGCTTTCAACTATGAATCATATTTTGTCATAAATATATGATACACAACCTCGTCATCCTTCCACTATTTTTTAGTCGTGATTTCGGTTTGACCGGCCAAGGGCGAAAGCCCCGACGTCAGGCCCTCTGTAGTGCGTGGTTCTTGCGCTCGGTGACAACCAAAATTACACTGTCTTTGAATTTAATGGAATCAAAACCTCTTAATAAAGACTCAAAAATTTCCATCTGTATAAAAAAGCGCTTATTTATTTCATGCTGAAAAGTACGTACATTTACACTTAATTATATTACAGACGCTTTTTTCATGATTATTTTCTGTTTAGTAGATGTCACATTTTAATATCAAACGTATCATAATGGTAGGAGCAAAGCGACACTATTAAGCCTAAAAAATAATTAAATAAAAATAAAGCAAAAAAAAAAGTTTGTTGCTGGGTAGCGATTATTGCCTAGAAGGAACATATTTTTTTATAATAAATGCTTATTTTTTTATGTGTGAAATATATATTAGTTTTAATATCAGTTTTTATTTCTATACATCTGTGGTATTCTTTATAAGCTAATAAATTTATATTTTTAACCCTTCGATTAGTATGGGCGTACATGTACGCCCATTCATCCTTGCACCTTATTTTAAATGCCATGCTTTTAATTTAAAATAAAATATTATTATATTTTTATAAATACTACATACAATTATCATTGATACGTTAATATCATTAAAATAGTATCATAATTCACACAAGTTTGTCCAAATATTTAAAAGATTCAAGACATTCGGGTAGTTAAAAAATAACAGACCAATCACAGGGCAAAAATTTAAGATTTAATTCATATGGGAATTTGTATTTTATGGTTAGTTACGTTATACAAATCCTATTTTTATTATTTGTCATATGGTGATAGAAAAAGTAATTTGACTAATTAACATGTTCTTTTTTAGAATATAAAAATATTCTGCAGAATCTCTAATCTGCTTTTTAATTTTTCCTTCATTAAGGTTAGCTCTTCCTTAAAATAATTTACACATCTGGTTGCCAATTTTCTTAAATTAATTCACTGATACTATCACTGTGCCATTTTTACCTCTCGTTTTATTGTAGATTCATTGAATTTTCAGCGCGGCGACAAAAATCTCTCACGTGCCAGATTTGGCACGCGATGATTTTTGCTTAAATATATAACTTCTTCTCAGTTGATTAGTGTTTGTATGTTTTTTTACGCCAGTTTTAATATGTACTAACTATCTAAATGAGCAATAGCCATCTGCAGATCTCTGTTAGATGGCGATCTTCACTCGTTTGACCCTGTGCCGAGTGTGGGTGTGTTCCTCGCGGCCAATTTGAAGTTATGATTCATCACAACATTCGTAACACGTTCCCTTGGTATTTTTAAAGGTATTGCAGATAAAATTTTAACATTCTCGTAGCTAATCAAGCTTCATACTTCCTACGTATCCATTGTTTTAAAATAATTCAACGCTATTGCGAATTACAAGACGATTATCGCAGGTGGACTTCATAACGGTGATTGTCAATCTTTATCTACCATTTTTACGAGCGTCGTAATATTTCGCAGTTTTATGGCATTTTTATGAGCGTTTTTTATTAATAAAAAGGGAAATGGACATATTTGGCCACGTGAATAGTTTTCTGTATTTCTACATGTTATAAATAGAAGCACCGTGATTTTCGTGAAGCGTTTTGAAACTATAGTCGATTCAGACATCACAGTCAGTGGTTATATCCCTATAATCCCATCTCTAAATTCATATCTGTACAAATACATATAAAATATAGTATATCTATGTATATTATATAATATACTGTATATTTTTATTAAATACAACACTTTTTACTCGTAATAATAAACTTTCTGATAAAATATGATTATGGTGCAAAAAAAACATTTGGAGATATTCGCATAATTCGATGCCATGTACACTCACTGCACATCACAGGAAAGGAACGACGTCCTTAATATCAAAACCTATATTATATTAAATAATCAATGGTTTAGTATTTATAGGAAAAATGTATTGAATTGAAACAAAATTAACTTTTTTGAACAGTAAAAGAAGTACATGCCTATCTATGCCTCGAGCGTTCTTGTGGTTTAGTCGAGAGAAAAAAATCTTATTTCTACGGAATTCGCTGTTGCATCATCCCGTATTATATATAATTTTAAAACATCGTGATGTGCTTAACGTTTTTCATGTGAAATTTTTAATAATATAAACACACACACGCTCTTAGAGAATAACTTAAAAATGACGTGATGCTATTTCTGTGATTTACATTCGATAGAAATGTTTACATTATTTATAGTATAAACGTATGACGTTTTCGCTTTTAGAATAAATCGCAGGGAAAACGATCCGAATATTGAATTTGAAAGTAAAACCGTTTTATGTAACGTGCAACAAGCCGGTTGTTCCATGGCACTAGAACGGTAATATTCTAAAAATATTTCATATTCAGAATCGTCTTATTACAAGTAAATGTTATATCCAATCAACAATTTGACTTACTGACGTTTTAACCCTCTCGGAGGATTATTTTATTATTTGTTTACGTATTGATGGTAACACATTCACGTGTCGCTTTGCGTAAAGTGAAATCGTTCCGAGTGCCAGTTTTTTTTATCTTGTCGGTCGGGTTTTTGAAATGCTAATTGCATCTCTTTAATTTGAATGTCGTTAAGAGATAGAATGTCGTTTTTCACGCCGACATTTTTATATACCGAGATGCGTACAAAGTTCCGCAGTGAAAGTATTGCAAATTCGATTGAATGCTGTTACAAGCGCTATTTTCTGACGATTAATTTGGATGCTAATTCGATTTATTTGTTACATGTCTAAAGACTACTTAATGGTAAATCGTTGCTATGTACTTTGTTACGGAATCAGTATCGGGCGGCGATGTCGAGTGCGGAAGAATCAAGTTGTAGCAGGCGGTCTGGTCCAATATATTTTTTAATATATTTATTTCAATAATATAAATAATTTTACAGACATACAGATCAAAAAATAAGAATATAAAAAAATGTTTGTGGTTATAATTTAATGACAAAAGACCATCGTAACCCAACAAGTTATCCCAATGCGTCACGATGGTCGAAATCAATAATTATATTATTTCAATACATAAAATAATATATATAAAGAAAAAAATCATAAAACATAAAAATTAAATAATACGAACCGGACCAGCTCCTCGTAGCTGACATTAAACAGATCAATGTGCAATGTCATTGTATCAAGGAGCTGGATGCTCGGTATAATACACATGTGGCACACACGAGTGGCCCTTTATAAACGAAACCATTGTGGTCGCTTCCCGGCGACGATAGAAAACCACATAGATGAACTATGATTAAATGAAACGCTGCCTATTGTAAAATATTCAGTGCTCATGATATCAAACGGTTAAAAACTTTTGGTTATGATGATTAATTTGTATGGTCTTTGAAATTCTGTCGCACTCATTTTTTACGTTGTTTTTAAGTGTTGTAAATATTATCTGTTTATTAAACATATTGCTGCTTTTTACTGGGAAATTATGTAGGATACCCTACAACTATAGTTTTAATAAAATATTAATTTTTCGACAATGATATTTTTATCATGTCTATGTTTTCTAATGATTTTAATTAGTCTGTGTATGTCATTCATTGTGCTTTTATGCCTATTTTTTTCGTGTCTTAACTTAAAAATTAGATAGTACCACGCTCAAAAACCAGCAGTTATGCTGTTCAAACCCAAACATAACATAAATTGTACCGTTATTATATTCGTTTAGCTTAGGTTTGGGTTTAAACAGCAAATAGACGTTTCGCAACTGTCAAATTTGTTATGTAACACGACAGTATTCATAAATGACATGTGAGAGTTACGTTTGTTAAAATTAATAATTATTAAATAAAATGATTTTAAATTGAGATTTTTTTGTATATATATAATATATAGAATACAATATGCATTCGTTATCCGTATTTTTTTAAGAGCTTTTAAAGTTCTGAACGTTCGTCTTAATTTGACATCTTATATAAGATCCGATAACGTAAATTATTTAATCCTTCAGCTCGATTTTTATATAAAAAATTCCTTTTAATTTTAATTAATATTGCCACAAATTTAAATTTTATTAGTAATTATTATATTGCTCATTAGTGCTTAATTTAATGTACGATTGTTAAAAATGTCTTATAATAAGAATGATTTTATTTTATAAATGCAATAAAACTACTCTTTCATTTTCATAGCATTTTTATGTCTTTGCGTATTTGTTAATAGAACACGTGCATATATGAAAATGCATTGATGCGTTAGCATTTTATTTATTTATTATTGCTTTTCATTATACACTCATACATAATACATTCGCGTTGAAAAGCGCATAATGTTCCGTTGTAAAGGAAAATGACTGCGTCTTTCTGTCTTTTCGCAATGTCATTTTCAATATCACTCTCGCAATTTGCGATTGAAATCGTCGCGCATACCGCAACATCGTTTTTATTTAGCTATTTTATATCCATCTAATGATTGTAATTCAATAATAACATAAAAAAAAGTTCTTAAAAATATGCTCAAAAATAAAAGCTCGGTGTTGCGCCGTATAGAGCTCCATGATTACTAAAAATGTATAGAACAAGACTTTTGAGTATGAAGTTACTGTGTTTAAAAGTTCTGTAATGAAAACACAAAGCTTATTTATCTGATAGACGCTCCTAGTGAATACAGTGAATTGTCTTCTGTTGTAACATGACAGATGTTAATTCAAAGCGTTACAACTAGGTAACTACCATCTCCTGCGATTAGGTATTGTGACAACACAATCGGTGACATTTTTTTTTACGCTTTTTTGACCAACATAATGGTTGATGTTGTTCTCATGCACTACCATAAAAGCTGCTGATGTGTGCCAATTAGGTTTCAATTATAGTTCAGCTTAAATGCTGGCATGAAAATCTGTTTTTTATGTAATTAAATACTGAAATATTGTATCAGTTTTTTAGTCCATGTTATTGTATATTCTATCGTTAATAGTCAGTTGCTACATTTTTCTGATTTTATCTATAAGCGACTTAATATCACACATGTGCTACACAATTCATAGCAGTGATAGCGCTACATACATTCTTTACCAAATAAGTTATATTGTGGTATTCTTGAAGACGACGATCACAAAACGCTGGATGGATTTGTGGCATCGCTTGGAAGATAGATTATAATATTATTATAAGACAAGGCGATTACTATCTCAATAGAAATAAGTAATATTGAATATACTGTCGGTCACTAATACAGTAAAAAATTTAATTAAAAATATTATGATTGAAATACCAGTATATTTATTAATAATGCCAACAAATCAACCAATCACAATTGAAACGAAAATATTTTTACGAGCCGCGTGTCTGTTGTCAAAACTACTCAGTGAAATATTTTCGTTTGGTGAATAATCCAAATTCCTAAGAATAACACTCGAAACAATCCATCGCCAAGAGATTCTTCACATACGTATTATTATCACACAGTGCATAGTAATGCAGTGGGGTTTTTTTTCACCCCACTGCTGCCAATTAACACCTCACCTACCTATGCCACTTAGTTTAATTGGCACGTAGAATTAAACGGAGTAAATTGCGGAAAGGCACGATAAATGTGCAAATTTTCCAACGACACAAATATGTTAGAGAAGCATAAAAAAGCAAATATATACTTTATATGGCATGTGTGTCAAGTATGAATTATTGCAAACGCATAAAAACTTCACGATTGCGCATAGTTTTTGTTCAAATCGACTAAAAAATAAACACGCAGAGTAAATAAAGCTGGGTTGACATTGCGGTGGCAAGGGCGTTCAGTCGTTAGAAAACGTATATTAGTAATTATAGAACATGCATTTATGTATGTGTTTTTTATTGTTATAAATGCAGAATTTTTATGTATTGTGTTAAGATTGTGTCATACAAATGCATTTTGTATGGAAGCAATGCGGATGTGGCTCAATTCTTATCTTTTTATGAAGCTCATTGAGTCTGATTTCAGACGCTTTCTGCAATGATGACTATGTCATCTGCATTCCATGATCATTTATTGCCTGTAATTAAGTGTTTTTTTAAACATACATTACAAATAAAAATTAAATTATTTAATTTTACGCTATACGACACAATATATCGTGGTACTGCCGAAGGGGGGTATATCAATACCCCCATCATCAATGGTTTTAATTGATTCTGTCCTCATATGCGTGCGAGCGCTATTATGATACATAAAGGCCCGTTATTTTTCTTACTTTTAAAATTTCTTGCCTTAAATCATTGTAGAATCCGTAGATATAAAGATGTACTCCAAAAATATTTTAACATAAATATTATCTTTAATAGTTCATCAATGGATGGTACCTCTGTGGAGAGGAACGGCACAGGATGCACAGATATATCGGGTTTCGTTCCGATCAAGTATGTTTGTAGTACATGTACTCCTTAACATATGTATGACACTAATAATATTTTTATTTTATCGCACGGAATATTCTGGAACCCGCTGTTACGGCATAGACTACAGATAATTCGTTATATGTGTTAAAATGTGTCATTTTTGAGTATATTTTGGAGTAAAGAGAAAAGCAGGTATAATACAAAATCAATCGGAAAAATTTTCATTGCGCAATCCTATATAATATAATAAAAGGCTAGAGGAAGTTGTGTTTTTACTTCTCTCCTGCAGTCAATTGTAGAGCAGTTAAGTTAGAATAACTATAAGTATATGTATTAGTAACTTGCGTGTGATTCAATTAATCTGTATCGTTCACAATCATTAAATTCAATTCATATATAAACATACTACTGTTTTTTAGACGAAGAACATGTTTTAAAAAGTAGTTTGAGTAGCTGTTTTATAAAATTTCATAAATATTTAGGACTAGTCTGGTCTCTCGCACAGAATCTAAGCCTGTCGGCATTTGTTTCACGCTTTACGCTTGAAATATTGTTTGTGAGAAATCAGATCTCGCGTTCCTTGAATTATATACTTCTATATCAAAATCAGAAATATTTATCAAATAAGAATGTGTCATTCGTCGTGTTTCGTACATTTTAAAATATTATTAATCGATAAATAAATAATATTTTTCTTTGGTAATAAATAAGGAAACGTTTATGTTAATTTATACTAATATTATGAAATATTCGTTGTTTTTACAAAACGAATACGACACTAATATATGTATATAAATCCTGATCTTAAACGGTGTCGAGAATATTAGGGTCTAATCTTAAAAAAATATTTTTATATAGAGTTCAAAGCTCTTCAATTGTTTAAGAATTGTGGTTTAATGCTCATTCGCTTCTGCATCTGTCAAAAATAATGTTTAGGGTTTGAAAACCGTTCGTAGAGACGCTTAGTGGAATCTAGTTCGAGTTTTATTCTATTATATTACAATTGCGATAGACGGTAATTGGCGAGATGTTTTCTACGAGTGGTGGTGGAGAAGCTGGCGCAGGGATGATGTCTGTGGGAGGTCCTCGTGTTGATCCCTTTCTGCTACGGTGGTGCTCTGCTGGTCTGCTGGTCTTTTCGAGTGGCTGCTTGTGACTACCTTCTCCTCATCAAAGTCCAGGCTCAAGTATCCAGGGCTGCAAAGCTTGCTGACCAATCACAATTATGCAGCGATCATCCAGTCAATTTCTACAGTCGCTTCTTAAAACGGAGAAATAGGTATACGCATTTTGAAAGCGACATTCGCTTGATGGGCATTGTCCAAGGTCGTATTGCATTGCAACGGGAATCTTGTGGATCCGGGGATTTATTATATCCGTGACCGTTTCGCAACAAAGAAATATTCTCTCAATAATGTAAGAACAAAAGTGTTATTTATGCGATATTCTGGTCGCAACGAGGGCTTTTTGTGTGGTCCATCCTTTGCGCTATTGTCTTGTTTCCTTGTTTCACAGTCAATTACCGCAAGTTTTGAGAATAAGACCTTTTCAAACGTAACATCTATGTGTGGTCGCCACAAATTCACAAACAATTCGTTCTATGGAATAATAATCTTATACTAAAACAATATATAAGATATCGCATATTTAAATTCTCCTCGCTTATTTGTAGTGGGAGTAGTGGGAGTTTGGGAGAACGCGTCTTGCGTGTTGAATTTTCCTTAATTAATATTTATCATCGTATACCTTGAAGAAATTTATTCTGTTGCTATTATTATGAAATTAATAATAATGGCACCTTGTTGAGTCTGTCCCTAATATTCACTACGACTCGAAACTTCTTAACATATGTGATATTATTTGAATTACCAATACGAATAACACCTGTTTGAACATTATCGCATATGCTCGACTTAAAAAAAGAATGTAATTTATTTATTCTCTTCGTTTCTAGTGAATTCTCGTAGCGTAACTTCGACCGTTAATCGGCGACACGCTTCAAAAAATGCATTTTGCATATGCTGATGCAAAATTTAACTGCATTATATGGACATGCATGTATTCATGTTAAAGCAGAGATTTAATTTGAACTATAATACATGAGCCAGTTACGGTTGTGGCGCTGTGTTTATATTAATATCTTATAATCAAACATTTGCGGAATCGTCAGCATTTTTTTTGTTACTATCTTACATATTTTTTACTGTTAGTCATAGTTGTAACAATGTTTTCCGCTTATTGCGAAAATTTCAACAATAGCCCGCGTTTACGAATTCCGCTTGAGTTGGCTCATTTCCTAATCCAAATAATGTAATATGCCGAATATGTTATTTTATACCGAAAATGAAAAGCTTTCGCGGAATTGATCCAATTACACATTTTTCTTACAGGCGTCATGTGAAACATACATACACGGGTTTGAGAATGCTTATACATATTCGCTCGTGCTTCAATAATTTCCGTACGCGTTCCAGGGGCGAATTGGTACGAGCGACGGAAAATTTGATTTTCTCCGTTCGTCTCGTTGATTAATTGCCTTTTTTAGATGCGAATCGTATTTCCGTAAATTGAGCTCTTCTATGCGAACATAAATCGATTGATTGGCCTAGTTTCTGGGTGAAATTTTAAATGAGATAAGAGTTTTAGAACAGAAAAAATGTCACTGCATTACCTGGATAATATTAAAGTTTATCATGTAATATATAAATATTTTTTTCATGAGTGAAATGATAAATAAAAATTGAGAATCTTATGAAAAATTGAGAAATGAAAATAATTTATCTTCTATTCTTTTGTGTCTTCTTGTCTTCTTGAGACACTTGAAAGGTTAAAAATGATAACTTCTAAAAGTAATATTACATAATTATAATTAGTAAATTTTTTTTTCGGGATCTTATAGTGAAGGGATGGCCAACTTGTTCAGGATATTTTGTAAAATAGACAATTTATTTATTCTAGAAATATCTTATAAAATATCTTGTTCGCACCTAAACTGTTGCATTAGTTATAACATTGAACACCCCATGAGTAGTTCTCAATGAATCTATTTAATTGTATGTAAAGTGTGAATGTATTCAGAGCGACGAACGAAACGGGAATAATGACAGAGCGGCGGTGGAGAGCAATTGACAAGATGGCCTAAGACACTAATAATGCTAATTATAATGAACTGCCGACATGCGAATGCCAGATCGATCAGTTGTACCAACTTTCAGCGTTACAGCAATAACAACACTATTGCCAACTGAAAAATATGATTCTGACCATCTGTCAAAATAATTCTTACCATTTAATATGAATTCCTACCCATTAATATAGATTCTGAACATCTAATATTTATTCTAGACGCTTATATTCTGACCTTTTAATATAAATTCTGACCCGAAAAATACGAGCCGTTAAAATGACGTTCCAAATTCCCTTTTTTAGGCGACGAAAACGTCACATATCAAGCTCCTTTAGAATTAAATAAAAAAAAATTAAATTAAATTTCTAAATTTCTATGAATCTCAATTTGACAGTTGCGAAACGTCCATTTGCTGTTCAAACCCAAACTAAAACTAATTATAGTCTTAGAACTTTCATTAAGTCAAGTCCAAAATACAAACTAAGCCAACTCGGGTCTCAGGGATAAATAAGCGGAAGAATAAGTACAGACAAACATCGCATCTCACATATTGTTCCATAGTTTGTCTGCATTTCGATATTACACTATGTTTTGAAAATATGATAGCTATCCTTATCGATATTACGATGGACTCCTAATATAAGAGGGCTGATCAAAGTATATTCAAACCGAATTTTGGTCAAAAGAAGAGCGCAAAAACAATTATCACTTCTCAGAAGTCAAAAATTCACGTCAAAAGCAATAAAATCGTGTCGGCGCTGTCGCAGTGGGAACGCTCGGTAACGAGCGTTCCCACGGCGACGGCACGGTTTTATTGCTTTTGACGTGGATTTTTGACTTCTGAGAAGAGATAATTGTTTTTTGCGCTCTCCTATTGGCCAAAATTGGTTTAGATGTACCTTATTTGATTCTCACTCGTAATATTGTCATATAAGTCCAAAATACAAACTAAGCCAATTCGTCTCTCAGGGATAAATAAGCGGAAGAATAAGTACAGACAGACATCGCATCTCACATATTGCTCCATAGTTGTCTGCATTTCGATATTACACTATGTTTTAAAAATATGATAGCTATCCTTATCGATATTACGATGGACTTATTATTATTAATATAAAACGGCCGATCAAAGTATTTTTGAACCGTATTTCGGTCAATAGGAAAGCGCAAAAAACAATTATCACTTCTCAGAAGGGAAACATTTACGTCAAATGCAATAAAATCGTGTCGGCGACGGCACGATTTTATTGCTTTTGACGTGGATTTTAGACTTCAAATTGTTTTTTGCGCTCTCCTATTGGTCAAAATTCGGTTTAGATGTGCTTTATTCAATTTTTACTCGTAATATTGTTATAATAAGTAATTTGATAATCGAGCGTTTTCACCGCGATGGCACGATTTTATTGCTTTTGATCTGGACTGAAAGTTCGCTACATGGCAATACTGAGCAGCAAAGAAAACAACATTAATTTTCAGATAAATATTATGAGTAGATATTTTTTAATCATTTTAAATACTCAATTAAAATATTTCGCATAAAATTTGATTTAAAAAAATATGTCGCAATTCTGTGAATTTCGGTCGTATTAGATACCTCCGATAAACATTTTATTCACTAATAGTTTTTGAAAGTTTAAAAGCATTTTTTTTTGTTGAGAAGAAGCGTCCCATTATCTCGCATTTCGAAGCAAAATAAAGGTGCATAAAGGACCGTGGATTTTGGATTGGCACTAGTCACTCGGATGTATTGAAAAAAATGACTACATTCGATCAATTATTCGAATATTCATATAGTTTAAAATAAGGCGAATAGTTAGAATAATATAATATTAAAATATTATATTAAGAACCCTAGTGTAGGCTCTTATTCAACTATCACTCTCATGCCGTTGTCCTAATCCCTGGGTATCTCTAGCATCTGATGAAGGGAAGGGGTTATCTGAGCTGTGATTAGACATTCAGAAATTTCCATCGGTAAGTCACCAATATATTTTACTGTAAAACTGTTTTTATTATATCGATCCGAAAAGCGATTTGGCATTAAAAATGGCGCGTCAATGACAGCGCGACCTCTGCTCAGTTTTGTGACAACTCGCACTGCTCCACAAAATTTTGAGACGGTATTTAAAACTTCTATTTAAGAACCTAATTTGAGTCGATCTGTCGGTATTGTGTTTGTTAAATCTTATTCATTTTTCATTTAGTATCGCTAATATTTTAAGAAATAAAACAAATGATCTGACGTGCATAACATGTTTGTATAATAGAATAAATGGTAATGTGATGATTCATGAATACTTAAAATTATCATATGTATGTTTTGTTATGAGATCACTTCTTTTGTATATATTTTAAGCAAATAGTTTTTTTGCAACGACGACTATTTTAAAGTTTCTTGACTTGTCTAGGTCAGTTTTTACGCATCTTTGGATGCGATGGAACTGTGTCGAGATTCTCGCCGGATAACGGGAAATAGGCAATGCGTAGTTTGTTATTTTGTTGTTATGTATGCATGTATATCGAAGAACGACGTGGAAGCTTTAATCGTCTCATTGATCGAACAAGGCTCTTTACGTTGCGGTTTTGTGGTTTTATGCGGTGCAGATATTGCGATCCGTAGAGCAGATAGGGCTCGGCACGCGACTTGGCTGATGTTTTATGATAGCACATTTACTAGTATAGATATAAATGTTAACTCTTCATCGTTTAAAAAAATACATATTTGTTCATTTTCTACTTTAGGTTCAACTTGACAAATCAATATTTAATCGAGTTGTCATTGACAACTTGTCAATATTTGAAATATGTATGTATATCGTGTGTTATTTTTGGATGCGCACGGTTGCGAAAAGTGCTTAGGGAAAAGGTCAATTGCGTGATATAAAGTTTTCTCATGGCGAAAAAACACATGTCGAGTAATATGTCACGACATATCCGATTCGATTTATATCTAAGCGTCTCTTGGATTATTGATATCGTTTTCCTTGAAGCTAACGATCGAAAAAAATCGTAATAAATTAATTAGCAAAAGGTCGTTCGGAGAAAAAACGTTTGGTCCTCTCACGTGATTACACTCAATCGACATCGCAAACCACAAACATCGCATGAACTGATCTCGTTTAATATAAATTATCCAACTAAGGAAGGAACAGTCATTGATGATAAGGATAAAACCGCTAACCTAACAAGAGTATTTGTCAGGACGATGACGCTGCGACAGAGATTATCTTTATCCTTCAAATGCATGAATCATTGACGGTCAACGTTCCTAAAAACCGTGTTTGTTATATTCAATTGAAAAAAATCGCAGTACCCTTTTATAAAATAAATCTGACGATTATTTAATTGAATGTATCTTTCTTCTCATCAGTATCATTTGATCTTTTATTAAAGTAAAGTAATGTGAAAAAAGTCGAGTGTGTGCTTTGGAACTGTGCCAATTCCATTGGGATGTTAATGTGGTTATAAATTGAGCTTTTTGTGCTGCTGAGAATCGATATAGTGCGTTTTAATGAGTCTCAGCTGGTTTTAGTCACGGTTACTAATATACATACATAGTGCTGGCGTGATTTAAAAGTATCAGTTAATAAATTTCTCAATGTAGTGTAAATTGAAGGTTTAAAAAGAAGGCAAAGTTAAGAGGGAAGATCCCTTGCTCTCAAAAATTCGAGAGCGAACATTTACTGTGTTTCGTTAATTATAAAAAAATAATAATAATAGCGCTCACCGTTGACTGTTATAATCCGACCTTCATCGTTTACAAAAAAAGTAAGGCCCAATGACGCTACCTGACCACAATGGGCACCAAACAGTCACTTTTGGGCATGTATGTAATGGTCTCATGTGAATCACATGCAAATTTTCCTCGACCCAAATGCGGCTATTTTGCTTATTAACATACTCAGAGGGTGGAAATGTTCTTCATCAGAGAAGCAGATTTTCTTTAAAAATCAGTATTAATTTCCTGCTGCTCTTACAATCAATCTGCTTAAATTCTTCGTTGTATCTGGGCTTTAGTTCTTGTGTTGTCTGAATTTTATACTGCTGTAGGTGCAAGTGCAGATGCAAAATGCGCCAAAGAGAGCCATAAAAAAAGGTTAAAAGCTGCTCTGGCCACACTTTCATGTACAAATTTTTACACTGCGTTGCGAATTGTTCGCTCAGTAAACCGTAAACTTCGATACACAGTTCAATTGAACAGTTTTAACGCGTTTAACAATGTGTTGCTGCAATCTAACATTTGACACTTTGAACACGCGTGATTATTGACAGCTGTCTGATTTACAGCACAGGCCAGAAGCTAATATGGACCGAATTAGAACGGCGGCTATTGCTTTATATGTAGTTAAAAATATAAATAAATAAAACATGGGATTAATCATGGAAAGAAATGAAATGAAATTCAAAATTTATTTTATAAATTGCATATATTTTTTACTTTTAATGAAGTACACAAATTTTGAGAAATAGCGAACGCGTTGACTTTGACGTAATTTATTTTGCTATAAAAAAATATATATACATGTTTCGCCAGATGTATTGAAATTTAATAATATAAATTTCCCGATTGTTAAGAGTGACATCATCACGCATATTATACATACGCTGTTTTATAACACACAGGAAACGTGACAGATGCGATATTCAAAACATGACAAGTAGAACAATTATTTTCAGATTGATAACTCATTATTAATATTTTGTTAAAACTATTTATCGTTATTCAATCATTCATGGTTTATTTTTACGAAAAATTTTGTGCTGCTATTCTTCCCCAAACATATTAATGTTCATGTATTACAGGAGCCTCTTATATTTATGTCACAATTAGGGTTGCAATACCGGTATTGGGGCAAAAATTGACTTCGGTACTACCAGTATTACAAAATGAAATACCGGTAGTACCGAATTTTTTTTTTCCGGTATTGACATTATTTTTCTCTCTCAGTAATACCGGTATTGAAAATTCCGGTATAACCGAAACAATAGTCGAGTGATTCGAATGCTTTTGTTTTGCTAATCAATATACATGGTGAATCATGCGGTTAATTAATTAAAATAATAATAAAGTCAATACCGGTATTGACTGTTTTTTCTCTCAGTAATACCGGTATTATTGCAATCTCTAGTCACAATTATGTACACATATTGACGCACCTGACTTAGGCATATATCGAAGCAAAAGAGATGTAAAACTCAACTCTCTCATCTCGTTATTGTATCATTATTACCCTTTGACTATAATCGACTGACAAGAGTCTCACTATACGATAGTGTGTACTCGCATAACGATCTGCGGCACCGTGGCCGATTTTCAAAACGGTGTTAACGCGATCTCAAACAATGAAACAATGGATGATACAACGTATCCGCAACGACGTATTCTACTGCAACAGTGTCTCACCCACATATCTCGAATATTGTATGTGTAATAATATAATAACACGATTAAGACCTAAATCTTATGTCTCGATGAATCACGTGTTATCGGATTAAAGTTACTGTCATTAAACTGTTTATTTTTAACACTTCTAATATGCTATGAAAAGTGCGAAGATCTCCAGGCCAACTTTCTCTGCTGGGCCTTCAAATATCATGATTATTTTCGTCGAGAAAATGTTGCAGTTAAGCTACACTGATGCGATGGAATGACCAAACATAGATCAATTATGCTGATGACATAGATAAACAATTAATGGAATCAATCGCAAGAAAACTATTGAATATTATTAATGTCGCTTTTTCTTGAAATCCAGCGTCGGATTAAAAACTGATGAATAATTTAACCTTATACGGTATTGCGCAGCGAGTGATTCACAATCTTTTTATAAGAAGTAATTATACTCCCACGTGAGTATAATGTATCGTTTTTCATGTATTATTTATCAACATCGATGCATCTGACATTGAAATCCGATATTGAATGCGTCGCATAAAAAGGTTTTAATTTTCTATCAAAGATTTCATTATAACGTAAAAAAATCAGCATTTTGCGCCTCATATTTATTTTATTAGTATTATAAATAATGGTAAAGTTAATATACAAATAAGTATACTTAATTTAAAAACACATTACTTTATATACTTATCACTGATAAATAAATATTCAGTGTTTGATAAATTATGCGGCTTACTAAATTATCAACGGCGTATGTTAACCATAAATTATTTTTTTCATCAAAACAAAGCATGGCAGTTGCGGTAAATAAGTAAATGCAATTATATACATAGTTATATATGTTACAAAGTATGGATTTCGATAATGCATACATTACCTAGTCAATGTATGCACTGTCACCAGTTACAGTATACACAAAATAACTTATGAACAATGTAACTAGTTATTATATGCTCCCACTGTTCGGTGTTTGTCAAAGTATTCAAAATGTTAACCTAAAAGGTACATACAAAGTACATTTTAAACAACTGTAGTTTAGTTTATTTTTTTTAAATATATTCTTGCTATTTTCCAGAGTCGGGACTCGGGAATTTGTCTCTTCCCCCCCCCCCCTTCGGCAGGCCTAGTCAAAAGCAGTGAACACCCCATGAATAACTCTGCAGCGAATTTATTTTTAATTAAAATTATATAAATTATCTAGTGTTTTACCGTACACAAATTAAATGTTGCTCAATGTTTATGTATTTAATAGGTATTCTAAACCATTTGTGCAAGGTAAATCTTGTTGCCAATTTTGATAATTCTCATTTTAAATTGATTCATGGGGTGTTCACTATTCTGATAAACGCTATTTATTTATTGGCTCTACTATGTTTTTTTGATGTGCATGTGATTAATTTGTCCCATTATGGCCAACGACACCCAGTGTGTCATTTGCGATTAAAAATAAACTATTAAATTAACACGCGCTCCGCCTAACGAAGCCGAGCTTTATCGATTTGCATTATTGTCCGATCACTCTTAAATCACCGACGAACGTTTTAACACTTTCGCCTAAACAGTAAAGGGAGATTTGGAAAATGTAACATTGTGATATTTTCTGAAATGTATGTAAATGTAAAAACAGAGAACCCAAATTAAATCCCTGCGGTAATCCACATTGAGCGAAATATATTTCTATTATTTTACGTAAAGTTTTTTTAACACAAACGTATGTTTATTAATTCGTGCTAATGCATACTCTAGTCCAGTGAATTACAACCAATTGTACTAGCACTGCGAAGTATGTATGTAATTACCATTTAAAGAATTGATTAATTGTACAAAAACACATGGGAAAGTGACATTTCGCCCGCCCAATGCCAAACGATGTGTATTTTTACGAATTTGTTGCAAAATAGTCGGCCACTGGTGCCATTCAGGTGCGTAACGATATGCGGCGTGTGCCAGAAACGTTACGAAATGTCTCGTCTTGTCGATGGAACGTGTCGTCCACTCTGTAGATTGGGTAATTAGAAAACGCACCCAGAACGAAAGTCGGCGCGAATTATAGCGACATTTCTTCAGACTTACTGTAGTAATCGTAAACTTTCAGATGCTAGGATGTTAATCCAAATAAATAGTTTTCTCCGCATCCGAGTCTGATTGAGTTAGCCGGTTGTCCGTAGGAAAGAGCGGTGAAAGTGTGCGAATCTTTGGAAAATCTGACGCTCTTTTGTTGAATGGCCCTCGACTCGTGCGTGTGTCACGGTTGGATATGTGCGCCACTCAAATTGCAGTGTTAATGCGATCTTGGAGATGAACTTATTAAATCTATCAGGGGATCTGAGAAAGTTGGCTTGGTTTAATTGCTTATAATTATAAAACGAGCATGGTTGCGCTATTGAACTTGCTATTTCTGTCTAATATTAATCAAGTCGATATTTAAACATATTAATCAGCAAAAACACTACACTCTCTAGAAGTTGTCCGAACCGAAGTTACAACTGAAGTCGGACAAGACCACACTGTCGCAAATTTCATATGCCGTCCGGACGGCGGCTTCTGTCACGTTCAGCCGGCATATTTGCGCGCGATCGAAAAATGTGCCAAATAATCGTAATTTTTAAATTGTCATATTATTAAAATTACGCTACTGATAATTATAAAAGTTTGTGTGGGCACTCACCAATACAATATCAGTGAACACTTTTCGGTCGTAAATATTCAATTTACGCAAAATCTTTGTCGGCTTTTGCAAAATGCCATAAGGCATAAAAATGATACTTCAGAATACGAACATCTGTGACTATCATAGAATTTGTCGCCATCGTTTCTAAATAAGAGTTCGTTATGGTGTGACATTTATATAAACTGATCTAGGAAAAATACATAAGAATATTCGAAACGATTTTTTTAACAAAATCAAGTACCACTAATTATTATTTAATTATTTAGTTTTATATGAAAAAAATATAATAACGATATCTGTTAGAAGAATATACCATCAAAAATATAATTAATCCCTTTTGGTGCTCTAAAATATTCAAAGATGACAGTAAGAGTGTTTTGAAGTCCCCGATAAGCATGTGGTATTATAACTTGACCACGTGACCACGATGCATACTGAAATTTAACCGAGTTACTCGTTCTATCTCAGTTTGCGAAACACCTTATCATTATCTCTCACTCTCGTCACTTAACATGCGAGAGAGTGAAAGGGGAAGTATCTCACCGCTCGCGCTCGAAAGAGCAGCTCCGACTTCGGTCCGTTTGCCGACAATGTTCGGAAGCACTCGAAGCTAGCCAAGTCGACTGAATTACCCCCACTTAACCTCCAGTTCTCAGTAACCTCGGACAACTTCCGAGAGATCTTAGAGCGGGCAGAACCGA
This sequence comes from Plectrocnemia conspersa, assembly GCF_051122295.1. Lineage (NCBI taxonomy): Eukaryota > Metazoa > Arthropoda > Insecta > Trichoptera > Polycentropodidae > Plectrocnemia > Plectrocnemia conspersa. The sequence goes on from NW_028277168.1 coordinate 3,327,797, forward strand.
ACTAAACCGAAGTAACCCACTATATTCTCCGTTCTTGGCCAACTTGCAGGGAGTGTAGTGCAGGCATTACATACGTTTCTTTTTTTAAGAATGGTTTAAAAGTTTCCGTGAAAGTTATAAAGAATGCAGTATTGGGGTGGCAATTAAGCTCCTCTATAGATTTGCAATCTTTTAAAGGGGCGAACGGCTAAAGACTGATCCTTGGATTTTTGAAACAAGCTATTCAATGGCACCTAGAGACACTTCTGGCCAATAATCGTGGGGGCGCGACTGCGACCCCATATTAATCCTGGCATTTTTAAATTTCTATCGTGTCTGAGAGATCAGAATTAATGATTATTTTATATTTTATATAATTCCTAGATTCCTCTAATTTCACGGATAAATATTGTGATTAAAAATCGAGATTGATAGTGCATAGTGACATATATTGATTGTAAGCTGTAATCATATTTTATAATTAGTAAAATTTAGTTCTCATTAGGGTTCTCAATTATTCGTAGTTTTTAACTATTTTAATATAGAATAAAAATGAATGAAGTATTCGAATATATTAATATTTTTCTGTTTTTACCGATATTCATTACAATTACAATTTTTTTAACGAAAATGTTATTTAAAACTTTATTTAAAAAATATTGATATTACCACCGAGACCATAGCAATTTTGTCATTGTTTTTTTTTCCATCCGTGTGACACATGTCGGCCGCCACTATTTTTACATTGTTTTAGTTGAAGGCGCTAGCGAACAACTATGAATACATGGCGGTACATTTTAATTAATTTTATGAACGTGCTATTCACCGTTAGTCTTGTAATCGATTGAGACAAAAAATGTTATTCAAGTCAAAGAATATCATACAGTTAATTTTGACCCGTTGAACTAAATATTTAGCGCATCACGAGAATATTGCTTTATTGTTTACTTAAATTTAGTGACTCACTGAATTGGCAGTACAGTGCAATTTTTACTATGATATATATTACATATTAAATTCAAGTTTTTTTGGTTCGTAAATATGAATTTTTACGGCTACTTATGACGTGTAGCTATAATTTCTGATTTCACTTTATATTTTACTTTATTATCACGTATTTTTTGCTACTACAACATAGTCGTATAAATAATAAGATCGACCACAACTATTTTTATGCATAATAGAAAAAGGCTAACGATAATCAGTAAATAGTTTTATTTATAAAATATGTTATTGAATTTTTGTGGGAAAAATTGCTTTTATTATTATATGTGGAATTCAAAATTCAACTTTCAATAAGTTATATATTATACAATCAATGAATCTAATATTTGTGGCAAAAATCTTGTTTAACAATGTTTGACCAATACAATTGTGTCTGTTTTGCTAAGTAATGTAATATACAGAAGTGCATTAGAAGATCAACCATCATTTCTAGGAGAGTTTGCCAATTCAGATGAAGCAAAAATATCGGTATTTTGGAACGAGACAACACGAAAACACAGACCTTGAATGCTCATATCAACGGTTCTTAATTCGTGGCTGCCAAAAGTTTTAAAATGTGAGATACATATAAAACTATTGCTTAACTACAATTTAAAAATATTTGGTTACTTACAAGTTTATAATTATATTTATTAAAAATGCCTCATAAAAAATAGTTTAAATATAACCCAGTTATTATATTTCCCATATTTGAACCTTAAGTTTTACACGCTTTTGGTATCCCACGAGCTCTCCTTTGAAACAACATTTTGTAAATTCTTCGGTTAGTTTAAATATTCTTGAGTCGTTTTTTGAGCAAATTCGCTTCGGGCGAATGCTTCACGTCTTTTTTAGAACGCAAGCCCTGCACCACGCAAAAATCTAAGCATCGCTCACATACTATCCAGTTTTATAATTTAACTCTTGAACCACACAGCTAGTAACTGGGTTAAGTTTCTCGTCGCACTTTAACACTACACTACCATCATCATCATTATCAAAGGTATAATTATACAGTTGTAGAAGCATTGAGAGCTGATAAAACTTCACAATTTCCTCTAGGTCTTTGCATAGAAAATAGCGACTGTTGCCATGAAATCTAAATTCGCTATCTACTTTTCGAACTATAACTTGAAAATGTATAAGTATAAAATCTGCTAATCCTTCAGCTGAAAAATAGACATGTTACTATTTTACTATTCTATCATTTCTTAGCATTTTCTTCAACATAAGTTTTAGTTTTAAGGTCGTTAAACTGATGTTAAATAAAATAATTACGCTTGATTCTCGGAAATTCGCCTCATTCATAGTACTTCCATAGCGTGAAGTATCTATTTTTTAACCTTCGCCATTGCGATTCGTTACCCTAATCCGGGATAGAATCAAAATATATTTTTTAGCAGCCTACGTACCAAATGATGTCATCTTGTCGTTGTTTCAAGCATCAAATTAGTCATGTGCGATGCTTACGAAGCTATTTGCAGGCGTTTAGGCAGACGCTCCTAACATTTTTCTATAAAATATACTTTTATTTTAGAGATTTATTGGTATCCAATTTATATTAATATATAATATATGCGGAACCAGACAGTTTACGCGTTTATTTTTATATAACTTATTTTTAAATCACAACAGTTATAAATAGTCTCTAAGTCGATTGAAAGATCGGATTGCTGCTGAAAAGCTGCTGTTTTTATCGTCTCAGTCGATTTGGCGTAGCTCCGCCCCAAAGCAAAGTGGTAGAAGTTATTTTTAATTGTTGTTTCAAGACGCTAAGATTTTATTTTAATCAATTTCAGTAATTCGATCGCGGTTAATGTATTTTTAGTTATTTAATTTATATGCTGAAGCGGATTCGATCTTTATGTAAATCAAATTCGTTCCAAACATGATTAGCTATTGTATATATTATAAATTCAATACAATTATGTATTTAAAATGTTTTCGATCAATTTTGCTAAATTAATTCAATCACAGCTGATCTTAATTCTGGTGATTTGAAAAAGCTGATCAAAAAGTAAATAATAATAAATTAAGCATTTTCCTTTTAACGCCCTCAATGATCACTAATTTGTACAACATTGTGTTATGCATATTTTTTTAATTAAATTTTTATTTTACAGTCATATTTAATTGTAATTTTTGTACTAATTAGTTAATTAAATAGATATCAGTAAAAAATGAGAAAAAAAGTACGGATATATTCGAATATTCTAACACTTTGTCGATTTTTTATTCACTATTCGAATAGTTGAAAACTACGAATAATGGAGGGGGTGAGGAGGGGCGGTTCTAAAATTTATAATTTTTCGCTTCATATGTAGATTATAGGTTTTTTTATTAAAATATTGTACAGTCGAGCCCCATATAGCGTAGAGATTAGGAATACTACGTTATAGGGGACTAGGCACCAATACAAAATTTGAGGTTAGGTTCTTTCAACTGTATTTTGTGAATTTAACAAAATCAACAAATCAAAGTTTTCCCCCATTTTTATGTATTATGTTCTTATTGCGACACGCGCGCGAAGAATGTCCTTAATTTTGCGAGTGCCAGGGGAGTAAAACGCAGTTTTTTTAGTTATTTTTTTATACATCAAGTTCCATTGAGATCTTTTAAATACCTTAATTTCATCACTACTTTCATTAATAACAGGATAATTTTCTTTATTGTCTTCTGTCTGCATTTCTTCTGAGTTTTATAATATGGTGCTTGACATTTTTCTAATTGTTTTTTTAATTCAGCAGATTTGCATTTAAATTTTTTTTTTAGAAAGATTACGTATTATTTTAAATGCACTAAAATTTTAATGTTGGATATAAAGTGTCCTGTATCATATATCTAAATATATTTTATGATTCATTAATACTTTTTTAGATTTGTAATAGATATGTATTACATAATAAAATAATTTTATTATAAAAAAATAGAATGGTTGAAACCCCCTGAAAAATGTACACATAATGTATTAAAAAAACGTGTACATTAATTTGCTTGATCATATTTTTTTCCATAGCTATACAAAAATAAATATTTTCATTACTGTAATGTTATAGCGCGGCGACGTTTCGCCTGTCACAGAATACGTCTAACGAAGTCAAGGGACAACTACGCTATAGGGGGGCTTAATATACTTGTTTATAAATTGTGGGTCAATATCATGATATATAATTATTTTACGGAATCATTTTTTATATGATATATACTACACATGTATATGAAACAATCAGAAGGGAAATTTTGTACGTAGTAGTTAGCTAAATACACAAATATACATTACTCTATTAAAGAAGGCAGTATTATAAAAAAGTTTTGTGATATTACTAAAAAAAAAGTACTAAAATATCGGAAAATATTTATTAACTTATACCTATGTATATCTAAAAAAATCATGTTGAACAAACTAAGAATGTTCTACAATCTAACGTTTTAAAGTTATATCACTTGTCTAGGCTTTTATTTATTATACTATAATAAAGCTGTTAGTAGCTCACTAAATAATTTAAATCTTTAAAATAGTTCTAACGTTAAATTATAGGATAAGCTATTGAGTTATATGTTTTGCTTTAGGATAGCACAACTGAGCTAGAGTAATAATGAAAAATCATTCTGACGTGAAAATGGAATTAGAATATTGTCCATCTGAATTTCCTTTCTCTCATCCTCATATGTTTCTATAAATGGAAATTGCATGCAACAATGCTTGTGGGTATTTCTGGCATTGGACTGTTGCTCCGTTGTCGGGAGTGTTTTAAATTAAAGCCCGTGTTGGATATTGTGTGGTATTCTTGGAAAATTGAGTGCACTAGTCGAGCTAGTACGTGGCAGAGAAACTTTTAAAGAGCTCATATTTATAGAGCGCATTTATAACAGACAATGAGTTGTGGAAGTTTACGCTGCAGCAAGTCCCACAAATGAACTATTTTGATTGATTGCTTGCATCCGACTTTATATATCTCATGTTGAAATTTGTGACTTATATTTTAGATATCTAATGGTGTTGTTTTATTTTGTTTCAGAATAATATTTACATGGAAGATTCGTGAACATCACAGTCGAGAAAGATCCAAAGTCGAAATACCTTGGGCTCGCTCTTCCGAGTGGCGGGCTCATAGTTATGAGTAGCCATAATATACACAATCCCACAATAACACAAGTAATTATCATTTTAAACTTATTTTTCAATTTTTTGCCTTGATCGAAAGCCACTACTTTATTTTCAATTATATTGTATTTATAAAGAATTACACTAATAATAATTTATTTTATTTATTTATATTTTAAATTTGTGTTTCTTACATTAATAAGAAATATGGTTAACATATTAAATAAATGGATGTCTTTGTCTTCCACGTGATTCATCTCAGACACATACAATCAAATTAAGTTATTCTTTCTAGTAAATAGTATCACTTTTATTTTAGTTGATTATTAATATTTATTTTTTATATTTTTCTAAATACATTGTTTTTAAAGTAAATCTTCAAACGTGACTGCTTATGCATTCTATAAATATAATATAATACAGTCTCATTTCTATGCCCTTATCTACCTTAGCATTCTGTAATTTTGTTTTTTATTAATTGTATCTGCGTCAGTGGATCTATATTGTATTATGTTTATTGTATAAAATAAGTTATGTATTATATACCAATATATAAATCAGGTGTTTATGTCGAATGCTTATTGAACGAGTTTTTGATATGCTGATGTCTGAGCAACAGTAAAAATAAAGAGTGTGTTTTTGCGAACCCTTTTATATGTTTTATGCGAGCGGCTTGGACGAATAATGAAAGTGGTATGCATTTTGATATTTATGATTAATAAAATCAGAAAACTTTGTTTATACATGTAAATCACTTTATTTTAAATAATTAAGCATTTTCAGTTTTAATATTATACATTAAATTTTGCAACTTTTTTTAAAATATTCATAATACATTTTTATCAAAGTCAGATTTGGAATACAATTTAAAATAATTATTTTTGTAGTAGCAGTCAGAGACGTCATTTGGGGGGGGGGGGAGGGCAGATGGAGGCATTTGCCCCCCTTAAAGTTGGCTATAAAAATGCAAGTCATTCAATAAAATACCGTAAATCTTAATGAAATCGAAATATTAAAAAAAATTATTACTGACTGACCAACTTTTGCCCCCCCCCCCCTGAAATAAACAAATGATATCTCTGATTCTAAACCAGAAATTCTCGGGTTATTCCTCAAATAAAAATCTAAAAAAAATTCAGTGAAATCATGTCGAAATACATTTTCACCAGTAGATATATTTTTATCAGTGAAATTATAATTTATGTGGCTGGTGCTAGTAAAATTATATGATTTCAACTTTTCCATACGTAGTAATATATTCATTTACATACTTATCATTATTTATCTACATGCGATGTATAAATGTTATGGTGAATGTGTATTTTTCAGTGAAGTTATATGTTCACTAGTGAAGTCCAAATATATTTTCACGAGTAGATATATATTTCTACTAGCGAAAATTATAGGCGCTAATAGGTTGCTCTAAAATGTCTATAAAATTCAATTTTATGAGAGCGCAAAAACAATTATCACTTCTCAGAAGTCAAAAATTCACGTCAAAAACAATAAAATCGTGTCGGCGCCTTCGCAGTGGGAACGTTCGGTAAGGAGCGCCGGTATGATTTTATTGCTTTTGGCGTGGATTTTTGACTTCTGAGAAGTGATAATTGTTTTTTGCGCTCTCTTATTGGTCAAAATTCGGTTTAGATGTTCCTCATTTAATTTGTAATATTGTTATAAGAGTCTTAGTGTGAACGCCAGATTGCCGAGGAGCGTTCCCACTACAACGGCGTCAGTACGATTTTATTGCTTTTGACGTGGATTTTTGACTTCTGAGAAGTGATAACTGCTTTTTGCGCTCTTCTATTGGTCAAAATTCGGTTTAGTAGTTCTTTATTTCATTTTCACTTGTAATATTGTTGTAAAAAATCTTATAATGAACGCTGGATAATCGAGCGACTGCTTGATGTGGATTCTAAACAGGGAGGCTCCTTGAATTTGGTTAGATAAATGCATGTCATTTAATGAATTTTAATGAAATGGAAATATTATAAAACGATCACTGGCTAGCAAACTTCCCCCCCCCCCCTCCCTCCTGAAAAATACATTAGCAAAGGTAAAATCAGTAGATTTCACTGTGTATCGCATACCATTAAAATAAGTAATAGATTTGTGTTTAAAAAAATTTGGAAGTACTAACTTACTCTAAACAGGTTGGAACGATTCTGAGGCTAAATATTAGCAGTAAAATTTTGAAAGATAAGTTAGGGATTGATGAATGTGCATAGGAAGGCCGACAGATGGTGACTGGATTTAAGTAATAAATAAGGAATTTCTTATGAAGAAGAGAATATCGATTTTTTGAAGGCTAAGGCTAAATAAATATTACAATAAATATCAGTTAAACTTGTGTTTTTTTTACACATGTTTTTTGACTTGATAAAGTTTTAAGTGATTTTATGAATATTTAACACCAGATTTACCCGTAAATCTAGTGTTAAAGATCAGAATGTTCGATCATGTTTAATACAATATCACCATATGAGAATAATTATTATAATTTAGAGATTTTTTTAGCATATTACTTATTTACATAATAATTTTCTTTTTTATTTACAGCATATGTCTATATTAGGAGGAGGCGCCGGGTGCTGGTTTAATCCTCCACCGCCTCATCAATTGCCCCCGACGGCGCCCATAAGGCAGAAGCGGCAGCCGACGATCAACCATCAGGTATCAAATCAATACCGCACTGTCGATATAAGCAGTCGATACAGTGGTTTATAAAGAATCAGTTCCAATTTCAGCCGCTGACTGTGCAAAATGTCATGCAACAATCGTCTGCCCCTTCGATGCACCACGTGTCGCAGCCGTCGTCTGCTACTTTTGCTCCGATAAACCCGCCGAACACTTTTGCGCCCATATCTCCGCCGAGCGGATTCGCCCCTATCTCGCCGAACAGCGTATGTCCCCAGCAGCCTATGCCGCTGTCCCCCAAGACTCCCAACGGACCGCAGCACCAAATGATGGGACACGTCAATCATCATGTAATGAATAAAATTTTGATTAGTGTTTGTTATATGTGATAACGTTTAATTTTGTTTCGTAGAACCCTCATATATTAAGCGGTAATGTATCCATGCATTCCGCTCATCCAATGTCTACGTCGGCTCAAGGAGCCATGCTACTCAATCCTCACAATCAGCAAGCTCAGCTAGGTACTAACGGTTCGATGGCAACGTCTTTACAATCAATGCCAGGTGAGATACGAATCATATTAAATATTATTTACATTGTTCGATTATACATTATGTATTTTTATTCCTTTACAGGATTAATGCAACAGAGTCACAACATAATGCTGTCACATCACCAACAACTGCACAATATACCTCATCCACAACAAACGGGATTGCCCGACATCACCAGCATACAGCAGGGCTTACCTCAACCTTTACGGAGTGGAAAATCATCCGAATTGAGACCATGCAATATGCCGTAAGTATCTATATAAATTTGTGCAATAGGAATTACGTACGTTCGTATTTGTTAAACATTATCAGTACACTGATAAGAATATTGTTCACCTTCCGAGCCACAAAGATAAGGCAGTAGTAAGTTATTCTTCGAAACGGGAACAATGACTCAAAATGAAGAAAATAACGGTGTTATATTCGAATCGTTTAAAGTGAAGGTGTATATACCACCGATTTTACCATCGTTCACTATACCGTAAGATTAGATAGAAGTATTAAAAGTGTGCTAATTATTGATCTATATTTTACGCTTTCCAGTTGGCATCATGGGAAGATTACGCGAGAGCGTGCCGAGCAGCTTTTACAGCCGAGAACCGACGGTCTATTCCTTGTGCGCGAAAGTACAAATTTCCCCGGAGATCAAACTTTATGCGTGTGCTTCCAGAGTAAAGTGGAGCATTATAGAATCAAGTGTACTGCCAATTCCACGCTGACCATCGACGACGAGGAATTTTTTGAAACGTTACCTCAACTGATCGACGTAAGATTCTCTTGTTTATTTAGATTTTATTAGTATTATGTATAATAACTTTTCTTTTTTTAATAGCATTATTTACAAGATGCCGACGGTCTTTGCACGCAGCTCGTGAAAGCGTTACCCAAACAACAGCCGCCTATCTTGACCGGAAACCATGTCAATCCAGTGCAATTACAGCAGTCGATAAATCAACCTATCGCACCGCCGATTCAACAGCATCCTCCGCCTCTTCAACAAAAGACTCAATTGCAACAGCCGTTACAGCCCACGCAGGCATTGATGAATCAGCAGCAGCAAGGACAAATGCATCAGGCGCCTCCCCCTCAAATGAATCAGATGGTACAACCTCAACAACAGCAGCAACCGCAGCCGCAATTAAACCATCAGATTGCTCCAAACGAACACAACGGAGCCCAACCGTGCTTGGCGCCTCAAGCTTTTGTAGACGCCGGATGGATGATAGCTGAACATGACTTGGAGATTAGGGAAAATATCGGAAAAGGAGAGTTTGGCGACGTTATGCTTGGAATATTAAACGGACAGAGGGTAGCAGTGAAGATGTTGAAGGATTCGGAAGCGGCCAGTAAATTTTTGGCTGAGGCGAGCTTGATGACGTGAGCTGCTCTCTTTATATATTTTTATTCAATGCTTCACGAAGGAGATAATGATAATAATTGTTAATTCAAATATTTTAGGTCTTTAAAACACGACAATTTGGTAAAACTATTGGGCTTGGTGTTCAACAAGCAGCACATATGCCTCGTCACCGAATACATGAGCAAAGGGAGTCTTGTCGACTATTTGAGAAGCCGAGGAAGACAGCACGTTACGAAGAGAGATCAGATCATGTTTGCATTGTGAGTATTTTGATTAAATATGTAGCCTAGAAAATTAATAACATATTGCGATCAATTTCAGTGATACGTGTTCAGGGATGGAATACTTAGAAACGAGAAGAGTCGTCCATCGTGATTTGGCGGCCCGTAATGTTCTAATTTCGGATACGCGACGTGCTAAGGTTGCCGATTTCGGTTTGGCGTGCGAAGGCAGCGGACCTGATGCTGCTGCTAAATTACCAATCAAATGGACAGCTCCCGAGGCCCTCAAACATAATGTAAGTACACTTATTTTATCAAATGTTATAAGTCAATCTTGATTAATAAATCTGTTTTATTTTAGAAATTCTCAAATAAATCTGATATGTGGAGCTTTGGAATACTACTGTGGGAGATTTATTCATTCGGTCGAGTGCCATATCCAAGAATTGTAAGTATATGCCACACTGTGTCAAATGCCTTTTCAATATCTAGCAACAGCACACCTATGCTTTTTTGATTAATATGCTAATAAATGGTTTATTTTATTTTTTTAGCCACTAGCTGATGTCGTGAAGCACGTGGAGAAAGGCTACAAAATGGAAGCGCCCGAAGGCTGCCCTCCAGAGTTGTACGAGCTTATGCGTCAGGCGTGGGATTTAAATCCCGATCAACGGCCAACGTTCAGTCAAGCTAAATCAAAATTGGCGATTATGAAAGCCAATACACCAGTGCAGTGAAGAACTGTTTCTATCAAAGACTATGTTAATGTTAGTTTTGATTTTTTTGTGATTTACATAATATGAAGTACTTATGAATAATATTAATTAATACGAAAGAATCAGTGTGTATATGTAAATATAATTATTTATTAAATTGTCGTTAATTTAAAACGTAGTTACGTGATTCTATAGTGCTATTTCTCGGTAGATCTTTAGATTTGTTGTAAAAAACAGATAGTCGGTCAGTCGTAAATATTTCGCTTGTGTTTTGGAATATAAAATTTTAGCAGTGAAATAGTGAAAAATATATTTTTAATAATCAAATCAAAACTAATTAATCCTTCCATTGAATTTACTATGAAGAATATATTTATATATTATTTGTGAATGTGTATTAATTTTTTTAACGTTACGAGGTTGTGATAATTTTACATGTGTTTAGTGAAAGAGTTTTAAATAAAATTTCGCCATTATTATTTTTTTATATAAACATTTTGATCATCAATCATAATATTGAGGGTAAATCAAAAAGTGAATGATTAATTTTTATAGCGTTCTAGAAACAGTTTTGTTTATAATTATGAGAGATGCTTTCTGATTACTCTCGTCCATGTAATAAATATATTTACGTACGCATATTAAATTTTTTGAAATTAATGTAATTGTCAAGACAGCGACCACTTTTCTTTCTAGTCATTCTAAAAATACTATATATAGTAAATATATATAAATTGTAATTATGAAGTTGTAAGTTAAACACTTTTGCTTTTACGGTCAGACCGAAGCCGATTTTTTATCGCGAATGGTTACATATGATTTTTTTTTATTATACTGTGTATGATTGGAATCGATGGTTATGTATATTAAGAGATTAACTCATAAAGATTATTAAATTCCATGCTTCTGTTTCAATTCGGTATAATTATATAAATTATATAGCTCATAAGCATTTCGATCAATCAAATTAAATTAATATAAGAATGGGATATATTATTATGTTTATGTTGATTTTTTTACGTTGGTAGTTAAAATGTTTTTTTTCGGAGTTATTAATCCTCAATTGAAAAGGGTTAAATGTAGTGGAATTATTGGAAATTTAACGGATTGGTAATTTGATTAGATAAATTGATCGTATCGGATAAAATATAGTTATGTTAAAGGTTGGATATATATTTTATATTGATTTTGTAGTCAATTTTTTTTCGGTAAATTATAGTAAAGAGCGTGTGCTTTAAATGATTTTTGTCGACACGCGATTAACCACCAGTATTCAATAGACTGATTCGTAACCGTTTTTTACCATTGTCGGTTATCCTAGACTAATTTTGGTGCTATGAATCTTTTTACACTCCTACGCGCTTTCGTGAATTGAAAAAAATAAATGTGAACCATTCCGCCGTACCTTTTGAATCGGTAAAAAGTTGTATATTTATCGATAAGATTATGTGTAAATTCGTTTTGAAATTTGCAATATTAGAGTTAAGTGTTGGTTTTGTTTGTATCGGTAAAAAAAATGGGAAAAATGATAATTATCCGCTGATATTATTTTGTTAATTGTATAATTTTATCAGATGAAGGAAGAATCTCATGTTTTTTTTATTGTAAAAATATTGTACATATTTATTGTATTTTGTTAGTTAATTATAATGTCTGATGATTGAATATATACTAAAATTAAAGATTTAAGAATCTTAATTATTGCTTTTATTCGTTTTTTAATAATAAATTTTTGTTATCGCACATTATTAAATTAAAATACAATTACAATTGTAAACCTTCGAATAATGTAAAAAAATTATCATTTTCTATATAATACAATATAAAAAGACTAATAATATTAACAAATCAATTTGCTAAACATTCATAAAGTCGCAGTGAGGAATTATCGTATATATACATAATTTAATATTGTTCAACGTTTTGTTAAAAAATTTACATATCACAACCGTTTTGATGTACGCGGCCATCAAAAACGGACATCAACTGTAGACATTGTTTCTTATGTGAAAATTCACTATGTATTCGGAGTTTGTCCTTTGAACACTGATCGCGAACGGATCCGTCGGATGAAAGGTGAACGCGACCAGCCGTCTGGCGGTCGCCGGCGCCGCTTGTCCCATCACGCCAGCGTAGATGCGGAATTTTAAGAGTCCGGAATCGCGCGCGTAAAATCTGAAAAGAAAAATTCATCATAAAAACCACCAATGAAGAATAAATAATTTCGGGAGAAACAAACTATTAGTTGAAAACCAATTTTTAAATTTTATTGCATTAACATTTGTACATAAAAGCAGGGCTGTGGAGTCGTAAAAAATGGACCGACCCCTTTTAACCCTTTCCACTCCGACCGACCAATATTTTTTTAATTGTTCGTCGTGCGTTTTAAGTCATGAAGTAAACAATAGTTATTATGCACTTAATCAAATACCCAATAACAGCCGACCGACGTAACACATACAACACGACGTGACACATACAATGGCATGGCACTAATCCTAAGAAATATTACTATAATTATTTTTGTTCTCTTTTTTTGTTGTTATTTACATGAAAATAAATAAATAAATAATTCGAAATAAATTTAATATTTTAAGATTATCTTATCGAAATTTTCAAATTCAAAGTCAGAGTCGGAAAAAATTTTCACAGCACTGCATAAAAGGCATAGTAAGCTTATCATAAGTATGTACAGTGATCCCCCAAACTTACCTAAGTTGAGAGACAGAAGAGTTCAAATTTTTCAATGAAAATGCAACAATTTTAGGTTATTTATAATTCATAAATATACTTTTAAGTAAAATTAAATGAATTAAAATAAATAATAATACAATATGTTCAATGAAGATTATTTTAAGCTGACAAGATTTAACAGTTGCTACTCGATTTCCATTCAGATCGATTTCTCTTAGAACTTTCAGTCTAGCTTCAATCAGTTCGAGGCCTTCACTTAATTATCCGACTGCCAGTGTGACGATTCATTCTGGTTCAGTTTCTATAACAGCATTTTGTTTATAAATCTATAATCTCATCTAGCGTGAGCTTTCGGTAATGGGAACTTAATTGCTCCATGACATTTTCGGCATCAACATCCAAATCAAGCTGTGGAACAAGAGAGACTATTTCTGTTGTCTTCAACAACGTGATCAAGCTTTGACTAAATAAGAAAAGACAAAACTTTTTCTGTACGCCGTTACAGAAAAAGTTTTGTGACGCATTGCGGTAACAGGTTACCCCAATGCGTGTGGTTGTTAATGAGGATATTAGGGCTTGCCATAAAAGCAGGTCCGAGATTAACGATACAAAAGCTCAATGCGTCGCCTACATTAATTCAGACATTTAAAAAAATAGGAAAGGTGTTAATTTTCAGAATATGAGTATCTCGTAAATAGTCTGAGGAATACCACAACGCAGCGAATCTCAATATGCCAATAATTAATGATTCTAGAACAGAAAGATTTATTTTTGAGTTGAATTGTTACTGCAGGTAAGAAGTGGATCTGTTACTTTAACACGTAACGTAAAAGGCAGTGGTTGCATGCCAATTAACCCCAAATTCCAACCCCGAGAACAGGATTACACCTCAATAAGATAATGTTATGTATTTGGTGGGATATGAAGGGCATAACTCATTATGAGTCATTGGATCATAAACAGACAATTACGACAGACACATAGTGTGCTCAACTAATTCATTTAAAAGCGACTCAGACAATAAAAAACACCTTTCTTTATAAATTAAAGAAAGATAATTTTACACCAGACAGCATTCGGCCTCGTGTATCCAAGAAGACAATAGAAAAATCAATGGATTTTCTTGGGAACTCTTTTCTCATCCACCGTATTCTTCTGACATTGCTCCAAACAACTATCATCTATTTAGAACAGTTAAAACAGATATAAAAAACAACATTAAAGAATTTAATGCTTCAAAAAATACATTATTTTTTGAATCAGATATAAAAAAATTGATAACATATGGAGAATAATTGTAGAAAAAGATGGAGAATATATAAAAGTATTACACGCTTTAATTTTTAACTCATTTAACCCGCACCTTAAAAAACGCAAAGACTTAAGGAATTTACATACTTAAATACATGTCATTTGTAAAGCTCCAGTTAAGAGCCAATGACGGAAATATGGGTCATTTGTAAAACTATCTTAGAGAACTGGCAATTAATAAAATAAAAATGCTTACCGAATAGGATATTCGCCGTATGCCTTTGGTCTTTCCATGACCGACACCCATTTGTCGTCGTAACTGAAAAGCCCCAAGTCGAGATAAGGCGAACTACTATAAGACTGTGCGCTGATCGGAAGTTGAGCCAGAATCCGTTTCGTCGCCTCTGTTTTTCCACCATATATAGCTCTGATGATTGTTTGCTTGAACCTTTGTTGAGTCAGTCTCGCGTGCAGGTTATTCGAGGGCGAGCAAGTAAACTGAGATTCTGAATACAGCCTTGCATTTCTAAACGAGTCACAAAAGTTTTCAAAGAGCTGCAGCAAACTCTCGGAAGTGTTTTCGTACACTTCCAATATTTTACTTTCGCTCATGTTATATATGACAAAGAAAGATGACTGGCTGTTCGGCTCGGCGACTCTCAACGTGACGACGTCCTCTCCGGCGTATTTGATCAGCAGATGATCCTCGTCCAGCAGTTGCATTTTCCACATTCGTAACGAATTAAACATTTCAAAATGTTTATAAAACTTTCTCAATTCTAACGGATTGCCGGTGGAGTCGCTAATGTTCTTCGCACGCTTATACAAAAACACCAGCAGTCTATGTTTGAGCGAGTTGATAGATTTTTCGAGGAAAGGCCTCGCGTTGATCGGCAATATGAATGCCGAGGTGAGTAAGTAACCGTCGTCTTCGTGACAAAATCGTCCTATTTTCCTCACTTCCAAGAGCATTCCGTCAAGTATTTGGAATATGTGGATGGTCTGGTGCTGCACCGAAAGAACGGCCAACATGTCCTTATATAAATAAATTCCTTGGTTATGCGATAAATATATTTTGTCTACTTTAAAATGCTTCGTGTCTCGCAACGTGCCATTGACCAAATCGACTAGATGTAACGAGTAATCTTCGAGAGCAGACCTGAAACATAATTACGGTTAAAATAATAATATATAAATGATATTTTTAATGAGATTTACCTCATCGTCGGAGTGACGGCTTCGTTATTACTATGTATTTGATAAAAGTGCGGACGTAAATCTTCTGAAATTTGCGCTGCAGATCCGACAATGACATATCTACCGTCGTCGGTGAAAAGACTACATTCTCTATTCAATTGATCGAATCCTAAATTACTCGATCGAAACTGACACACGTTGACGACAAATTTTAACTGTAATAATGAACATAAAATTGATCAGCTATGAATAATTAAGTGGCCAACTAATTAAATTTAAGTCCAAATGCATTTAACAAAAGTTCATATAAATGAATCGCTTGTTTTTTCTCACAAAATCAATAAATATCATCATTGCAAGATTTTTGAGTGAGCCAAACGAATTAAAATCAGTAAGAGCAAGGTCAGGGCTGTACGGAGGATGATTGAAAAGTTCCCAATTAAATTTTTCCAGCACCTCTTTGGTCATAATAGATGCATGAATGTGTCTACAATTTAAATGAGCAATATATAAAATAATTGTTCTGCACAAATGAATCGTTTGTGCATTACTGTTAGCGTTAGTTAGTGAAAGCTGATTCTGATGTGTTTCGTCAGTTGTTTTGTAGCTCATACATAGTTAAACAGATCCCAAATTTAAATACTACTCCGATCTGGATTGACATTCTGACCAATCGAAGCCGTTCAAAGGCACCTAGCATGTTTGATGAGTTTGTTTGTATCTGGACATAATCACTAACTTTTTTAGAATAGAATTCTAAATTGTTTGGCTCATTTCTAGAAACTTTAATAGCTATCAGTTTGTGGTAAAAAAACGCTATTATTTATGTGGAACTTTATGCAATTAGACTTTAACATTTATATTTAAAAAAAGTTAAAAAAACTAGTCGGCTATCACTGCATATATTTTTTGATTGTTTTATATCATCAAGAGATACATACTTTAAAGAATCGGTTAAATATGTTAGATCGGATGTGCTGATGGGGACCGTGTGGCTCATTCTGTACCAGTTCGAATGGAAATCCTCTGACCAAATCTCCAGCGGCGCCAGCTCCGCAATATCTATAAACCTTTATTGGAAAATTCATTAGATATTGAACGTACAACAAAAACGAATCAGGAAGCAGACTAACCTCTAATGAAGTTTGATCGGAAGAAAAGGCTATGAAATGTTTTCCGTCAGGGCTGAACTTTCGCAAGAAACAGGGCGGTTTCTCTACATTGACGACTGTGAAGTTAGGGAAGACGTTTTGATAAAATTCTCGCGCCAAATGGAAGTGCGCCCCAGGGCGCCGGGCTCCGTGGGTCTCTCTGGCGATCAAGCGCAAAACCACGTTTTGGGGGCGAAGGCGCCTAGCGCGCAACCGCTCCGTGCAAACGGGTCCCCCGGACCCGCTCATCGCCGCTGCCTTCCGCAAACACGACAGCTGTCACTTGATTTAGTCATAATTCAACTACACTTGGCCATAAGCTTTTATTATTTACAAATAATACATTGCAAATACTATCCCATATATTTTTTAAATATAAAACAATATTTAATATATAATTTAAATAAAATTTAATGATATAATCAATATCACCTCAACATGTCGAAACATTTTTTTATATATTTTTTGAATGGCCCTCCTCCCCTTATATAAAAATATACATATTTAAAGTCTACCATATGTCGTGGAACCAAGTCTGGCAACTAACGCGAAGCCCACCATATGAACAATTGAACAATAGTTTACATTTACATTGCCATGTTTTTCGGTTTTGGGTAGATCCCCTGCTTGCCTGATATTGA
Source organism: Plectrocnemia conspersa (assembly GCF_051122295.1). Taxonomy (NCBI): domain Eukaryota; kingdom Metazoa; phylum Arthropoda; class Insecta; order Trichoptera; family Polycentropodidae; genus Plectrocnemia; species Plectrocnemia conspersa. The sequence continues at coordinate 3,345,287 of NW_028277168.1, forward strand.
TTTTTTGCAAATTCATCAACTTCAAATGTGTTTTTGACAGCTAGTATCGTGCTACTCACTTTGAAAGATTTCTACTATCTGTGTATGTGGATTATTCCATTCATTGAAAGCCAAAAAGAAAGTCATCTACATTTACATCTCATGGATCCCCAATTTTATTTTTCGCTGACATGGACCCCTTGCACTTTGAGAATCACGGGTTTAGACGGTGTTTACAAAATTTTTCCAAAGATTTTCTAGTTTTTAACAAAAAAAAGTATGATCGTTTTACTAATAAAAATGTAAGGTGGCACTTAACTTGGCTTTGTTTTGGTTTTTAAATGAATTGATTGATTAAGTATCGTAAATTATAGACAGATTACTTAGCAGCAAGTTTATATTAAGTAGCTAAATAATTTAGGTACTTGTTAATTATGTTGACACCATGCTCAGAAACCGATGGTTACCAGGCTAACTTGGATTAATAACGTAAGTTTGGGGAATATAAAGTAAATAAAATAAAATTAATAATTTGGTATAAAAAACGAATTGTTTTAAATTTACAGCATCTCTCATTCTCACTTTGTTTTCCGGCATACTCGACAATTCGTCATATTTGGACCAAACATAATTAGCCTGACGTTAGAATGGCGTTTATTAAATCCGGTATTATTTATTTTTTTGCTTTTTAACTTTTACAATAAATTGATTTACGTTAAAAATATCATCTATTATATTGACATACTAAGTTGTTTACTATGCCTTTGCAGAAGCTGATATAGAAAACGATGAAGAAACATTTGATTCCGTTGATAAGATTCAATGTAAAATTGAGGTAATAACGCCCATAAACAACGTAAACGACATGTTCGAAACAGGTGAAACATAACTATAGTCTATTTATTTTCAAGAGTCAGTGCGCAAGAACATTGTTTAACGCGTAATCAAAATGTGCTCTTAAATTTCTGCCTTGTGCTTGGTCGTTCTCAATGAAACGATTGATCTTACGGCGAGCGACCAATCACAGGGCAGAAATTTAAAAGCATGTTATGATTACGCGTTAAACAATGTTCTTGCGCACTGACTCTTGAAAATAAATAGACTATAGTTGATAACACTTTTATATATTTTTCAATTATTGACCATTATTTGATTTCAGAAATTCATGATGTTAAAGATATACTAAAGGCGAATACTATCAGTGGAGACGTTTTATCTCATCAAATTTACAATGTCACCGAAGTAATTGCTGAATAAATTTCTATGTATGTTGACGTTTGAAACTTGTCTAATACTTGAAATTAAAATTTTAGAAATTAAAATTTTAGAAAAAAAGGGAAGAGAAAGATGTTCTTATGAATACAAATGTGTTAAATGCGCAAAAACATTTAATTCTCAAGGATATCTTAGAAGACACATGAAAGTTCATAGCAATACTTTTGACTATGAATGTGTTAAATGTGGAAAAACATTTAATTCTCAAGGATATCTTAGAAGACACACGAAAGTTCATAGCAATACTTTTGACTATGAATGTGCTAAATGTGGAAAAACATTTAATTCTCAAGGATATCTTAGAAGACACATGAAAGTTCATAGCAATACTTTTGACTATGAATGTGAAAAATGTGGAAAAATATTTAAAACAAAATGTTCTCTCTCGCAACATATTCAAACTCATATCAATGATCGTGAATTTGAATGTGCAAACTGTGGTAAAGTATATAAACAAAGAATATATCTAATTAGACATTTGCAAACACATAGTGATAATCGTGACTTTGAATGTAATATATGCGGAAAAAAATCTAGAACAAAATCCAATATCTTACGACATATGGAAACTCATAGCTTTGCTTGTGATTTTAAATGTGATAAATGTGGAAGGGCTTGCATATCTGAAAATAGTCTTTTATTGCATATGAAAACTCATTACAATATTCGTAAATTTGAATGTGAAACATGTGGAAAAACATACTTATCAAAAAATAGCCTTAAAATACATATTCAATCTCACAGCAATTGTTTTGACTTTGAATGTAAAATATGTGGAAAAACATTCAAGTGTCAAAACTATCTTTCGAAACATAAACTATCTCATAGTGATGTTTTTAGATTTGAATGTAAAAAGTGTGGAAAAGCAATCAAGTATAAAATCTCACTTACAAAACATATGAAAACTCACCATTAGTTGTGACATGAATGTCAAAAATGTGGAAAAGCGATCATTATATAACTATTTTCATGGTATATGAAAATTCATAGCGATGTTGTTCACCTATAATATAAAAATGTGGAATCAGTTTTCGAATATGAAATCCCACATTCAAAACATATTGAAACTTAACCTCATCATATTTCATGTTCTGCATATTACAATTCTGGTTGAAATAGAAGTGTCGGTTGTATGATACATTGAATAAAAGCTTTTATATTATAATGGAACTCGTGCTATTCCTTTTGATATTCAATTAATTTTTTCTTCTTTTTACTCAGTAAGAACCGAAGATCTTAAGCAGTTTTGTGACAGCTGAAATTTAATATTAACAACTTTTTTCACCATAGTAAAACAAGAGAGCTTACTCTGTCCCAGCCATGCATGTAGTTACAATGTTAAAGATAACTTTTATCTCTTCGTTTCTATTAAGAGATTACATATAGCGAACCCTTCCAGACAATGACATTCGCTGCTATTCTAAAAAAATATATTGAAAAGTGCACCCTTACCAACTAAAAATGTATATTGTAGAGCGTTTTTGACCTCTACATTTATCTCTAAAGATATCTTTTTTATATACCATTACAAAAATATATATTTTTAATCCTTATTATAATATATTTAAATTTCTATGTATAAACGTTTTTAACTTCTTTATATGATCAAAGTTTTTGACAGAGTTATGATTTCTTATTATGAAAAAAGGTAGCGGTTCGAGCTAGCTGGCAATTATGTATAAATTATGTTGCAAACGTTGCACTAGTTCATTAAGTGGTTTTGTGGGAATAACAAAACTTCTAAAATCTTACACTGTAAGATCATATATTGCGATTTTTTGCTTTTGCAATAAAAAAATCATTTATTTGTTATGGATGTAAATAATAAAATAAAATTAATATGTCCCATACAATATGTATATTATTAAGATCGATGTTTTATATTCATTATATGTATGAAACCGTTAATCACGTAACGATCGGCTCCGGGATCCTTTAGACCCGAACAAAAGTTTGGATATTTTTGGACAGAAAGTGTTTTTTTTATCTTCTTATTTTTAATAGCATTAGTTATTAAAAAAAATAGTTTAGTGCTAAGAAATAATAAAATTTATTTTAAAATTAAAAACGTTTTACTCTCTTTAAAAGCTCCCAAACATTCTCGACGGGGTTCATATCAGGCGAGTTTCCTGGTCAATTTCCCGGAAATTTTGGTTCTTTTATGAATGCTGTAGAAGCGAAAAAAAGGTCCTCTCAGAAATTTTGTGAATCCCGGTAAAATCGGGACGTACAGTAAGCCTTTTTTTATAAAATAGTAATAGTATAAAATAGTTTTTTGTATGTCGTTGATGAATCATGTAGTTGCGAATGTTTCGAGATGGGTTTGAAGTCTTCGATGAAACGCGTCCACTTTTCTTAGCTTTCTGTTCCAAAGTTTGAGGTCACTTAATTAAACTCTCGGTAGTTCCAGGTTTATTGATAAACTTTATAGACACAACATAAAATAAATTATTATCTCTACGAGCTATTAAGAAAATTGTCCATAATATTAATAGAAATATACTAATCGTAGATGTTATCTTAATTTGCTTATAATCGTATACCTTATAATAGTAAAAAAGAAAAAAATACAGAGGGTCAAACGACGCACAGTATTCCCAAGCGGTCACCCATTCAAGTACTGACCGGGCCCAATGCTGCTTAACTTCGGTGATCGGACGAGAACCGGTGCATTAATATAGTAAATAAATTTATTTGTTGAAATTTCCTAAGCTATTTTAAAATTTCTAAGGTATGTATTCTTAAAATTTAATATACTATAATAGTAGTTTATTAAGGGGATCAAATTTTTAAAATATCAAAGGAGGACAAATTGCTATGGGAACTAAATAAAAAGGTTATCTCAGATTGTTTTGTGGAGGGTAAATTGCTACGGAAGCTGTCATTTTTGGAGCAAAAGGAAGTTAAAATTTTTGACGAGGACAATCCTTTCAAAGAAGACGTTTGTTCAGCTTAAATGTATGTACTAACAAATATGGTGAACGGACTATTGCTCACAAGGCAACTGCTGACACGAACATTGGTCACATGGACTATTTTTCACACCAAAGACGTCATTTGCGGGAAATGGGGGGGGGGGGGCAGATGGAGGCATTGGCCAGAAAAATGCATGTCATTTAATGAAAAAGCTCAAACGAATGCTGCTCACACGGATTACCCACACCGAACATTATTTTTTTTATGTTTGTTGTTCGTTCTAATGATCGCTATGTCAAAAAAATAAAGTAAATTATTTGTTCTCAGGATGAAAAAAACATAATGGTATATACTTACAAAAATATGGCTGAATTAGTTCATAAAAATTACACTTCAAAAATTAGTAATACTAAAATATTTAGGGCCAACGACACCCGGTGTTCCCAAGCGGTCACCCATCCAAGTACTGACCAGGCCCAATGCTGCTTAACTTCGGTGATCGGACGAGAACCGGTGCATTCAGCATGGTATGGTCGTTGGCGAGGGTCCAAGTTTAATTTGTAAATGCACTCATCAACAAAATTATTTTTGTAACTTTTTAATGTTCGTTTATATTTTTTAACCAACAATATGTTTAAGAATACTGATTTGGAGAATGTAAGTGGCAAAAAAATGTTTTTGATTATAATATTTTTTTTATAAAAATAAAGAATTACGAACTAAATTACTTCACAGTATACAATGTAGTACTAATTGTATGTACGAAACATATGTAAACATGTAGGAAAATTAAAATTAATTTCTTAGTTTTCAACGCGAGTGCTAGATGGCGATAGTAACTTTCGTCTCCCGCTAGCGCGCTGATACGCTGGTAGCTTATAAGCTAAGACGGCACCGCGGTTAGGCATACTTACCTGGCGTAGGGGATACCGTGATCATGAAGGCGGTTCCCCCAGGGTGAGGCTCTTCCATTGCACTACGGTTGGGCTGACCTCTGCGATTATCCCTAATGCGGATAACTCGGGCGCGTAATTTTTGGTAGCCGGGACTGCGTACGCGCCGTCCCGACCTTAATAAAATCACAATGTTTATAAATGTTAGTTCTGCTATATAGTGGAAGTTGGAGCTTATAACTGTAAATTTTCAGGGGCATAGCAATGAATGCTACGCTCCTGAAAAAATTCAGATATGAGCTCTGGAATATATCTACTTATGTAGGTTATTGCACTCATACTAACCATTGTGTTGGTATATAAACGTTTATATTAGAGGTTGAGAAAAAATACAACAAATGGTAACCAGACAGCTGAATACAAGACATTGCAGTGCCAAATGAACACAAACAGCGAGAAATATTATAAGGCTGGCACTAGGCAACCTTGGCTGCCGCAGCCAATTTCGGCACCCGATAATGAAGTTAAAAAAATAGGATTAAGCTGGCTAAAAAAGTTATAAGAGATATCTACTAAGGCAGCGATTCTCAACCTGTGGGGCGCGCCCCCCTTGGGGGGCGCAGCGCTACTACAAGGGAGGCGCGAGTATATTTAAAATTAAAACTTTGTTGAAGGTCAAATAAAAGAAATTGTATAATTAAAAAATATATATATATTTAAAATAAGAATACAGTTTATAATTACATATTACCAATAAATAATTGATTATATTTATTATTTAAGTTTATTAGTATGAAACAAATACCAGTTAAATATGTTATTGTTATTAATTAATGACTTCCTTGAGCCTGTTTCTCATTGCAAAGTTTTTGAAATGAAGGAGTAATATCAGATATGGATACCCTAAATTCTTTTTTTATATTTAGCTGTGATCTGTATTTTGTTTTCAACGAAGCCACTGCAGAAAATCCGGTTTCGCAAAGATAAGATGTTGAAAACAGTAAAAGTATTTGGAAAGCTCTTCGTTTTAATGTCGCAAACTCGTCATCCAAACCAGCCCAAAATTCAAAAATCGATTTCTTATTAAATTGTCTTTTGATTTCACTGTTTGTTGTAAAATCAATAAAAGTTTCGTCTTCAGAAGTCAAGAGACCTTGTGGAACATTGTGATATGAGTCCCTAGCCCACTCGTAACTTGCTAGAAATTTTTCTTCAGCAAAAAAGTATTTTTTTAAATTTTTTGCTAGCATGCTTAGATGTTTGTTTATAGTTAATAAAATCACGTTTATATATACTTCTTCGGTTTTGTATGTCTTTACAAATTCATTTATATTCGGAAACATTTCCAATTTCTTTTCTTTTATATTTCTAAGCCACAAATCCAATTTTCTACAAAAAGCATTGACTTTATCATTTGTTTCCAAAATATATGTATTTGTTCCTTGAAGTTGAAGATTCAAGACATTTAACTTCTCAAATATATTGACTAAATAACCCAATTTCATAATAAATACAGTATCTCGAAACATCATGGCTTCTTGTCGATTTTCTTCTTCCAGAAAAATACAGATTTCTTCTCTTAATTCAAAAACACGTTTCAAAAACTTCCCACGTGATTACCAACTAGCTTCGCAATAAAAAAGTAATGCTGTATGTACAGATCCCATATCTTTACAAAGTTCAGAAAACATTCTTGATTTTAAAGGTCTCGTTTTTATATAATTTACAACGGTTACAACTGTAGATAACACGATATTTAAACCAGTACTCATTTCTTTCGACGCCAGTGCCTCTCTGTATATCATTCAATGTGTCCAGATACACTGTGAAGATTTATGTTTTACTAGTGTTTGCATGCTTTGAAATCTTCCAGACATTGAACGAGCACCATCGGTGCATATTCCAACACAATTTTCCCATTCAATATTCGCCTCGTTTATAAAATTATCCAAGATGGTAAATAAAGCAGTTGATGTTGCCCTTTGCTGTATCGGTTTGCAAAAAAGTAATTCTTCTACAGCTGATACCCCATCACAAAAACGTACATAGGCTATCAAATGAGCATCTTTATTGTTATCAGTTGCTTCATCAAGTTGAATTGAAAACAATTTTCCACGCAATTTTGCAAAAAGCTGGTGCTGTACATCTTCAGTCATGTCACCAATATGACGAGCAACTGTATCATTGGAAAGTGGAATAGATTTTAATTTTTTTGCATAATTTTCTCCGAACATGGTTTCTACAATTTCAATTGCAGCTGGCAAAATTAGCTCTTCACCAATAGTGTGAGGTTTCTTGCATCTGGCTATTTGATACGAAACTTTGTAAGAAGCAAGTAAAGCTTGCTCATTCACAGACAAAGTGTTTTTAAAAACTAATTTTTGCTTCTCATATGATTTTAATTTTGCTTCTCATATGATTTTATGACACTATAATTTTCGATAGATCAAAAAGGGCGGGGTCCGCGAGAATATTTACGTTGGTAAACTGGGTCGCAATAACAGAAAGGTTGAGAAGCGCTGTACTAAGGTAATTTTTCAGAAAAGTTATATGGAAATCTATTTAAAACTAAATTTATATTAAAAGTTTATTTATACAGCATATTTTGACTTACAATGGTTTTTACCAGGGCTGTGGAGTCGTTAAAAAAAACACGGCTTCGACTCCGACTCCGATTCCGATATTTACCAACAACACGACTCCACTCCGACTCCGACTCCAACTCAAAAAAGTTTAGTTTTATCAGGTATTTTTGGTGTTTTTCTACACGTTTAATATTCATACGCTATACACATTCATTATTACGCAATTAAAAATTCATAAATTTCATAATTTAAAAAATGCTCGGAGTCGCTCATTTTTCACGACTCCAACTCCAGCTCCGGCCAAAACACCACGACTCCAACTCCGACTCCGACTCCACAGCCCTGGTTTTTACCCAGGCAGCCCAATACGTTTTTTTCGTTGTCTCTGTTGTTTTCTGGTTGCGAGCAGCCACTGGCAGCTCGAAGACAGTGACAAACGCTATGGTTGCGGCAGCCAGAGCAACCGTGGCTGCCTAGTGCGCTGTCTACCTTAGGCAGCCAATACATTTCTATGAGCTGTCTCTGACTGCCGCAGGCAAAAATAAATTATAAAATATTTATTTGGATCATTATAAAGTCCTCTAATCTTTCATAACTTATGTAACATCAATTAAAAAATATTCCAGTTCTCGGAAGAAGATGATCAATATAATTCACTGATGGATACGAAGAATTAAAAGAGTTTTTATGAATATCTCATGAAAATACCGCTACGAATATGGAGGCATTTTCCTGATGACAATGAGTCGAATGACATATTTTAGGAAATATTTTCTGGATAAATTTGACTGTTCTTTTTAGATTTTCATTGAGGAATAACTGAAGAATTTCTGGTTTGGAATCAGGGACGTCATTTCAGTTTCTTCCAGGGGGTTGGCAAAAGTTGGCAAGTCAGTGGTCATTTTCTTAAATTCAAGAGTTAACAAGTGCTTCTCCTAAATAACGTCCCTGATAATAACAGTTGTTTTCCTCATTTGCAGTGTGCTCAATCATATATAAAATTTACTTACAGCTTCTATGCTTATTTATTGTTTTGTCAAAACAAATTTATTGTTGTATTTTTTTAAAACAAATCGAAGTATAATTAATAGACATGGGGTAATACGATTATGATATATGTATCTTATAATTAACTTAAATTTATAAAATCAAACAAAAAAAAACTAATGTTTATTATATTCAAATCAAGATATACAATAAAAATTATACTAAGCATATAGAATTATAGTTATATAATTAAAAATAAACATATTTTAAAGAAACTTCATCGTGATCTCAACCGCCTTAAGAACCAGAAATTGGACTTGTTCAAAATATTTATGGTACTCCCACGGCAGTAATTAAAGAATCCTTTTCACTTTCATTCTTCACAAATTTATAAAGATTCTAAATTCATTCATTTAATTAAGAAGAGAGAAGAAATCCTAGTCCAAGTTTAAATATTTTGCTAAAACAAAATTAAAACGCAAAGTACGAATAAAACCCTACCCTAGTCATAAAACTGAAATTGAATAGAATGGAATGGGGATCTCTTAAAATAAATAATAATTAATGTATCACATTTATATAATAATTAAAATACACCATTGATTTTTTCTATGAAAATAAAAGATTTATTAAATTAATATTTATTTATGAAAATTTACAAATTATGTTCTACTTTAAAATCGCATAATGTTTTAAGAAGATTGACTTTTGTTCTCATATCTGCGAAAGTGTGTTTAGCTGCATTGTAAGAAAGCATCCAAAGTTGGTTGGAGTTCAAGTTGAAAGTTTTTCCACAAATGAAAAATTCTTCACTGAGCGAAGTGCTGAAAACTCCTTTATCGTCCGTCTAAAAAAAAATTTTCCAAATTAATTTAAAGTAGCAATATCAGAATCATCAAGAATAGTGCGTACTCCTAAAGATATCGGATGACCAGCAGCATACAGTGATTTAAAGTGATGAGTTGCATAAGATCTCACAGTCTCCGACTTAACATTGCTGGTTAAGCACAATTCTGAAAGTAATGTATATATATTTTAACGTAATAAATAATCAATGAAGCAAAATAAAAATATAAAATTAAGACCTATTGGTATTTTAGTGTGAACTATCGCGTTCCACAACTGTTTAGATCCACCAGTAAATTCTGAATTGCAAGTCATGTGTCCCAGTCTATCCGGCCTCCAGCTGAGAATTTGAAATACTTCATCTTCGGCCGGTAATTCTCCGGCATGAACTGAAATCTGATATTGACGATCGTATAATGTGTTCGGAGAGATATTGATAAAAAAGATATAAATATTGTGCAAACCTTAAGATTAAACATCATTCGAGCTCTATCCATAATGGATGCAAAATCTTTGAAATTTCCTACATGTGGATTGCCACTGAGATCGAGTCCGACAACGATATCCGGATATTTCTCGTGGAATTGTATTGCCAAATTGACGTTTTCAGCGGCTTCTTGCAATGATTTACGTCTATCGATCGAGATCAAAAGACAAGTTTTCATCGGGATCGATTTAGACTTTTCGCTGAAAAATAAAATATTATTTTAGACTCGATGAGTTTTGATAGTTTGGAGGAAAACTAACGTGAAGTTTTTTTCCTGCATAAAAAAACAAGCTCACACTACACTATCAATCATCGATTGAACATATTGAGACTTGGTCATTCGCTCGGTTTCTCTCGGAGTCGATCTCAACTCGAGATATATAACATTGTCGTCGTTAAATTCTTGCAACGTATCAAAAACGGCCAGCTTTACTGCTTCCGGTGTATCTGTTAAAGAGTGTGCGACATTGAAGAGCTCAAAGCATCTGTAAATGATTAATTTTAATATAGTAGTGTAAATCATAAGATAACCGAAAGCAACTTATTTACTCGTGTAATGTGCGCGAATGTCCTTTTTCGATTTTAAATTGCTTAATTATATCAGAGCAATCTTCGTGTGACTCTTTGAGCGCCAGCAGTTTCATCAGTGTGCTATCGCTGAGTGAACCGTTTAAGTGAGCGTGCAATTCCTGAAGAGAAATAATGGTTTAAGAATGAATGTTGGTGTACTAGTTATTTGCCAATATCATTGACTATGTTTTGTGTTATACTCTTAAAATAAGGTGACCAAATTTTAAAATATCAAAGGACGCTAAAAATAAAAAGGGCATCTCGGAAATTTATGTTCGAGGAGAACAAAGGAGGAGAAATTTCTACGGGAGCTGAAAGAAAAAAATGTCATTTCGGAAACTTTTGTTCAAGGAGACAAAGAAGTAAAAAAGGAGGACAACATTTTCGAAGACGTCTGGTCACCTTACTTAAATATAAACAATTAATTTTTTGTAGGTAGGCATTTTATATTTGCTACCTCAATGCGTACATGATACTAGCTATTTAATTAAAAATAGTAAGATAACCATAGTCTTAGTTTAACTTACGATTTTGGGTAATGTTCTACAAAACGATTCCATTGTATCGCTTTCTTCAGTTAGGTTAAGTTACAAAATGGCGCGCGTAAATGAAATGTACTACTGTCAAACTGACAGCATATTTTTGGCAATAAGACACCGTTTAAAAATAAATATTTCAATCATGTATAAAAAAATATTGTTTGATTAAAACTGCTCTAATTAATTTATAAATATTCAAAACAATACAATAATTGTCTAGTATATTTTGTTTATTACCTGAATTTTGGAATGTATAACGGAGCATTTCTAAAAACGATAGATTATTTTAAAACAATATTGTTAGAAACAATATGGGGCTTTATTAATCCTTTCAACGCCAAGCGCATGATATCATGCGCAACTAAATCTACTGTCTAACGCCAAGCGCATGATATGATGCGCTCGTTAAAACCTTCGTTTTTTAAAGAAACGGAAAGGTAAAAGTTGGCAATATATGTTTTAAAAATCAGTTTGAGTTCCTAGTAAACGATTTCAGTGATTTTATTTATAGAATTTGCGATGAAACAGTGTTATATATAATTATAAAGTCACGCCTTAATTTTAGTCGTTTGTATTTCGCGCGCGGTTTCGATCGTGCTTCTTTAGACCACTTTTAGGGTTAGCACAAACGCATCGCGGAAATTCGTTTTTTTATACTTTAATTTATGAATCGAAATTAAATTATGTCATCAATATTTCAATGATAATTGTGATTTGTAAATACTTGTGAATATATTTATACGTTATTTCGACTGTTTTAATATTGTCAACTGTTTTTGTGATTGGTTTTTATTGTTTGTAATAATTAAATAATAATAATAATAATTACTATTAAATACTTATTAATAAATATAAATAAGATATAATTAATAAAATATCAATATTAACTCTTAGTAAATATTAAATAATAATAATAATAACAAAAACGATTCCTTGTCGTAGAATCATTTTATTTTACTTGTTCTATTATTTTATAATTTATTTGTAGTGTGTTTATTTATTTACATTAAATTAATACCATCGTGACCTAACAGGTTACCCCAATGCGTCACGATGGTCGAAAAGTTTATTATTTATTGTATATATATGTGTGTGTGTGTAATATATATTACATATTCCGCCTGGAGTGTAGATATGTTGCACTCTTGCCGGTCCCAAGCCCGGATAAAGGAGGAGGGTTTCTATCATGGAGCAAACCAACCAACGTGGATAAATCCAAATAGTTATGAAAAAATTACAAAGAAATAATAAATCCGCCCCGATTCATAATGACCTAGACCAGGGTTTCCCAAACTTTTTGAGCGACGGAACACTTCGTAAATCCGAAAATTTTGGCGGAACACTTAGCTTATTTTGCTGTACCCAACTTCTAGGTACTAAAATCTTCGCCTTCATTATGAAGTAGAATATGTTCATTCTTTTAATTTACTCCAAATTTTTGTGAAATATCTATTTAGGCTCCATGGAACACATATTTTGGATTCGCGGAACACCAGTGTTCCGCGGAACATAGTTTGGGAAACCATGACCTAGACGATCGAAATCTAGATAAACGATTGGACTTCAATTTTGGAAGCTGGAATGTGCAATATTACAACCAGGAAAAATGCAAACAATATCGGAAGACATACTAAAACTCAAGATATATCTAGAAGCCCTACAAGAAATTAGGTGGAAATGCCAAAACCGATCACCGGTTGTAGTGCCGTGGAAGAAGAAGAAGAATATGTATATATTATAAATTATACATCTTATTATATATAGTTAAATGTAACATCGTATCTTGCTATCAAGTTTTATTATTCATTATTTTTATATATAAAGAAATATGACAACCTTCAACAACAACCAATTGCAAACACCATTGATCAAAAACAAACGGTTTGGTTATTAGGGTTATTTTTGTGTACGATATATGTGATTTTGTATGCATCAAAGAAATCTTGTCGATTTGTAAATTTTTATAACAGGATGTAGGTCAGACAACGAAAAAATGCGTTGCAGATTTATATATTAAAATTGTCTCAGTGTGAGCATGACCCTGCTTGTCGTTCGCTTGTATAGTGCCGCGCGCGTTCATGTGTGTGTAGGTGTGTGTACGCGAGCCAACTCGCGGACCGACGAATAGATTTAGTTTTGTTCACTCCATATTTCCAACAATACGACTAAAAATGTTTGTTTATTGATATAATTAGAATGTTTAAACCATGTTAATCATACATATATAATTTTAAAATATAAAAATTGAGTATTTTGGCTGTAATGATGTGTTAAACAGAGTAAGTAGCCAAAAAATTATATCGCTAAAAACGCATGGCGTACAGCGAGTAATTAACAATTTACCGGTCGGCGGTCTAAGGGTTAAGGATTATTTTTAGTTACACAAATTGGGTTTCATACCATCATTTTAATATATATATATATATATATTTATACAAAAATACGAAGTATTTACTATCAAAAGACCTAAAATATTTTTAATCGAGCGTAGAACGAAACCATACTATGCCTCTTTGTCATTGTTTATGCACGTACACAAACGAATTTCCTACTTAGATGACGTTAAGCAGGCGCGGCATCTCAAGCGTTTGCAATAAAACACAATATATTTTTTTACAGTTTTCATTACAAATAATAATATTAAAAATAAAATGATAAAATATTAGTGAAAACTAAAAAAGATTATCTTTATAAAATAAAATCTTATATTTTTGGTCCATACCAGTGATCAACTTTGACAGGCCTATTTTAGATGATTAAACTCTATAAATTAGAGACAAACTCACTATATATTTTTTTGAGCAAAAAACGATATTTTAAACGTTTTGTTTAATTCTTGCTTTCTCAATAAGAGCTTGCTATCTGTTCTTGTCCATTGATTATTGTATTTGCTTTTTAATTTGTATTTATTGGAATATAGATGTCTATAATAATGTTATCTAATAACTAATCCATAGTTGTAAAAAACTGCGTGTATTTAATATTTATAAAAAATATGTATACCGATGCACTTACGGCATCGAAGTGTTTAAGATTTAAAGGTGAAAAGTGTTGACGATATTAACCACGTATTATGAAGTTATTGTACTATTCATGGCCCGTGGAAAATTTAGGGCCGAAAGTCGCGATCAATAAGTGGCGGCTGAAGTATTGATTCAAAATGGCGAGCGGTGAAGCACGCAGATGGTTGGGTAGTTGAAATAATACGATAAAACATCACCAACAATTGAATATCGGTACTTGTTAATTAGCACGGCGCAACGTGCAAAAACCACCATTTGTTACTCCCACTGCATTACCCGTGACTAGCGTGGTTTCACTGCTATGCGCATGCGCGCATGTTATGAAATTATTATATGGAATGGAAATTAATATGAAAATATTTTATAGATGCGAAACGCATTATCGCTGTTAAAGTCCAAACCTAACCTAAACGAATATAATAACGGTATAATAATTAATTTGTTTAAGTTAGGTTTAGGTTTAAACAATACGAGTAACGGTAAGGAGTAACAACTGGTGATTTTTGAGCGTGGTGCCGTGCTAACTAGCAAGTACCGTATCTTAAAATAAATTTATGGTTTTGTGAGGGGCAACAGATGGATTTTAAACAAACATTTCCGCGATAACCTTAACATTATTGCCCTTAACATTACCCCTTCCCCAATTTAGGGACATCAGTCCACCACACACTGGAGACCCGTCACTACCAGCGTGAGAGAGCAGAATAAACTCCTTTTGAAGATCAGGGACTCTCAGGGGTAGTGCTTAGCATCCCTCACGAATTGTCTAAGTCCTTTAGGACGCACGGGCGTATCTGGGGGAAGGGGGGACGGAGCTATAACGATGACGATAATACAAGATAACGAGAGCGCGATTATTGATACTTGGAGAATACACTGCACAAAGTAAACTCGAGGGAAATTTAACAATTTTCAATTTTTTGCGAAATATGAAAATGGAGGAATATTTAACGTGTGGTGTTTTTAGTGGGCTAGGTTTATCTGGAAAGCGATGTCCGAGCTAGAAGGCCGGGTCATGATTTTTATTTAGTGGTCTCGGAGCATATTGATCCTTATTAGTGTCGGGAAAGTAACGTGATCGAGATGTCAGCGGCGTTCAATTCGATTCGGCGAAGTACCGACCGTGGAATTTGACACCGTATTTATATGTTTCGGCCGGCTTCTTTGATTGGTCGATTGATCTGCGTGCGGAATTGTTTGAGGGTGAGTTTTAAAGCGATAGATTGCTACAGATCACTACAAACGAATCATCAAATTTTAAATTTAAATATATTGATATATAAAATTCGATTTTTTACTAGGTGATAAACCATAATGTGTGTTTTAAATTACACCTTTTTTATTTTTAAATATTATATAATAAATCATTTTATATACTAATTAAAAATACCAAATGCCATTCCACATTGTGGAGTCTGGAACTATAAAGTTCTGATCCGATTTTTGTTTTCATTCACTCTGCTATATGTTTGAAGAAGTAATTTAAAAAATAAAATATATATCTTTTCGACATAATTTTGCCAAATAACATTTCTAAAACTATCATGATCTTTAAATAATCCAAACGAATGCTATAATTAATTTTATTCGTACCATTTCAAACTTTTTTGCGGTGTTCAATTATTGCCGTATTCAATAATCTATGTGTTTATATGTCACTGTGTGCAATTGTCTCTGTATTCAGTTGTCATGTGTTCAATTGTTATGTGTTCAGTTGTCTAGTTACCATTGTTCAACACAGAATAACCGTGCTAGCATAACTTTTACAACTCGATATTAATGCATAAAATATAAAATTCGGAGGTTAATAAATAACTTGACTATTTTTTTGCAAAAGATTCTTAAATTGAATATATGAAAATATTGTTCGATATTACCCCTTTATAATTTTGAATGTTTCAAAAACTATTACAAATGAAACCAGTAAGTAATACAATATGTTTTAGATTATTTTTTATATATTAATGCAATTAATATAACTGATTGTTTAAAGTCTTTGGTATTGTATATAAATAAAAATGGGAAAATTGCGTCGAGTGTCGCATATGGCAATTCAATCGCCGGCACCGGCCGCTCGCGATCGGTGCGCCTTGTGCGACTGCGACCGCAGCGCTATGTAGGTGGCCGAGATGTCGAAGAACAAGTTGAACTTGACGCTGCCGCCTGGCGCGCTCGAGGGCGGAGGCCCCGGCGCCGCCGCCGCGGGGGCTTCCGCGGTCGCTGCTGTCGTCGGAGGCGACACCCCGCGCAGGGCTTTGCCGCACACGCCCCGCACCCCGCACACTCCGCATACGCCCCACAAGGCCGCGCCCCATCATGAGTAAATATAATTACTATACCGCCCCATTTGCGCAACATCTATTTCTTGCCATATTTTAATCAATTATATTTTCTTATTACTCTTATGTCAACCCATAATGATTGTTTTTGACGTTTCAAAACTGACATTTGGCCAAAACGGTTTTAATTCGGCCCATAGTTTTTCAGAACATATGTTTCAATTTTAACATTCCAGATATTGAACATTTTTTCTTTACATGTAATATTTTATAAATATTTTTCTTAATTATATGAATGTATTTACTTTATAATCAGTGCATAAAAGTATCTTACAATGCGTGCTTTTAAATTTCTGCCCGAGGGGTGGTACCGGTATGTGTAGTTATACAGTACAGTATTGTTATTTTTCTCCTTGAGATTTTTATCTAATCGTCCCTTTTATTATTGTTATAATTTTATAAAATAATATTTATTTAATATTATTTTATACTGAACAAAATACGTCAGTACAGTCCGTATTGGTGAGAAATAAAATAGGGTGACCATGTGAAATTACACGCTCAATTAAGTTATCCTTTTTTAATTTAATTTCTTGAGGAAAATGTAAAATATCACTTTCTTACTTATTTTCTTTATTTATATACATTATAGCAGTTTTGGAGTCACTCCAGGTTGAATATCTGTGTAACATAATATTACAGGAATTGTTTTATTGATTACAAAAACCGTTTTCACCATAATTGTAATAAAATGTTTTCACCATAATTGAGCAAATATTGAAACAAATACACTCTACTATAAAAATATAGCTCTTCCTCATTATTATCAATTTTTTAGCCATTATCTTTATTCTTATGATTAGTCATATCTCAAAAAATATTATTTTATTTTTCGAATAACATATATTTAATCGAATTTCGCAGATTGTGAAACACAATATAACAAATTTCATGTAGTCAAAAAATCGAGACAAGCAAAATGTCATTATAATTTGCTCCCGTGCCTTAACGAAAGAAGAACTATTAACTGGCCATCTTAACTACTGAATGTTCCAAAATTTCGTTCAAAGATATTTTTACGCCTACGGCTAATTTTTTTAATTGTTTCTGGGAAAAGTGTAGAAAACATTTTTATTGTAATTTACTGCTAAAGTTTCCTGCAAGGGATATACTAATTTAAATTCTATTAGTATTACAAAATTACTTTAAAATATTAAGTTTTCGTGTTATTAAGACATACATATGTTTTAAAAAGTCATTGTTTAGTTTATTTTATTTTTTAGAAATCACAATATAATAAATTCCTTAACAAAAAAAAGACATTCGAAACTTATTAAACTTAACATTCAATAGGCCAGACACTTATTATTTTTATTTGAAGTGATTTTTAGAAGTACCCGAATGTAAGAAAGATTGTTTATATGCTCCATATTGTTCGAAACGCAGGATATATATAAATAGTCAGATGGATAATTGGTCATAAATGTCGGCAACTTAAGTCAAAATCTTACCTGCATGTTTATTATATTTAAAAAAAATAATATGAAGACAATTATTAAATATCTTTAAAGAAAATGTTCTGACAGTAAACCAAGTATTTTATATTTATTTTTAGAAAGAGATTCTGACGCACGAATAGAAATAACAGATGACTCACTAAAAGGTCGCTAGTGTTTAAAGGGTTAAAAATAATGATGTATGGTAAACAAGTCTACATGTGAATTTATTATGAAATCAATATTTTTTAATACTATTTCTGAATGACTTGAAAAACTATTTTTTAGAGCCAATGACGCATATATACGTCATCTGTAAAAATATTCTTGTATGCCATTGCATTTTGGAGAAGATGATATTGAGAATTAAACCTTTTAATGTCATAAACTTATTTTTAAATCAAGCCTCGAGTAATCATAATCTGGTGATGGTGCAAATTAATAAGTCTTAATATTTTACATGTCTGTTTCTTGATTTATGTACACACTACTCAAATTTTTCAAATGTCTATATTGTTTGTCAGTGTGATTAATAATAAAAATAATGCCAATTATCCTCGATAATTTAATTTTTAAAATTAATTTTTCCTATATTATCTGCCCTGATATTTCATTACGCATACATGTTTTAAATGGCCAGTGACGTATAAATGATGCAAAAATGCGTCAGCGGCATGTAATGTGTTAAAAGTATATTATGGACCATTTACATTTCTTTGATCCTGTTTTTTAATTTATAGATTTAATTTTTTTTAACCTTTCGGTTGCCAAGTTATTTGGAATAACTTTCTAAAAAGGTAAAAAATGTTATTCGCCCTTGAAGCAAATGCCCTACAGTTGATTAAAAATGTATCCAATTCTTTCTTCAATGATGACATCGAATCCGGCAATTCTCGCCAAATAGCAAGAGTTTTCGGCAGCAAAAGAGTTAATTACATGTTCATTACAAAATATACTGGCCATTTAAATCTTTTCATATGTCAAAATATACATTAATAATATTTTATGTTTCCGAACCAAATAATTCAATTGCTGACTAAATGCCAATTGCCACGCTGGTATGACGAATGGTCTAACGATTTTTTTAGAATAATCATATTGACCTTGCCTGATGACTAATTTGATGTTTCACCTGAATATAAATTTTAATACATATGACATCTACAATTGCCTTAAGCCTTTGAGCAATACAGCTAATTTTTTTGTATAAAAAGTTGGACTTAGTGATGTAATGTATTTTTTAATCGAAAAATATTTACTTGAATGTTTTTTTTATATTTAGAGTTTCCGAACGACGAACTCCCGGCCTAGCCGGAAAGTCCAAGACAAGTATAGAAGCATTAACGGAACGCTTGGAGCAGATAGAAATGGACGACACTCAACGCAAAAGAATTGAAGTCTTCTTATGTCAAAAAGAAAAAATCGGAGAGTTGAGCGATGATGATTTTGAAAAATTAGGAGAATTAGGTACTACGATAAATAATTCATTATATTTTTATAATAATACTAATGTTATTAGAATCGTTATTTTTAATTTAGCACTCGATTTAATCGTTCTGAATTACTTCAGGTCAAGGTAACGGCGGTGTGGTGATGAAGGTCCGCCACAAATCTACCCAGTTAATCATGGCGCGTAAGCTCATCCATCTGGAGGTGAAGCCTGCAATCAAAAAGCAAATCATCAGAGAGCTGAAGGTCTTACACGAGTGCAACTTCACGCACATCGTAGGTTTCTACGGCGCTTTCTACAGCGACGGCGAAATATCTATTTGCATGGAGTATATGGATGGTGGCTCTCTGGATCTCATTTTGAAGAGGGCCGGGAAGATTCCCGAGTCTATATTAGGTACGTATTTGTTTTATTTTGTGGCATTATTATTTTATTAATTAAAAATAGACAACGTTTGTATAAATAATAGTAATTACGATAAAATTATCTTTTTTCCTAAAAAAATATAAAATAATATATATACGCTGATAACCACCAATTAAAAAGATTGATTAAATTATTTATTGTAAATGTTATATTGCAACATGAAAAGAGTTAGCCAAATACATTACAACTAAGTAAACACAATCAACAATTACTAAATAGTGAGACACAAGTCTGAAATCAAAGGCTGTAAATCAGTGACATTTATATTTTTAATTATAAACTATTATCAAACTAATATGCAATTTGTAAAAATAACTGTAATATATTTTCCACACAAAAAAATACTCACTAATAATTTAAGGGTCTGGTATTTGTACATTCGCTAGCTGCGGTACCTCACGATAGTGAGGGACCGACAGCTAGTTTATAAAAATATTGTTTTTAGTATTTATTTTCCATAACAACAAAGCATATTTAAAAAATATTGTCCCACTATTTACTTTTTGAATTTTTGGCATGCCAACAAACAGTATTTAAGCAATTTTTGATTGTTTTTTTTAGGTACTATTACTTTAGCCGTTTTAAAGGGTTTGAGTTATTTGCGAGACAAGCATGCTATCATGCATCGCGATGTAAAACCATCGAATATACTCGTTAACAGCAACGGTGAGATTAAAATCTGTGATTTTGGAGTTTCCGGACAACTTATAGACTCTATGGCCAATTCTTTTGTTGGCACAAGAAGCTATATGTCGGTGAGTAATGGGGATTACAGAATTGCGATTTACGTATAAAGTATTAATTTAAATGTATGCTTTAGCCCGAGAGACTTCAAGGAACCCACTACTCTGTTCAGTCCGATATATGGTCTTTGGGTTTGTCGCTGGTCGAGATGGCGATCGGAAAGTATCCGATTCCGCCTCCTGACGCTAAGACTTTGGCAGAGATATTCGGTCCGCAGAACGAAGATCATTCTCCAGTACGAGCACACTTTGATTATTGAAATCTATTTTTGCTTTGTGTATTTTAATCGTATTGATTGTTCAGGGAGGAACAGCGCCTCGCTCCATGGCCATATTCGAACTGCTCGACTATATCGTTAACGAACCTCCACCCAAGCTGCCCGCTGGCATATTCAGTGATGAATTCAAAGACTTTGTTGACCGTTGCCTTAAGAAAAACCCTGACGATAGAGCGGATTTAAAAACTCTTATGGTTAGTATATTTTAGTGATCTGTTTTATTTTTATTTTTATTTATATGACTGCGCGGTGTTTTAGAATCATCAATGGATGATAAAGGCTGATTCCGAAAAAGTAGACATTGCCGGGTGGGTGTGCAAAAAAATGGATCTAATGCCCACTACACCAAACTCCAATGCTGCTCCTTTTTCTTCATAAGCTGCAAGAAGTGCATACTATCAACGAAGAAAAAGGGTGTGTATCGTATACATGATAATGTTTTGGATTAGTATTTATTTTATCTATTATTTATAGGTCAAAACCAAACAAAAATGTGCGGGGGCAAAGGCGACACACAAGGTTGCAGTGGTCAAGCAGACGACAACCAGTAATAATACTTAACATATCAACTCCACGATTTTTCAATAGACGGAAATGGCACCAATGACCGCCCGATCGTAATAACTCATATTTTCGATAATGAAGCGAAACTTAGTCGTTAACATTGTTTAGCTAATCGGATATTGTTAATGGAAAATTATTGATGTTTTTTAAAACGTGTGTTTGTTGCATTTAAAAAATTTGCTCGTTTCATTCTCGGCCGTTTAACGCAAACGGTGGCATGTCATTTCCGACGATGCATATTTGTAGACGTTCCGTTTTATGGCTTTGACGCACCGACTGTCAAAGAGGAATATATCCGTATTCAAAGACGAAAGTTTCAAACGCACGAACTGTCGCGAACGACAGATCGACACGCCGTGACAATCCACAATCGTCGATTGGCTACTTTAATTAGTTAAAAGTAAAAAAATTAAACTATATATTTAATAATGATGTATGAAATATTAGGTTGGTGACATATTTTTTTTTCAAATAATTTTTATTTTAAACATATTTACATAATTTCCATTGTTAGATATATCATTGATCTCAGAACTTTGTGTTCTTGTGCCTCTTCAAATTCTACAATTCTCCGATTTGAAGATTCTTAGTCTACAATTTTTGATTATAAATCAGGCTATGATGCCAATATCATTTTTTTATTTGACAAATGTGTATTTTTGGGTTTTTTTGATTGATGTATTATATAATACAAAATCTTATTTATTAAATTTGCTGATTTGCTTCGGTCCATTTCGAATTATGTAAACAAAACAGGATGATTGTGTGTTATGTCTAATAATGGAAAATATATAAACTTGTTTTAAAATATGAATTATTTGAGGGGGAAAAATTCACAGCGACCTAATATATTTAGTGAAATGGTAACTTTTCGATGCGGTATTACTAAAATTCTGTAAAACGTTTGGCTAATTTACGAGTAAATCTTAAAACGGTCGTCGCTAGATAATATCGACAAAAAAAGTAAGTACTAAAATGTAACGATTATTCCACGAAAAAAATAAAAACATCTAAGACAAAAAGTAGTAGAGTTGATTTAGTCGCGAGAGAGACTTAGAGTTTTGACATTTTTTTCTTTGCTGGAAGTACGTAGTTCATGTCAGCGTGTTTCGAGTCAATTTGTCATATTTTAAGTATTCCGCATGATACGGGAGCGGAGGCACCGCTGTGCGCCCCGTCGGCTGACCCGACCAGTCCGGAAGCGCGCACAGCGATACTTCCGACCTGCACCCTTCTTTTTCACTCAGTGTTTTTGTCCGGTGTTATTGATATAAAATTATATTATATAATATATATATACCTCGTTGTGTTGCCGTAATGACGCGTGTTTTATTTGTGTATTATTTATGTAATAATGATTAAAAATTGTATTTATGTATTTAGAGTTGCTCGCCAGTGAGGCAACATTCCAATTTCTGGTCAACTTTTTGCTGTTTATAGTTTAGTTTTTTATTAGATATCTTAATGTTAGTATACATTGTGCTTTATGATGGTTTCTATTTTAACCATGTTTCTTACGAATTTATGTACGTGAAGGAGTATTTAAATATAATCTACTTGTTATGTATATATACATATGAAAAATATTGTATTATGATATTTTTGCTCTTGACATTGGATTTTATGAAATAAATACATTAAACTTATCGTTTTTATTATTTTATCTATTCATTAATAATTGTTGTACTGCCTAATAGATCCGTCGATTTTCTTGTGTATGATGTTTTGTATACATTTAGTTGACTTTAACTTATTTAAAATAAAATAATAAAACAAATTTTATAATATGTTCTTTACTTTATTGATTAATAAAATTAAATATATTTTTGAAGAGAACATTGAAAAAATATCTTTATTGGAAAGAAAGGAAGTTTGATTTATAATACAGCCACCTATAAATGTTACGACAGAACTAGTTGCTAAAGATTCGCTAAAAGGGTTATAAAACCGTTTCTCAGAACCAGATAAGTACTATTGCAAAAAAGAAAAAACCTTTCCCTCCGCCAGATATCGGATTCGAGCTACGATAGGTCAGTGATAGTTTTGAACGGGCCAGCGAAACTCCATACTAGGTAGATGTCGGAGCACTAAAAATAATTCAAGACAAACTTCATCATAAATATGCTGACTACAAATTAAATAGTCTTAAGGTCAGAATTGTATTAAGAGTCTGTGTATAATTATATTATTCAGGGTCAAAAGGTTAAAATAAAATTATAGAACGATCATGTAAATTAAAAAAATATAACATTTATAAATATAAATGAGAAATAAATGATATATTTTAGAAATATCTTATAAAATTTCTCACTCGCTCGCATCAAAATTGATAAAAAGGACAGATCAGGTGCGAGCGAGCGTTGGTTAGAACATTGAATACCCCATGAATAACTCGCAACGAATCTATTTAATTGAGTGTAGGACGCGAAGGCATTCAGAGCGACGAACGAAGCGGGAATAACGACAGAGCGGCGGCGGAGAGCATGCATAACTTGTGTTGACATCTGATGATGCTGTGAGCCCAACCAAACAAGTTGGCTCTAAAACACCTTGATAATGATAATGAACTGCCGACACAAAATTATTGTGAGCATCTGTCAAAATAATTCTTACCATTTAATATAAATTCCAACCATCTAATATTTATTCTGACCAATGTATTTTGATTTTTTAATATAAATACCTTTGATAATAGTATAATTTGCTCAAAGGGACTGAATCAAATATATACATACATAACTTCAATCAAAACATTTATATACAGAGCCCAAAAAAATCAATTCGGAACGTGGAACAAATAGTTTGCCTACTTCTGGTTTAAATCGTCCAGTGGAATGACGAAAACACGCACCACAGCGAAGGCATATTCTATTGGATCCAACACCGGGGCTTCGCCCTTGGCTGTCCGGACCCATACAGAAGGCACTTCCGGAGAGAATCCTCTATTGGCGCCCCCAATAATTGTATCCCTTTAAAACTGCATATGCAGGGAGAGGCTTGCTTCGAAAGCCAGCCAAAAGCTAATATCACTGCATCTATCCAGAGGATCAATAACGTTAAAGCGCGCCTCGTTGACCGCAGTCCTGAATTCTTAGAAGGTCTAAGAAAAGTCGAACCTCACTATAAGATTCCCAAAAAAGATTTTTTCGTCGACGTAACAAAGTACTTTCATAAAAATCGTAGACTTTACTTTAACAAAAACAAGGGTCGGTGCTAAACAGGTATCAAACGCAACATCCACGGATTACGCATTTCAATTATACATGTCAAACAGTGTACTATAAGTTTTTTTATATTAACATGTGATTGTATGGCATTGTTTATATTTTTTGTCATAATTCAACACAATACTCATCATTGTTCCAATTACTAAGAATCGCGTTTTCTGGTTTATATTTGGTTTTGGTACTTGTTTAGAATGACGGTGCCACGCTCAAAAACCAATAGTTATGTACTCCCATTGTGTCACATTGCTGGTTTGGCCCCAAAATCAAAAAATGGTTAGGGGCCTCTAAAGGTCCTAATCCAGCCCTGAATATTTTATAATGCTAGTTCGAGACAGCTCTAGTGAATCGCAGATGAAGATCTTGGCGGGTCAATTGCATCGCTTTTTCAACACATCCTCGAAATGTGTTCACGCCTTAAGAGAAACGTTCCAGATGGCCACTCCAATGATCGGTAACCAAAGAGTCGAATAATAATATTAATATACGCAGGGTAGAATGTATTGCCTAGCGCGCGTCCGTAGTTAAGAGTAGTTTTTCAGTGGTACTCGGGACGGACATGCTATAGGGTGGTCCGTGCAATATTTCTAATTATTAACGCAATTATTTGGTCACGAGACCTCTCTTCCATTGTTGTGTTGTTCCACGTGAAGTTCGAATGGTCGTTAGAGTGAACTCTAAATTATAAAAATTGTGCGGGTGGTTGAAACCCCCACAAAATAAACAATAATAATCTCTTTTATTTACAACAAAGGATATTAAATACGCTATCATGACTCTTGCTGAGCTCTATATTTTGCCAAATAAAAATCAGACGTCTCTGTGAATATTATTAAATATCTCATTAATTTTCAAATAAATTTATTATCTAATAATACAATCTTGTAGCTAATGGCTCGCGCGACGGCCGTCTTATGGGGCTTGAAGGACCAGCGAAACACTTTATATTTCGTTTCTAAATGTTACAATTATAAATAGGCCTACAGCCACGTCCATATGTCACGGACATCAGAGGATTAGAACGACCCAGATCTTCCTATTCGAGTTGGTCTAAGAATCTTGGCAATAACAGTCGTTTTATTGGGCATGTCGCAAATAAATCAGAAGAATTTGCTTAAAAATATTATGAAAATCAAATTTTCATAAAAAAAGTACTATGTATGCAAGTACATTTAACACACAATAATCTAACCTGATTCTGCGGCCAGTTTTGAGAGGAATGCTTATTGTTATTTTTGTATTTAATCGACTTAATTCGAGCATCGATTGGGTCGACTGTCAGCTCTGACGATGACGAGGAATAATGACATGGGCATGTTAAAGTTTGAAAGTCGTCTCGGCACACTCGTTATCAAATTTCAACGAAGGTGAAAGTCGCAGGCCGCTCGACCTGAAGATGATCCAACTTACGAACAAGCTTGCGAATATCGATTACACAATCGAGTTTTGTAACTTGTAACTTTTGTCTTCATTAACATCTCTGGGTCGCCCTGTACCAATTTCGTTCATCGTTTCCCAAACGACGTTCTTGTTAATCTGGCATTGCGCAATCCGTTTGTTTTAATCGAAGACAGTTTCCACGAATCCATTGATTCAATGTATATAAAACGCTTTAACGTATGTGAAGATAAGAGGATTACAACTTTTCAAACCCGCAGGCCATTCGAAAGGACGACATTTCTCGTGGTGAAAACTGGCTTCCCAATCGTCTGTTTTGTTTCTTTCTTTTCTTCTCGCGTCTCTCTTTCTCTCTAGCGATCGCTACTGAAAGTATTAGTTAATAATCTTTAATGTTGCATAAGCCGTGAGTTTTTTTATTTCGTGTTCCACTTATGCATTTGACGAAATTCGAACTATTACCCAAATCAAGATATGAGGCAAGTGGGGCGGATAGGTCCAAAACATAATTATATGACTTGCCACGTGAAAATGTCACGTAATTTGACGGCGAAGCATCTGTAACTATTGAAGTATTCTTTATATTTTGTCAGCTATCGTTACTTTAAATCAAAAGACAAAGATAAAATTATTTACATAAGTTCATTTATAGCAGTATCCGCAACTTTTTGTTACCCACTGACCATAAAGCTCTTCTGAGGATTCCGCGGAAAAATTATATTAGAGGGTCAGTAAATTTAATACATCGTAATTTGAGAACTTTATGTAGTTGTAAATATGAAGAACCTTAATAATATTTAAGCTCATTACAATTTAGATTCAGAGAAAAATATTCCATAAAGACTGCACTACAAGTAGTGATAAATGATTGGTTGTTGGCTAAGGATACGAACAAAATCATTGGAGTTGTTTTTTATTTTATTTTAAGAGAGCTTTCGAAACAATAGACAGAAGTATAATGTTAAAGAAATTAGAGATTATAAGTATAAGTGACATAGTTTTAATATGGTTTGGTAATTATTCAAAAAAGAGAAAGAAAAAAGTTAAAATAAATTATGCTTATTATAAAGATAAAATAATATCTCATGGTGTACCACAGGGGTTCAAATTAGGACCATTGTTGTCAATAATTTATATTAATGATATAATTAATAATATAGATAAAATGTAATATACATCTATTTGCTGACG
The DNA here is from genome assembly GCF_051122295.1 of Plectrocnemia conspersa. Lineage (NCBI taxonomy): Eukaryota > Metazoa > Arthropoda > Insecta > Trichoptera > Polycentropodidae > Plectrocnemia > Plectrocnemia conspersa. The sequence goes on from NW_028277168.1 coordinate 3,372,436, forward strand.
ACACTTTAGTTTATTGCATTGGTGATAATTAGGGTTGGAAATTATTCAAATATTAAAAAAAATGGATGAAGTATTCAAATATTCGAACATATTCGTATTTTTTACGGTTTTTATTGATATTAATTTATTTAGAGAATTAGCGTAAAAAACAATTAATTATCTGTAAAATATTATTTTATCAAAAAAAAAATTGCTTAATAATAATTATTTTAATTAGTAACTTTTTTAATTTTATAAAATATAAATAGCACAATATTATGCTAATTACTGATCAGTGAGGGGGTTAAAAGGACAATAATTAATTTATTATTACATGTTTTTTAATCAGGGTCGTCATTTCAGCTTTTTTAAATCACCAGAATTAAAATCAGCTGCGATTGAATTAATTCAGTGAAATTTATCTACCATTTTATCGAATTTATTTTAATACAATAACTAATAGTGTGTAGAATATACTTAAAGATCGGATCTGTATGGCCGTTTGTTTTGTGCGGACCTCTTTTTGAGATAAGCGTTGAACGATAATAAAAAGTGGGCCTTCGCAACATTTTGTTTTATTCAACGAACGAATTCTGCGAATTTTGGTCATAGTAGATACGGACGATAAACATTTCTTCACAAATATTTTTCGAAGGATTAAAAGCATTTTTTTATTGAAAAGAAGCATCATTGTCTCGCATTTCAAAACAAAATAAAAGCACATAAAGATCATAGATTTTGGAGCGACACTAGTCACTTGGGTATATTGAGAGAGAAAATGACTACATGTATTTCTCAAGTATATAACTTGTTTCATTTTAAGACTTTTTATTTTAAATACTATTAAAGAATATTTTACGAATTATTCGAATATTCCTATAGTGCAAAATAGGGCGAATAATTCGAATAATCGAATATTCACACATTCGGTTGAGAACCCTAGTGATAATGATAAAGAAGTTGTAGATAACTTAAATAATATTGAAGATGAATGTTTTAGTATTTATACAGATTTATTTTTGCTTTTATATATTAGCTATTTAAAATATTTACATACATTGATCAGAAGTATAAGGAATCCTACATAATTTTCCAGTAGAAACTGACAATCAAGCAAGGGTGCTTTGTCAAACAAAAAGACGATAGAATTCGTCATTTCGACAACCATAATGTTGACTTTTATTATATTACTACGGACTACTGATATGAGATTATTGGTGTATTCAAACCGAATTTTGGTCAATAGGAGGGCGCAAAAACAATTATCACCTCTCAGAAGTAGGAGAGCGAAAAAAAATTTATCACTTCTCAGAAGGCAAAAATTCACGTCAAAAGCAATAAAATCGTGTCGACGCTTTTGTTTGCTTTTGACTTATGAGAAGGGATAATTGTTTAAGCGCTCTCCCATTGGTCAAAAATCGGTTTATATGTTCCTCATTTAATTTGTAATATTATTAGAAGAGTCGTAGTGTGAACGCCAGATTACCGAACACCCCCGTTACAGATTTTTAGGAAGGTCAGATTTTTAAAAAAATGTATGGGGGGGGGGGTGCAATCGCTCCGGATGCATCATAAGATTCCCTATCGAGCTCGATAATTTACCGTTACATTCTAATTAGAATCCACTACTATTTGCCTCTCAGCCATACACCGTGGGGATGTTACCCTGCGCTTCGAAAGAAATATTCACTATTTTATTTTTATTATATAATAATGCTCTTTTGTCTTAATAAATACAAATATTTTATTGCTTTTGGAAACAACAATAGTAGGAACACATTTAATAATGATTATAATAATTATATTTATTTAAAAGATCTTTGAAATTTTGCGCAAAATTAAAAAAATCAGATACATAAGTAGCAAAATTATGGAATGAAGTTAGTGGTATTGTTGGTTAATTAAATTTATTCATTTAACGATTCAGAACTGATGCCGATCCCCTAGAAATAAAAGTGGGAGGGGTGTCGCTTGATAATCGAGGGTTTTCACCGCGATGCCACGATTTTATTGCTTTTGACCTGGATTGGAATTTCCTATATGGCAACACTGAGCAGCAAAGAAAACGCGACTAATTACCAGGTAAATATTATGAGTAGATATTTTTAATGAATTTTAATGCCTAATTAAAATATTTCGCATAAAATATAATTTCAGAAAATATATCGCAACGGTGCCTAATTTTATATTTATTTGTAGCATAGAAAGGGTTAACTCGTATTTATTATTATTTATTCAAGAATTATTACGATGTTAAAAGATATGTAAAATGTCATTTTTATTATGAGACCCGGAATCATTGTTTTCCCAGGGTCTGCCCTCATTATAACTAAGATTCTGTAGAAAGAATAGATAAATATAAACTTTAAATGTTTCAAGCTTGCAGCTATTAATTTGATATACTTAATGTAGTTCGTTAAATATATATGTATATGAGATTCCCAAAAAAATATAATCGACTGCATTAGAACTATTATTATGTTCGGCAATTATTTAAAACGTGTTACTGTTGTTATAGAAGCTTCACGAGTACTTTTTATTATATGATATAAACTTGTTGGTCTCCACTGTCATTAAATATACGTGCGCAATCTGAAAGAAGCAAAAAAGTTGTCCAAGATCGACTTTCGGCAATTTAATGTAACGTGATTCAGCACTTTTCTCACTTCCTTTGCAAATGTTTATAAGCCAGCAATTAGTTATATTACCGTTGAACACTTTCTAGACACAATCACAACCGAAAGTAAATCGACTCATATCGATGTCGATTATCGAAATAACAATTTGCTCATTTGTGTATTGTTGCATGACCGAAACGCCCGGGGGGTGTCTCGGTATAAAAGCTTTCGAGCTTGAGGAAAAAGTTTCAGACACTTTCTGTCTGCAGAGCGATGACCAGCTCACCTGGTTGACTCGCAGCGAACGGAAGAACTCCCGACTCCCGACTCCCGGAAAACATGGACGGCGAACAGTTTCGGGAATTCGGCAAAGCCGTGGTCGACTACATTGCCGATTACATCGAGAATGTCAGACAACGGTTTGTACTCGAGATTCATATCGAAAAAGTTTGGTAAACAAGGGTCCTTGGACGTGTTTTCGAGTGAAAGTAACTACGTACGTTCGTTCATCTTCAGTGAAATGTGAGTGTGATAAAAACGAAACCAGTGATCAACAGCATGTGTTTTTAAACGAGTGTTGGAACTTTTGTTATTATTATTTGTTTATTATCTTAAATAGAGTGATTAAGGAATAATCATTATCGATTACCTTAGCTTCAGTTTAAACTATTCTTTACAAATAAACCGATCAAAAAATTATAAATTTAAATAATATTACTACTCACAAACAATTGAAGATATTATTTAGACCACATAGTGAAAATATAACACTTTCTTTTCTGTAAATACTTGACATTTTAACAATTAGTCATTTTTATAAATAGCTTTAATTTTGATGCATTTATTAATTTCGCGAATTAGATTAATATTTTTCGTAAATTTCACGAATTGGAGCTGTACTCTCGTTTTCTTCTTTGTATTTTCAACCCCTTTTATAGATTAATATATTTTATACTTATTTTTATTAAATAAAAAATATACATATATACCAAGTATTATATCCTATTTAAAAATAGGATTATACTAAAGGACTTTCCTATGAAATTGTAAACATACTACCACTAAATAAAGGCAGAAAATAATCTAATAATAAAGCCGATAAATGAGCTTGAAAAGCACAGAATGATCTTAGAAAAGCTTGAAAACTTCGAAGGAAAATATTTGTATTATATAATATGTAATGTGTTATGACACACTTGTGATAGTCACTTATATATAATACACATCTTGAGTGTGGGGTAGGGGGGGGGGGGTATTCAAAGATTCAATAAATTATTTATCTATGTTTTCAGAATAAAAGATATTATTTTTATATAATAAACATCAGAAAAACATATTATAAAAAAATATAATTATAAACATTATCTCATTAGATACTAACTTAAAAAAAAATATTTTTCATTCTTGAATAATTCTTAAGAAATATATAAATAAATGATTTTTTAAATATATAATTTAAGAGCAATCATATATAAAAAGTATGTGCTTCATTTGCATTTTGGTGAAAAACAAGTTAATTTTTTATGCAAAACATTTAAATTGATCAACATTTATAATACTAAACATTGCCAAAAAATATTATGTCACACTCAAACACAATTAACATGTAATCACATATAGATTCCAGTTATGTTAATTAATTACGTGACCGCAGCTTAATTTGAATATCCACTTATGGAGAAAGTATACTTAATTTTAGGTTAACATTCCTGACCGACATTCTTGAACTCAAATATGAACTTATTTATGTTTACAGTCAGGTATTGCCATCGGTTCAACCTGGATACATGAAGCACATGATCTCGCAAGAAGCTCCTGAAGAACCAGAGCCATGGCAGGAGCTCCTCCAAGACGTGGAGAGAATAATAATGCCCGGCGTAATGATTTATTAAATATATATTTTTATATAATACGATTGCATGCTTTTATGTTATCAATTGTATTTTTAGATGACCCATTGGGTTTCACCACAGTTCCACGCTTTTTATCCAACGGCTAATAGCTATCCGGCGATCGTCGGGGAAATACTAAGCGCTGGTTTAGGCTGCGTTGGATTCAGTTGGGTGAGGCAATTTCACATTAAAAATGTCCGGAATTATTAAATATTTGTAAGGGTGGGAGTAACGGGGTGAAAATGTTTTGCAGTTGGCGAGTCCGGCGTGTACGGAGTTGGAAGTCGAGATGATGAACTGGCTCGGTAAATTGCTGGGTCTTCCTGAGGAGTTTCTCAATTGCTCGGAAGGACCGGGAGGTGGTATTATACAGGTAATATAAAAGCAGATCAGACAAATATTAAAAAAACACAATTTTAGATAACTGGACATAACAAACCTAACAATGACAATTCAGAGCAAGTTAAAAAATAGATTTATAATTAATTTTATATCGGCAACTAATTATTTGATTACTAAATAATTCCATAAATAATAGTAATAATTCCACACTAATTAGCACTTTTGAGAATATTATTTTGATGGCTTTATTGATAAATTTGCTATAGTGATTTTTTAAATTATAATTTAAAATTTTCTAAATTAATTAAATGAATAATATTTTTTGATATTTTATATTATTTATAAATCCATATCTGTGTCTCTTTTTATTGTTATGGGTTTATTGGTATAAAATGGAAGGATGTGAATATTTTCGTATATTTTTAGCCTTCTATTTATTTTCGCATAAGTGATTTCTTTCAATTTCCAGACATTCATAATTATGGTCATATATATTTTCCTTCTTATATTTTTAGTGATGTATTATACGGTAACCAGATAAATCAAAACATTTTATAACATAACATGTTGAATCAGAACTGTGACAACGGGGTCAACTTTTTTAACCATTATAATATTTTTTTACCATAACCTTTTTAACCAGTGGTCAAATTTTTTAATCATTACCCCAAAATATTTTGCATTAGCAGAATGTTGGGAATCAACAGGATTCTGAAAATAAGCACATTCGCCTTAAGTGAGCCCTGCAACATTGTTGCCTTTACAACCAACGGCGTTCCATTACATAATTTTGATAGATACAAATTTCTCCGCAGCATATTAGGGCTACAGATTCATCTAGATAACTGGTGGGGTCTTATATATTATATATTAAACTTCTTTATCAATTATATGCTAATTTAAAAAAATGTGTTGATCAATATATTTGCTGTAAAGCATACTGCAAAACATTCCATATCATTAAAGTGTTCCATTTCCAAGTTAAAAATTTAGAATCATGTTTATATCATTTCAGGGGTCAGCCAGTGAATCTACGTTAGTCGGACTTCTAGCAGCCAAGAAAAAGACGATCAATGAAATAAAGGCTAACGATCCAAACGCAGATGAAGCTTTAATCGGAACAAAATTAGTGGCTTACTCATCAAATCAATCCAATTCTTCAGTCGAAAAAGCCGGTACTTTAGCCGGAGTACCCATGAGATTACTTCCAGTTGACAGTAAATGCAGTCTGAGGGGTGAAACGTTAAGAAAAGCTATTGAGTTGGATATAGCTAAAGGTTTTATACCGTGTTATTTTGTGGCAAACTTAGGCACGACCGGAACGTGTGCATTCGATTGCATGGAAGAATTAGGACCGGTATGCCAAGAGTACGGTATTTGGATGCATGTGGATGCTGCTTATGCTGGAGCTGCTTTTGTGTGTCCCGAGTTCAGATTTAGATTGAAAGGCGTCGAGTACGCCGAATCGTTTGATTTCAATCCTCACAAATGGATGTTGGTGAATTCAGATTGTTCGGCTATGTGGGTGAAAAATTCAAATTATCTAGTGGACGCTTTTGACGTTCAGCGTATATATTTGAAAGACAACAAGACTGACAAAACGCCAGATTATAGGCACTGGCAGATTCCACTCGGCCGTCGATTCAGATCTATCAAGCTGTGGTCTGTTATGAGAATTTATGGGGCTAAAGGGATAAGGGAGCATATTAGAAAGCAAGTTTCTTTAGCTCGGCAATTTGAGTCGTTGGTTTTGGACGATGAACGGTTTGAGATTGCCACTGAAGTGAACATGGGTTTAGTATGCTTCAGACTCAAGGGCGATAATCACTTGACGGAGAAGCTCTATAACAAGCTAATGGAGAGAAAGAATATCTTCGTCACTCCCTGCACTTACAACAGTAGACCTATAATAAGGTTCTGTATTTGTAGTCGATTGTGCGAGAGGTTCGATATTGAATTTGCATGGAATGAGATACAAAGTCAAACGACAGAAGTTTTAAAGCCACCGATCGTTATGATCGGCGATGAGATTATAAAGAACATGGACAATCCGAATAAGTTTAACACGTTGAATAAGTTTGCCATAATAACGGAACTAGAAGAGAAGACCAAGTGATTTTTCAGTATTAATGAAATTTGACGAATATTACGTTTAGACGTATTGTTAAAATTGTTTAGCGTTATTTATTTATAAATAATAAATGTTGTCGTTCTTTGTATAATTGTACAATTAGAATAATTATTATATGGTATTATATGATATTAATTACATTATATGACTGAATTTTTTCATGCATATTTTTCATTTCTTTATTTTTTCTATTTTACATTTCATAGATTGAAAATGCAAAATACATATAAAGAGTGTTTACTATGGCCAAAAACGTAATAAGTAAAAAGTATTGGTTTACTTAGTGACAAAACACTTAAAAACACAGGCAGGCCCGGTCTTAGCAAATGCGGGGCCCAATTGAAGTATGTCAGCGGGCCTTAAAAATATATATATATTTAAATCTCGGGATTCATTGTGATTAAAACTTACTGTTAGATATGATGTGATGCTCCAGCCATTTTCACGAAGTTTCCGCAACACACACACACACACACATACATATGAGATTTTGTATGTTTGCTTGCACCAGGCGCTGAATCCAATAGAATGTTTCTTCTTTTCGTCGCTACAATCCTAGTCCATCATTGCAAAAATCGATTGGCTCACGATGTTGCAGACACATTGTTCCTTCAAAGATATATGAGGATTAAATCGCGGATATTGAAACACTGCCTTAAACATTGTACATTATATTATATATTATATATAAGAAAAATAATAAATGACAATTTTCATTTGATTCATAATTTTGAAATATTCTCCTTATTAAGATTTAATTATTATTTTATATTACTATCTTGCAGGTACATATATATCTGATTTTTGTAATTGATAATGCGATTTCCTTGCGGCTATTCATTTTTTTGCACCGGCGCTGAATTGAATGGGATGTTTCTTCTTTTTATCGCAACAATCATAGTCCATCTTTGAGAATATTTCAAATGAATGAAATGAATATTGTTGTTTATTTTATATAATAAATAGAAAACTGGAAACATTAACTTTAGCATACAACATTTGTATATTCAGAAACATTGATACAATATAGAATATACTATTAAATTAATCAATATTGCTATCTAAATTTTAGATGAGGCCAATCGACATAATGTATTATATATACAACATATAACATAAAATTTAAGTACTAAATATCTAGATTTATACCATATTTGATATATGAGTGTGAAATTGTCATTGTACATATATTAAGAAAAGTAAAAACGCTTTAAGGAGAGTATAAGAAAAACTTCTTTACAAAGAAATATCCATTACATGAAATTGAAATAATGAGGAAAATATAACTAAACAGTTATACAGTACCAGATGACTAAATTGCTGAATTCTTTGAGCTATTGTTCGGTGAGTCTTTCTTTAAATCATTACAAAATTTTTATACATTGCTGTACCTTTCATTAACATTTTTTTTCAAAATGTAATTTTTCTTGCCTTTTTATCAGCAAAATCTCTCAAGATTTTGTTAGAATTTCTAATTTCTTCACTTTAAATTGATAAACTTGTTAGAGTAGCTGTCCTCAGATACATTTTGATTAGCTTTGAACGTGAAAAGCTTCTTTCTCCTGACTATAGACACTGGAATTATTAAAAATAATCTTAATGCTGCATATAAATTCAGAAATCTTGTAGCTCTATCATTAGTGGAAAGAAATTGTAAAATATTTACATTTTCACAGCACGATTCTGGGAGAATCCATTTCTTTCACAATCAATATCTTTCTCCTTTACAGATTCCTTGCTCTCAGCTATTTCTAAATCTGCTGCATGCTTCTTTTATTCTTCGTCCTTTGACGTATTTTGAAATTTATGTAAAAATTCAAGTAAATTGTTCAAAGCGTGGCTGTAGAGATTGTAAAGCTTTGTCAAGTACTTGATTATTACAATTAATCTTATAGGCTTCTTTCGTATTTGTTGGAGCTTCATTAACTGACTCGTAATTCAAGTGTCCTTTTTTTGCAATCTTTTCAAGACTTGTTTGTGCCCTCAATCAAGACTTGTTTGAAGCCAGTGCCTCTATATTTTGACAGCTAGTGCAAACGCTTATTAAATAAATCAATAGCTATAGCAAGATCCTTTTGTTAGCAAGAGTTTCTTGCTAACAAAATTTACTTGCAACAATTATGCCAAAATACTAATGACACGAGTCCTTAATTCGGTTGACTAATAATTTAGCTTTACTTCTAGGTTAAACGTCTTTTTAATTCCAAAAATGTATCATAAAAATTATCAATTTGTTACTATAAAGCTTTTACACTTTGCATTAGACATTCCTACCCCGTTTCACAAAGAGGCTTTACGAAAAAGCCCTTCACATATTTTTGGAATACTGGCCATCTTTTTGTTGATGCTGAAAAGTGCATGTTCATGCATTAGTGTCCCAAAAAACGTCATTGCATCAGGACAAGTTTGAGCCATTCTCCAAGAACTGGATTGTTGTGTGGCAGGCACAATTACAATAGTTCAAGAACTTTTCCATAGGCCTCGCGAACATGTAGGTTTCGTCGGTTATCGGCGATAACAATGTCGGTCTCACATCATTGTTTCCTATATGAAGTTGAAAGTCTCGCAACGGGATAAATAACTATATACAATAGACCCCCCAATAACACGTTAAATTTGGGACGTGCTATTTGGGTCCCCGTATATTTAATGTATGAGCGAGCCAAAGGGAAAATATCTCACATGTGTTTGATTCGTACTTACGTATTGCAAAAAATTGTATGAGTATTTGTCCCCCAATTAACCGTGTTATTGGGGGGGGGGGTTACTTATTTTATATTAAAAACAATTTAATAATTTTGAGGCCTTGCGTGAAGCCTCAGTTGCGCAGGGCTCGATTGTGTCCAATTGACCTAAGAAAGTGAAAGATTTGTGCTTAGTACAATATTTTCTCAATTAAATATAATTGAGAACAATAGTTCTATAATAAGATTAAAACAATTATTGTAAATTCATAACGTATATTAATACTTTTATAATTTATTTAGTTACATACAAACATTTCAGTATTATTTTACAATATCGATAATAAAAGCGCACATCGAATCGGCGCATAAATCATTATATTTTATTCAATATACGAATATTATACATACAGCAGGGGTTTCAAACTTATAAAATTTGAAATAGACTGAATAGAAGCTAGACATAAAATTAGATTTATTTTCGTTTACTAATACCGCTAAATAGGAGATAATTATACATAATCGATCAATCGCTTAGCACTACACAATCTTCGGTTTGAGTCTTTTCTTCATCTTTATCGTATTTTACCGAAGCAGTTTTAATGAATTGAGTCAGCAAATTAGTTCGGATTGGTTTTGAAGAATCTTTTGGTTTGATCGAAGAGGACGACAGAGGAACTTTCTTTTTTTCTACAATTTTCTCATTCTTTACTGGTAATTCTTTTTTGTCGTCAACTTTTTCTATTTTCGGACTCTCTGCTTTAGTACTAGGTAAGTCTCTACCTATAGGACCGGATAGTAATAATGGTACTCTTTTCTTATCTTTTTTATCAGTCGATTCTTGTACTAATTTGTTTGGATCACAAGGAGATTGTGTAGCAACTGTAGGAACAAACTGTTTCTCTCGTTCTTCTTGTGTTAACTTTTTAGTAAACTTAGTGATGTTGAATGCATTTTCTTTCTTGGTAGTCATTACGTTGTCGTTAGCAGTTAAAATCTTATCTTTCATCATAACATTCCATCTTTTAGGCATCAAAGTGTAAGACCATTCGTTCGGTAGCTTCAAATCTAATTCATACTTGTCCCTCGTTTCTTTATCGACAAACCAACACATCTTTGTATGCATCGGTCCTTCATCAGGACTAGGCATCCAATTGGATACCTCTCTGATTTTCTTCGCAATGCTCATCTTTGATACGCAAATCACATTCTTATCATCTTCATCATCAGATTTATAATTTTTTGCGACGAACGATTGAAACTCTTTAGCTAAAAATGCTTTATTGTTTGTGTTTCCGTGTATAAGCTTAATCAAATCCGGTATCATATCATCGGTTATCTTTTTAGGGTTCTTCATTTTCTTTTCTACGTCTTCAACTTCAACATTGCTCTCCACGACGGTTTGTATTTCAATCTCTTTCTCGGACGACAAGATCATCTTTTGAACTAAGAATTCCCAGACAGGAACCGGACAACACGTCGGTCTACATCCTTCGTCATTTTGCCAAAAGATTCCGATCAAACGCGGCTGTTTCACTTTGGTCGTCTTTTTCATTTCACCTTCGAACTCATCCTCTAGATATTTTAACTTAGCCTTCTGAGTCTCAGGAGTCAAGATTTCATCTTGACCTAAGAGTTCCTGGAAAGTGAAAAAATATATTTTAAATACATAAAATTAACACAGAATTAATTATTTATGTATACCTCATCACTCAAATATCCATGTGGCACCATAAATTCATTATCTACATCATATTCGTTCTCATCTTCTTCATCGTCGCTACCAGCTACACTTTCGACGCTTTCTCCGGGTTCTTCTTCTTCCCATTCGTCATCTGAATCGCATGAGTAATCTAAAAATGTCTGAAAAGTAATTAAAATTAATTATATAAATTCACAATACAAATTTTACATCCACAACTAAGCAAAATAAAACCTTATCCAAAGCAAAAGGTCTGCGTCCAGTGACTTGATAACTTTTCTTACTCCACGTACCCCAATAAGGCGGTCGTCGATTATCCGAGAATAATAATAATTTGGGTCTAGATGTTTTAGCGTGCGTATAACCGATGATCACTTCGTTGTCCTGAGAGTCTTCATCCACAGGTGGAAGATCATCTTCTATATAAATAAAAAATAAATTTATTTTTGATATATTTACAATTATTTTTTAAGAGATTATTTACCAATGATAATGAGCTCGTTCTTTAAATCTTCCAAAGGCCAAGTCTTACTGGAAGTTTTCGATTTATAATTTTTATTTTTTAATGATTTTAAATAAAGCAAACTCTTTTTGGTGTCTTGCTTTTTAAGGTGTGAATCTAACGACAATCTATTTTTTTCTTCCAAACGTAGTCTGACAATGGGAGCGAGCCGCATGTCCGATTTTATTGTAAAGTTGGATAGATAGTTGTGGTTGCTATCGTCCATTGATTGATCCAATTCTTTGCTTTTGGCTAACTTCTCTTTAGGAACAAAGAAGTTGACGAAAGCGACTGACGTTTTCTTCTTCCTGTTTTCCAATTCTTCTTCTCGGCGCTGCTTCTCTTCTTCTTTTTTTCGCTTCTCTTCTTCGCGTGCTTCCTTCTCGAGTCTCTTTTGCTGTTCTTTGTCCTCTTTTGCTTTCCGTTTCAATTCCTCAACTGCTTCTTTTTGTTCTAAAATATTTTTATAATAAATACATATATCAATGATTGTAAAGATACAATAAATATTATATAAATCGATTTACATTCAAAATTAAAAGCCAATTAATGAAAAAATTGCTTATTATTTTTTATACATGGCTTTGTTCTTGTAGCGAAGAAAATTTATTTTGCCACAATTATATATACAGTAGACCCCCAATAACACGGTTAATTGGGGACGTGGTATTTGGGTGCCCGTTACTTTATGTGGGAGCGAACAAAAGGGATAATATCACACCACACGTTCCTGATTCGCATGTACGTATTGCAAAAAATTGTATGCATATTTTCTAATCCCCAACTACACGCACCCAAATAACACGTCCCCAATTTACCGTGTCATTGGGGGGTCTACTATATAAGATTTACATATATATAATAGAATTATGCATTGATTAATATATAGAATTATGAATTGAGAAAGTAAATAAATTTCAGTTATTGTACATCTTGTATTGTTATTTTGAAGTTTTAAATAAAAATATGTTTTTATATTGTCGAATAATCAAAATAAAATTAAGTGGTCCTAATTGTCAATTGATGGAGGAATTAAAAAAAAAAGAAGTTTCCTTGAGGAACTTCTGAAGAGTATGGTATTTATCGATGGGGTCGATATTACTAATGTGGGTGGTTTGTTGTTAACAATAAAGTCGTTACTCTCCTGTTTACAAAAACAGAAGAACTTCCTATGGTCACAGTAAAACGGTACGATAGAAAAATGACTAGTCTAGAAAATAAACGCCACAAACGACCGACTGCCTGTGTTCCATCATTGGACGTTCGTACAGACCAACTTACCCATTAAATTTATATGAAAAATCAAAGGTGAAATACTTTGCATAACAAAAGATAAAAACTGCTTTTATAATTTCCATAAATAAATAAGTATAGGATTTATATTTAAAAATTAATAAAATGTGCAATGTTTATTTATATATGAATATTTTCTTTAAATCAAATATATGAAATATGTAATTTAAAAAAATAATAATATAACCATTACATAATGTTGGAAATTTTCTACATAGCTGTTTTTCTATTATTTTAATATATAATACATTTTTACTTAAGAGTTTTTTAATTATTTTTCCTTTAAGATATGTAGTCTTAGGAGTATATTTATATTTTTTAAATTATGCAATAAAAGGTTAATTACTCCAATGCCAAGAGAGCACTGGTGCACACATTTTTTCAAATATGAATACACACTGTTTTTGGAAGTTATTAAGTTTTTATGTAACATCAATTTATATTTAAAGTGAATACAAAATAGCAGTTGTAAAAATCGATTTTTGATAGGAAAAAGTTGAAACTTCTTATTCTCATACACGTTTCCAAAACGAAAGAATTTATCATACTTCTCTCTTCCTCCTTTAGTTTTTCCTTTTCTTCGCGTTCTTTTTTCTTCTGCTCTTCTCTTTCTTGCTTAAGTCTATTTTTCTCATCTTTCTCCAACTGCTTTTGCTTCTCTCTCATCTTTTTCTCTAATTCACGTTGAGCTTGTTTTTTCTCCAACTCCAATTTCTTCTGCATCTAATAAAAAATTAACGAAATCAACAACCGTAAATAATATACTGAATATAAATAATCAAATATACTTGTTTCGAAGAGAGTTTTCTATTTGATGGCTTTCTACTTTTAGGTGTCTTTGGCTCGTTATCCTTTTTATCATCTGTCGATTCTTGTTTCTCGTCTTCCACCACCACACTATCGTTCATCGACTCGTTGCACTTATCTTCATCATCGGCAGATTCTTCATTTTCACTGTTGCTCGTTTTATCTGCATCTTCAACTTCTTCAACCTCAGACTTATCTTCATCTACTTCACTCTCCGATTTATCTTCTTCTTTATCTATCGATTCCGGACCTTCTATTTTAGCTCGCTTTGAAATCTGCATACTGTCGGGAGAAGGTGGATGTTTAATTTTGCCATTACTGTTAACCTTTCTATTGAGCTTCCTCTTCAGTGCTATATCCACCATCGACACGTACGGATTAAGACGCTTTTCGTCAATAGTTTTAGCTACTACAGGCTCAGGTTCATCTTGAACTTCTTCATCGCTGATTATTGCGACTTCTTGGGCCGGAGTCGGCTCGGGCTCAGCTTCTGGCTTCTCTTCGACTTCCAACTTAGCCTTCTTCGGCGGAGAAGGTTGCGCAAGGCCGAACGTCAGCCTCGCTTGCTTCAACTTCTTGCCACCTGGAGACGTCGACATCTTCATCTTCGCAAAAGAAGCTCGTTGGAAGTCAACCTTTCACACAATGGACATCAATGTGAAATTGGACCAATTTCTATAACAAGTATTTATAACAATTTATTCAGCAGCGGCCGACAGTGAATTAGACATAACAAGTTGAAAGCGCGGGACGACGGTGTTGCCACATGTGAAAACACTTAGGTGTCAATGGTCGTGTTTGACAATCATATGGTTATATTTTGATTCTATTATTACAAAAATAAATTATTAAACGTATTTCAAAATTAATAATCCTTTTCTTTAGCTTATAATATATAAAAATAATACTATTTTATATATTTATTACAAATCTGATTATGATATCTATTTATTTTTACTTAATTAATTAATTTAGCTTATATGTCTAATTGTTTATACACTAAGGTGGCTACCATAAATTATGTCACACCCAGTGGCGTAGCTATGGGGGGGGGGGCGGAGGGGGCGGGCCACCCCGGGCGGCACTTGCTTGGAGGCGGCATATTCGCGATGGGATCGTCTAGTGTGGTTCTTAACCCTGAATGCACTAAAACATATTTAAATCCACGAATAACAAGAGCTTAATAATAACCAATTTATTATTTTAAGAAATGCAGATTTTATGACTCTACAAAAAATGTATGGGGGGGGCGGCAATTTTAAGGATCGCCCTGGGTGCCACATACCCTAGCTACGCCACTGGTCACACCATGCCAGATCCCCCTCCCCCTGCGTCACGCCACGTTACAGAACCAACATAATTTTGATTTACAGAGGCAACAATATCATAGGTAGTACATCGCAAGCACTGTAAATCAGACAGCTGTCAATAATTACGCGTGTTCAAAATGTCAAATATTAGTTTGCAACAACACATTTACAAAATGGATCGCCTAGTAATTCTGGTGATGGAAGAGGAAGTAATCAAACAATTCAATGTGCTGACGCCCTTTTCGCATATTGTATGCATTCGGAAATGTCCATGTTTGCCAGGCGAGTCGGCTCCGATCGTCGTTACGAAACAGTAGGACCACGCGCAACTCAATAAAGCTTACATATAAGCACACGTTTTATGGATTCAAACCTCAGAAGCAGTTGTTGTGCTTAACTTCAGTCGTTCGCTACACTAACGGAACGTTAAAGCCCAGTTTATATATTTTAATGCACACTACAAATAAAATTATGCTTAATCTATGCATTTATTTAATTCTCATTTCTTATTATTGTAATGCACGAACAATTCGTTTTATGGAATAAGGTATTTATTTAAGTGCACATATCTCTTAAGATAATGTGGCTGCGTCGCACCCGCACCGCGTCCCGCTGACTACTGCCCCCGCGACCGCAGTATTGCCACTATGCCACACGCCCTCCTGATGCCCTCATCATACATATTCCTCGAGATAGCGAGGCCGTCGTCGCTGTCGTGCTGGTCTGCGAACGGCTTCTTGGTCGGTTGGGGCCTCCTCTGCTGGGATTCGATGCGGCGAAGGACCGTATGCCTGCAATAGCGCACCTTCGACCAATCTGGTGCCATGCTCTTCCTCCGGGGCTCTTCTCAGGTCTAAGACGTGCCGTGGGATTCCGTCTACGATAACATTGGTTGATGATATCACGCCTGTTACTCGTCCCTTGGCCCACGTCTTCGTGCACGACGGTTGAGCTGGCTTGACTAGTACCATCTCGTTGACCTCAAATCTCGCCTGCTCCGTCGGTGGTTCCTCAACCGCTACCGCCGGGTGTCTCCATATGTATTCATGCACCATTCTTGCCGGTGCAGAGGCGGCGTCTTTTCCATCCTTCGGTGCAAGATTATACCAGAACACTGCCCGGGTCGGTGACACGTCACTTCTCGCAGCTGTTCTCTTGATTGTTCGGTGGTGGCGTTCCACAATTCCGTTTCCCTGAGGCCTGTATGCTGCTCGGAATCTTCTCCGAACATTCCATTGCTGACACAGCTCGGCTACTCGTTCGGATCGAAACGCCGTTCCGTTGTCCATTAAAAGTTCTTGAGGCGGCCCCCTTTCGGAGAATATTTGTTCCAGGTTTGTCGCGATTTCGAGCGCAGTTTCGGAGCGCAACTTTCTCCACAGTCCAAATCTACTTGGGCCACAATCCACAACTGTGAGATATTGGCACCCTTGATGGTGTGTAACGTCAATCGCTA
The DNA here is from genome assembly GCF_051122295.1 of Plectrocnemia conspersa. Classification (NCBI taxonomy): domain Eukaryota; kingdom Metazoa; phylum Arthropoda; class Insecta; order Trichoptera; family Polycentropodidae; genus Plectrocnemia; species Plectrocnemia conspersa. The sequence continues at coordinate 3,389,152 of NW_028277168.1, forward strand.
GCCTGATCCAGTTTTCTTCGACTCCGAGCGCGCCTTCGTCGTGCTTCGTCGGGTGCGGGTCGATCAGCTGACAGGTTTGACACTGGCGTACGCACTGCTCGATCTCACCCCGGGTGGCGCTGGGCGCAACCATACGCGCGAGGTGGAGACTCCGCTCCACTCCAAAATGGTGCATGTCATGCAGTTCTTTTATGGTGGCGACGCAGACTGGTTCAGCTCTTCTGACCTGGTCCACCCAGGACTTCTTGACTCTGGTTAGGGCGTCCGCTCGGTTTTTATGAGAAGGTACGAACGTGATTTTTACGACCATACCGTACTCATCAAACAGTTCGCGTAGGACGCCCAGTCGTCTCCTGACGAGCATCTCTGCGGCGCCGGACACTTTCGCCTTCGGTCCCGACTCACACGCGGAGTTCAGCCAACTAACGACCGTCGCCGAGTCTGTCAATATTGTTAGCTTCCGAATGCCCCATTTGACGGCCAAGTTTACTCCTTTGAGGACGGCATCTAGCTCTGCTACATTGATGTGTCCGACATCCGTGAGTTTCCGAAGCCAAGCTGCGTCCTCCACCACCTCTCCGTCGATTTCGAGCGCCACACCGTATGCAATCGAGCTCGCGTCACACCAAACTCTTCCATGCTCCGTTTGCGAAACGTTCCACTTCCCTCGCACTGGATCTTCTGCATCCACTCTGGCCAGGATCTCTCGCATAACCTTCTCTGCTCGTTTACCGATGAGGTCTTCCCACGACGTGCCTTCGCATGCACGCTTTACGAAGCTGCAGGCCACTCTTAACCAATTGCCTATCGGATAATGGCCCACCAACTTTCCGCAGATGGAGAATAGCACTCGCCTCGTAATTTTATTTCCCCTCTCAAGCGTCGGAATGGCGTTTCCCCGCCTAAAACGAAGGTCTCCGTCTGCGTCCCGTCTCACCTCCAATCCCAGCACTCGTCCGCCGTCCAGGTTCTCCGTCGGCTTTGACTTTAGTCCGAATCTCTTCAAGAGTGCTTCTACTCGACTCGCTTTTACGATGCTCTCGTCCACAATTATATCGTCGATATAATTATCGGTCCCTCGTCGAACCTCCGCGTCCTGCGATAGTACGTACTCCACGATTCGACTCATTATTTTCGGAGCGCTACTAAGTCCAAAGCCGAGTCTCGTAAGGCAGTATGTTTTTCCTTCGAAACATACCAGTTGGTGGCGCCACAGGCTCTCGTCCACTTTGACTTGTAGATAAGCCGCCTTCAAGTCGATCAATTTAAGCGGTCCTCTCATTCGCCTCCACTTGCGCACAGTTTCGTCGCACGCAGGCGCTTCCATCCCCGAGTTGCACTCCACGAACTTGTTGAGTTCGCGATAATCAAGTACCGGCCTAACTTTTTGTTTATTCGGCTGAGCTACAGCCATCAGCGGCAAAATCCCTCTTTGTTCCGCCCTCCATGGTTGCAGCCATCCCTCGCCAATCCACTTCTGCATTTCAGCAGTGAACTTCTCACGAAGTTCCTCTCGTTCGACGCTGCTGTAGTGAGAGACGTTGTTCCTTAGCATCGCCGGAGGACCGTCTTTCCAGTTCCAGGTCGCCGTCCATGACTCGCCATCGAACGCTGCGCTAAAATCGCGATCTTTGATTGTCGCAGGGGGCAAACTCGCAGCTGCGGCCGCTTCAATCTGTCTCTCACCGACTCGCACTCGCCAGCGCCTCGCGACCGGCGCAGACGACGATTTGCCGAAAAATCGCACACTGTCACCGCAAATCTGCACCCCCCCGAACTGCCGAATAACGTCCATTCCGCACACTATGTCCACGCCGGGCAGCAGATTTTCCATCGCGAGACACTCGACAGTCGTCGATTGACCATCGATCGTCAGATTCACTGTCGTTGTCCCTGTGCATCGCACTCTCGAGCCGTCAACTGTTATTACTGTCACTGCACTTGTCTTTTTTACTCCTGCCGACCGGCACGACACTATTGTTTGAGCGCATCCCGAATCGACGAGCGCACGGGAGGCCCGTCCGTCGATCGTCGCAGGGACAATCGGTAACGCCGCGACGTTCACTTTGGGAGACCCACCGGCGCACTGGACCTCCCGACCTCTTTTCCCGCCGGGCAATCGCGTTGAAAATGGCCCGACCCACCGCACGACCAGCATTCCACCCTCGTCTTGCAGTCTCGTTGCAGATGTGGGCCACCGCATCGGAAGCACTTCTTGCTGCCCCCTCTCCCCGCGCCGTCGTTCGTCGCTCGTCTCGCGCCGCTTCTCGCGCCGCTGACAGCGGCTCCCGCCGCCCCGACACTAGCGCCCTCCATGCTGGGTTGCCGCTCCACGTACTGCTCCAGGAGTGGCCTCGCGAACTCGACCAACTCCGACGGGGTTGCCGTTCCGCTCGCGTCGCGCGTCCCAACAGCGGTCGCCACTTCAGCTGGTAAACAGTGAACAAAATGGCGCGACAAAAAAGCATCGCTGTTGAGGCCTGCGACCGTCGCGAGCTTCCGCATCTCCTCCATAAACACTTCTGGGTGTTCGCCATCCCATTTCCGCTTCATCAGCATGGTGTAGGCCTTTCTGCCGTCAGGAGCGAACACCTTGAACAGCGCCGCTTTAATGGCGCCCACGTCGTTCTGCGCTGTCTCACTGAGCGCGTCGACGATGGTGCTAGCGCGTCCCTCCAGAAACAATGGCACGATGGCCGCCACGTTTTCGTCACCTCGGAGCTTCGTCACTCGCTCCAGCTTGGCGAACCAGGCCACAACGTCGCCCTCGCCGTTGAACGGTCGCACCACGTCACAAATGCGCATTCCCGCCATACTGCCCGGATAGCTTGTGGCTGCGTCGCACCCGCACCGCGTCCCGCTGACTACTGCCCCCGCGACCGCAGTATTGCCACTATGCCACAGATAATTCCCTGTTAAATAGCACACCACTCAATATTCACCGAATCATTATTAGGAAGATTACTGAAAAAGTTTGTGTCTTCTACCATTCATTCAAGGCAATTTTGATTGTAGCAGTAAAATTTGTTTCAAAGCTGGTTTATTATTCAATAGAAACGACATAGTAAAGAAATTTGTTGTTTTTTTACTAATGTTTTTAATAATTTATAAACAATTATTATACAATATTCCATATAATTCATTACAAATAATCTAAATTTAATCTATCATTCATTACATATTTTTTAATAATTGTAACACAACATAGATAATACATATAACTATACGTTTATTAAGTTTTAATGTTGCCATTTATGTAATACGTTTATTATAAATATTAAAAAAATATTTTCTGACATCAAACAATCATAAATAGGTCAAATTTCAAGTACATGCATTATTATAATATAGAAGTCAAATAGAATATTAAATAATAACTTTCTATAAAAATATATGACAGCAGCGATTATGGTAATTTAATCAAATTACATTGAAATCATCCAACGTAAATCGTAGCAGGGGTTCGAAACATTTTTACTACAACATTTAATTATATAAAAATTGTACTAACGGTGGAACGATTGTAATTTATTTTAAATTATTTATATAGCTTATCAAAAGTTTGACCGATCGTGGGTATAATTTATGAAGTTTATTAACAAAGTGTTCACAGTGCGTGAATTCACGAGGTTAAAGTTGACTAACTCTGACGTTGAACAAAAGCTGATGTACGCATAGTAGATTCTATTGTGATACTTTCCGCTAAAATTGATCTGTATCCACGTTATGGTATGGTTTGCAAAAGACTATCGGATGGTGCAGTCGGTGGCTGGTTGCTGATCATGAATAACACGTGTGCCATTTGAGTTTTTGATTGGATACGTTTTGGCAATTTCAAAGGTAACTATAAACCAGATTAATTTATTTTTGCTCACCTGTATATTTCACTTTTATTAATAAGAAGAAATCAGATATTATAAATTAACAAATATTAATTATTACTATACAATATATTTTTTATAAAGATTATTATTAATAAAGATAAAAATATGTAGCTTTATTATTATAATATTTATTTTAAATTAGTACTTGTATATATATGCGTTTTTTATTTTTTTGTAAGCAGTACTTAGAATATTAACTATTTAAAATTTCAATGATAAATATGCGCTTATAATATCGCGATACTCACTCTTAAAGAGGCAACCATAAAAACACATTTTTCAAATCATTTTATGGCGCTATAGGTAACTTTTTCTCAATTACTCAATATTGCAATAATTACTGCAAAATAAATAGGCGCAAGTCCGATTTGTTGCCAATGTGTGTGTAACAATCAGACAAATAATCAATGTATGGCAATTGGAGACATATGTTTTAATTATTTATAATATAACTTCCTCAGCTAGCTTATATTTATTAATTTATTTAGCTACGCTAATTATTTAACACAACAAAAATATGGTTTCATAATTAGCATAAATATATTTTTCTTTAGCAGGTTCATAAAAAAAATCAGTTCTGCGAATTATAAATACTATTTAATACAATATTCCTCATCTAAAATAATCACTATTTCTAATACAAAAAGTACATCAGTATTTATTATTAAAAACTATTAAAAACATCCCTTAATATGAAGCGTCTAGAATATTAAGGGCGAACTCAACACTTACATTTTTAATTTTATGATAACATTCATCAAACTTTAAAGAATAATATCGTAAGATTTATAAACCATAAGTAGTTGGTCCTTAATATTCTAAAACATTTAATTTGTAGAAGATTTTCTTAAAACATTAGTTGCGTTAGCCCTTAATATTCCTTAACTTATGTAGAACATTAATTTGTAATATAGCATTAAACTAATAATATTATTTTCAAATATTTGAAAAATGATAACGCCCCCCCCCCCCACTGTATTTTAGATCGCATGCCACGCAAAGAGTGATCTGAGTGATCGATTTTATTTAATTCTATCCATTTAAATATTCATTTTGAAGCGTGTATCCAGTTTAAATATTTTTTTAACATCTAACCATTTCAATCGTTCAACTGTGCACATAAGAATTTATAATTAAATACTTAATACTCTTGTAACATATGTGTCCTTCAGAATATTAAAGACGTGACTCAAAACTCATCATTTTGAAGTAAAGTTAGCCCTTAATATTGTTTAACGTATATAAAACATTAATTTATATACAAATATGTATGTTTTAAAAAACACTACAAAACGACGACGGCTGACATATTATTAAGATGGCACGCCACACAAGGAGTGATCTGAGATAAACATATTTGATTATTTACATATACATCTATTTAAGTCTATTTTTTGAAGCGCGAATCGCATGTACAATACATAGCTAAAAACTTCGATAAGACGTTGAATATGCTTAGTTTTATTATACTCGAATTGGTAATTCGCGTTCTGTATAATACGTTAGTCTGTAGCGTCCTTAAGTATGACTTCACGTCCCCCTCGTAGTACTATATATGTTATTTGAGATACATTGTTGTTTCTCCCGAGCGGATAGTTTTGATTAATGGTATTTTCCTTACTCCACAGCATTTTAAATACTAATAAATGTTCGCAGCATTCCTTTTCTTGAACTTACAAACTAAAACTACGCCACTATATCGCTCATTAAAGTTAATTTTAAACCCATGAAAAAAATCACAGTACCGTTTCATTTATTTAGTTCCAACTATTTACAATAGTTGACTCAAAAATGATTTCAATTCTTGATAAATTCGGCATTTCCTGTATCTCCGGATTATAATACCAAATATGCGCTTTTCAATCTCGATTCGTCACCGGTTCAATGTGATCTCATTTTTTCTATTTCCGCGTGTAATGCGAATATAATTTAATAACTCCATTGTCATCTTTTATTGACCTCGGTGTCAATTTTGTCACCGCTGGCGTGGCGTGCACAATGCATCATTCATAGTTCACGTGTGAAAAAATTCGATCCGGTTATGCCAGGAAATGACCGCGCATTGAAAAAAAATCTATTATTTTTAACATGAAAATGATTTTTTTTTAACAATAAAAGTAAAACTCACTGATGAAATGGTAGTGTTTAATAGTTTATCCGAGCTTACTGTGACTTTATATATTTAATCGTTTAACCTAGTTGAACTTTCCACATCGTTTTGATACATCAATACAATAGAACGGTTGCGATGACTAATACAATAATTTAGAGTTAGATATGAAAACAATGCATTTAAATGCTTTTATCTAATATAATTATGTAACATGAAGCATTGTATTTTAAATTTTAAATATGAATTGTCTTTGTAGTACAATAGTTTTGTAATGTGTGAGTACCACTTAATATAAGTTAATTACAAAAATAGTTTTTCATGAAGCATCAATAATAAATGGAATTTAAAAATATTTAAAAAAAATGGTAACATAAAATTAATGATTTAGAATTAAATCGATATAAATAGATTTTGTATCCTCCGTTCTTGGAATATTATACAGTGGTATCTAATAGGCAAAAATGGTCGAAACTATCACAATTGCATGAAATTCAAAATAACAAAATATTAATATTTCTATATAAACAGGTTCGTAAAATATTGATCTTCTATATAGGGTTTTTTGCTTGTACTTACAAATGTATTTTACATCCTCCGTTCTTAGAATAATATTTAATGGTTTCAGATATGCAAATATGTTTAAAAATATCACAGTTGGCTAATATTCGCATAGGTAAAATTATTAATACCAAAATTCCGATGTTCAAGCATTAAAAACAGTATATAAATATAGCCCAAACCCAATTCTTATAATATATCGATTAGGATAATACACAAAAACATTATCTATGACTAGGGATTCCAATCCCGGGCCAAAATTTTGATCCCGGGATTTCGGTATTGCAATTAGTCGATCCCGGGATCCCGGGACCAGTCCCGGGATAATTTTCATGTTATTTTATCGATAAAAATAATTTAAAATGAATAATACAATAAATTTTTACATCTGTTTTTTATAACGTACAATGTATAAAGTACGTATAATTTTAGTCTTGGACTTAAAATAGAAAATAATATAATAAAAATAAAAAGGGGAAGGTCTTATATATTTATTTGAGAAGAAAAAAATGAACTTTTGACAATGTATGTACATACCGTCTTTTTCCGAAAATAAGACATCCTCCGAAAATAAGCCCTAGCGTGATTTTCAGGAGTTTTTGGAATATAAGCCCTCCCCCGAAAATAAGCCCTAGTTAAAATAAAATGAACGCCAACATGGGGCGATTGAAATTCAGGATGGAATTCAGAATTTGATTAGTTATGACTTTGTTTCAAAAGAAAATGAAATGACTATAAATTAATAAATTTGAAATAAATGTAAAATTCCTATATAAAAATAAATATTAATCGAAAATATATAAATTTACTTATTGTAAGTGAAAAGTAAACCCTCCCCGATAGTAAGATCTAGCTCATATTTCGGACCAAAAAAGAAAGTAAGACAGTGTCTTATTTTCGGAAAAAGATGGTATGTACATTCATAGACACAATTAATTGAAAACATTATTTTGAATTAAACTCACGAAGTAACATCAAAGCATCAAGTGTTTTATCATTTAGCCTTGATCTGATTTTGGTTCCTAAGCAGCCTGCTGCTGAAAAAGCACGTTCAGACTCACAGCCTCAAAGATTCACAGATGACACGTGCAACTCGCGCAAGTTTGTACACGAAATATAACGATGTTGTCAATAATAATTTGATTGTGCTTGATAAATCAACCAATCCGAAAAATTCGGGATTATCTTTTATAATCCCGGGACTCATCGGGTATTGAAAATCGTCCGGGATCCCGGGATTGGAATCCCTATCTATGACACAATGGATATTGTATTAAAATAATGATTTATTTCTAGACCTGTTTCCTAATATCATTTTCTGAAAAGAAACATATCTTTTACATATTTCTCTTTTTATATTTTTTATTAAAAGAAATTTTTAATGAGTAATAAAAATAATACATTTTTTTTCAATATAAAAATACACATTTAATATATTTTCAACAATTCAACGTGTAATCAACCGTACGCCCACTTCTTCTCACTCACTCTCGTCACTTAGCACGCGAGCGAGTGAAAGGAAATGTATCTCACTGTACGCGCCTGCTTTCAACACGAGTAAAAATAAAAATTATTGAGATTTACTCAAATAAATATTAAATGTGCAATAATTAAAATAACATTATATAAATAAATCACATAGATGTTTTTAGAAAAAAATATGTCGCTTTTTAAACAAACAGGTTTACAATTTTCTATGCACTCTAATCTGACAAAGAATAATGTGTAATATAGGAATTTATTTTATTGGAATAAATTGGCGAGTGGTGAAGCAATTAGTTTTATAAACTTTTAGTAAGTCCATTAATTTCATTATAACAATTATGGGCGATCCCGTCAAATGAATATAAATAGTATAGCTCTATTTTCACATATAATATTCCTAATAAGTTAAACTTATTTTTTTTAAAAAATCTAAAATATATTTCAATACAAAATCAGAGACTACTCTTCAATACATTGTTGCTTAGTATTTTCTTTAGTTTAAGTTTGATTTTCTTAAACGTCACATTCACTCGAATAAATAAAGAAACACTAACTTCGTTGCTATTAAATTTCATTAACAAATCGAACTTTGTACCATTATTTTTTATATCTTTTCCATTTCATTGTTAAAAATGAGAACTGCTGTACAAAAAAAACTTTCAAGACATTTTCTACCATTCAATCGTTTTTCCATGTCACTCATTTTATGTCATTCAGTCATTGTTGCCAGGAAAAACAAGGACGAAACGACAATGCCACATTTGGGCATCGTGAGAAACTGGGCCGGTTGTAGGAGCGGGCGGTTTCGTAACTTTTAGCCTAACAATTCAAATGCCGCACATTATTGCGTGAGCCGGCCATTTTGTGTGGATGAAAAAACATCCGGTCTTTTCATCTGCTTCCGGTCCACGTCAGGTCGTTGATCACACGCTGCGTTTTTGAAGCGCGCATTTGCTTTAACACCTAAAAATCATAGAACAAATATTAAATGGCACCCAGCAGAAAGATTTACATCTACAGAACGGATTGAGGTTGACGAAGGATTTCTTTATAAATTTTCAAATGGCCTAATATACACATATGTAATTATTGGATTTCCTAAATTGATAGAAGTTGTCAGCAATATACCGACTTTAAACAATATGAAAAGGATTCATATAATCATCCATTTTTGTTAAAATAGTTATTAGTCCATTTTTCATTAAGCTGTAGATTTTCGTTAAAAACTTTGCGCTTCCTAGATATCGCATTCATGGTATAACAGAAAGCTGTATTAATAAAAAATAACGAGAATTAAAAAAATATAATATATTATATCACACAATTAATATATTCAGCGCAAACATATAAATGTCCCATAGGTAAAAAATAACAGATTTTGATTATAAAATTATAAAATAATGTCATAAAAAGTGATGGATGGTTTATGAAATGTATTTGTTTTTTAATATGTATGAATTTCGGGCATAAGCCGGTGAGTAGTGAGAGGCTGCGTAGTAGCCATGTCCACTCAGTGTCCAAACGTTCAAAGTGCGCGCGCCGAAGCTTATGCCGCGAGAAGTTGAAATTAACGTGTAATAAAAATATAATTAAAAGAAAATCTTCTCTACAATTTTTAAGTAATATCGATTACATTTTCAACATTCCACATGCAAATGCAACATGTAAAAGATTCTTAGTCAATGACAAATTTCTGACGTAAAGATTGAAATGGCTGATTTAAAAAAAATGCAGGCCGAGTTGATGATAAAACTCGGCCTGCATTTACACATAAAATAAATTTAACCACTATAGTGGCTTTCGCCAAAAAATAATACATTAATGAATAATATTAAAAAAATATTTAGGTATATAGTGACATATCTGAAGAAATATTTAAAATTATAACCACTTGAATAAATATTTTAAGTTCGGCTAAAATGAATGTTTTTCTTTTCAACGTCGCCAGAGCTGCCAATAGTGATTTGCGCCTTTGTATAAAACGTATAATTAACAATTGATAATTTATGTGGAATTTGCCTAACATGATTTGTGTTAGTATCTAACGAATAAAAAAAATTGAAACGTAGGGATGCCTCTCGGTTTTTAGGTTTGTAATATGAAATTGATCGACCCTGCCCCATTAAATTGGAATAAACATGGTTATTATTATTATTATTGTTAAATTGATAGTTAATACTTTATAACAAAAATTATTTATTACTTTTTATTTTGCTAATAAAGCAAAAAAATAATTCATAACTGTTTCTTATAAAGGTCATTCATCTGTACTTTGACACTTGACATATATTTTATTTTTAAATCTAAAAATACATGCGCGGTATAGGACGATACATTAGGCATTAGGACCATCTGGCGCGGTCGGCAAACGGTTAAAATATTATTTCGCCCCGTGTTTAGCTCAGTGACCCCGAACGCACGATCGGTGGTGCCCATTCTTTACTTTATTTATTAAAATATGGTTTCCTGTTCGATATTATTGTGTAAAAACAGTGCAAAACAGCAGAGGAATTGCAATTTATCATTTCACAGATTACATTTTGCAATTCGAGTTTATATTTAAATTAAATATAAATAAATTCATCTGTAAATATTTTTGTCACATGTAAGGGTTAGTAATATTATACACGTTTTTAGATTTCCTTTAGAACCAAAATTGCGGAAAGTATGGTTTGGAACATATTTTACGTCCTTCATGGAACTCATCCGCGAGAAGTGTCATCTGTTCGGACTATTTTAACCCAGATTCCTTTTTTATCTTAAAAGGTGGGTATAAAAGATTAAAACCAACCATTCCCATAAACGTCAATTTCGAAAACTGATGCTTACAATTCTCCTAGAAAAATATATTTTTTACGAAAATTAAATCATGTTAGGTTAATTTCAAAAAAACATGACAAAATAATACTCTGATTTTAAAGAGTTAAGTTAGTAAAGTTTTTATTCGACAGACTTTAAATTTTAACCTGCCTCACCTAAGAACCATCGTCCATCGGTAAATGGTATCAGAACTTGATCGGAGATCCAGGGTTTACGTTTGAAGCATTTGAAGCATTAAACATAAAATCTCAATCGACAAATTATAAACTAGTTTGCAATTTAGTTATAGATGAATTCGCGATTAGAAAACTTACCGAGTGGGAGTGGGATGGAAAACGTTTTCATGGTTACATGCATAGACGGCGATTGCTTATCAATTGCAAAAGAAGCACTAGTTTTTATTAGATGGGATATCAGGCACACAAAAGGCTAATTTATTACAATTATGTTTAAAAAAAGTACATTACAAAAAAGTAACATTTGACGGTTGTCCTGCTTACTTTTCTATGATTAAAAATTTGGGCTGTAATTTACAATATAATGATCTTAAAACTACTTTTCTCAGAAACACTTTTTTTAGATCTGTGTCACATGCTTAAATTAATTAGGAATTCGTTGGAAATCAAACAAATATTTATGGATAGTTTGGGTAATAGTATAGAATGGAATTTTATAATAAAACTTCGTCAATTACAGGAGGAAGGAAACTTGCACTTTGCCAACAAATTATCGCGAAAACACATTCACTTTAACAACCAAAAAATGAAGGTGAAATTAGCTAGTCAACTTCTTAGTAAAAGTGTAGCGGACGCGTTACAATTTAATGTTAATGGCGAAAGAGTAGTTTCTAGTAGAATAAAAACAGGATTTTTAGGATTCTTAATTTGCATGAATAGTGCTAAACATTTATATAATAGTTTGGCAGAACAAGAAGGGGTATTAAATTATATACCATTTCATAAAACAAGTCAGGACCATATAGAACTTTTTTTTGGTAATATTAGATCTCACGGAGGGCATAATAATAATCCAACGGCACAACAATTTAGGGCTATATACTAAAAACTTCTTACTCACTTAGAATTAGGAGACTCGTTTAGAGGTAATTGCATTCCGTTAGAAAATATTAGTATATTGTCTCCACCCAACCATATCAATATAACATCAGGTAGGCATAGAATTACTGAAGTCAATGGTACTGATAAAAATTTTGACGATTTAAATTTATATAATAAATTTACTACATAGCCGGCTATGTAGTAAAGTTTATCTAAAAAAAATGTTTGTGAAATTTGCGTAGATTCTCTTTTAGGTTCCAATAATAATATAAAAAATATATATCCTTTGGCGACGTATTTTATTGAGAATTATATAATAGTTTATATGTTCTTACAATGAGTGGAACGCACCGGTGTGCGAGTCCGCCAGAGTCGGTCACGCCAGCGTTGCCAAGTTTTGGCCATAATAAACCTAAATAAATACGTATATAAATAAGCCCCCTATAAACCAAAATGTATTACAAAAATACAAATATTATATTTTTTTTATTAAAAATTACATAAAATTTCACTTAAGGGATTTTTTTAATTTATGGAATTAATTTAAAAGTATCGGCGGGCTGCACTTAAACACTTTGCTTATCGTTGCTTTAATGTAGCAATAAATATCTGCATTAAAAATATATTTGCTAAATAATATTTTTTTTACAGTATTTTTAGAAAAAAATGGCGAAAAAGGAATACATCATCATTTTACTTTCAACGATCCACGTCTTATCTGGATATCAACTGCCCAAAGATGTAGAAATGATGGAAGGATACGAACCTCCAACTTCATGGTCCCAACACGGCGGATCTTTGAACGCAGATCGGAAACATAACCCAAATGGAATTCTTAAGGTAATATCCATTTGTTTTATATAAAATGTCTTAAAAAATCTGAAGTCTTATTTCATTTTTCAGGCAATCAGAAATAGAAGAGCTTTGCTGTATCATATAAAAGGAATACCTACATTTTCAAATTATCAAGAAGAAAAAATAGACAGTCTTGGCGCTAATCATGTCGTCAGAAGAAACTTGCAGAAGAGAGATTTGTCTCAAAGTTTGGGGAACATGGACGTTTCGGCTCAATTCATGGAACAGCTAGCCATAGCTCAAGTAGATCCGAGAGACAAGCGCGAAGTTGAGACTACAGCTAAAAATAACAGTGATGAAATTGTTGCAGAAGCAAGAAAAGAAGCGGAGCCCCAAGAGTGGATTCCTCAACCTAGCATCAAAGATCAAGAGATAGAGTCTGAAACGAGCGAAGGACCTAACGCTGAACCTTTGATTGATAAACAGATCGGTAGAGGAGTTAGAGGAGCTGCTAATGAATGGGTAAAATTACCGTTTTTGGCCAGACCGTTAGAAAACGAGCCATTGTCTTCAGCTATCACGAATAACGATGATGTGAGTCATAGAATGCCTCGTGTTAATTTTGTAACGCAAAATAAAGGATTGCAAGCTTCTGAGAGTAGAAGTCAAAGAGATTCTATTCCTAGAGATGCTTATAGAAGATCTGAGCTGAGGACTGATATTTATCCTCCGAATAGAGATGGAAGAGGTAGAAGTTTGGATTATTCTAGTTATTCTAGACAGAGCTATTTTTATCCGGATGATTATAGAAGGAGAGGATATTACGATGATATGGATTATTATGATGATATGTACTATCAAAGAAGAGATCCTTATACGGATAGATATGATAGTAGGAACAGTAGAAGATACGATTATGATTATAGATACAAAACTCCCGATGATTATAGCGATTATGGAAGATATGATAAACCTAGGAGGATTATTTATTATGCGACTTTGCCAGATGTTGTGAGGACACCTCCTAATGTTTATAGATACCCTCAGAATTCTTACAGCAGAGTGGACGATGATAGGTATAATAGGGATAATAGATATGATTACAGCAGAGGTGGTTTTTATTATCCAAGATATCCATACAGCGCTCTGAAGAAAGCTGATAACGAAGGTCCAAGGGATTTGACGGTGTCTAGTACTGCTAATAAAGAAAAGGCAGCTGAAGCAAAGCGTCAGCAGGAGATGCAAAAGAAGAACGACGAAAGAGCTAGGGATGTTAGTCTGAACAGTCACCAGTATCCGATTAACTTGTCCGCGAATCTGAACGTGGATAATACAAAGGTGCCCCATCAGACATTGTATCATGATATCACCAGAATGGATAATGATTATCATCGCTATGACCATCCGTCGTTTCAAGCGGCCGTTGACGATCCGTATGTCAGTAGGCATGATTGACAGGGGAGAACTGGCTAATTATTAATGCACATTTGCGTGCAATTTTACTGTCAAAAGGCGTATCGCAACTGTCATAACAATGACGTGAATTATAAATGCTTTTATAAATGCTACACCACATCCACTGACACATATGATATGTATACGTAAATAATTGCAATTTTTGTTTGACTAGTATGTTCAAGCGACGTAGACGTACGTCAGTTGCCTGCTTGTGTGAACACACTCGTTCAATAACATGCGTCATAGTTCTCTCTACGTTTTTAGCTTATAGCATTATAAATATTGCGTTTTTCGTAAATCTAAATATATGGCGTACAAAGTAAATAATATACGGTTCATAAATTCAGCATTTCTATAAATATTTTTTCATTATAATTAATTATTATTACATATATATATATATTTTACTTGAATCTCAGATTTTATATAAAATTCTGATTTACTTATTAATTATTTATGGATCATAGATTTTATTTTTATTGAATGCATATTAAGTTTAAAATATCAATTTATTTTTTATAAAATAAGATGACGCATTTTTTATTTTAAAGTATCAATAAAAATAAAATAAATTTTAAGGGTCGTTGCTGGTTTTAATTAATAATAATGCTTATCATTAGAGAATAATATATTTAATGTAAAATACATGTGTAATTTTATAATAATTTTATGAAATGTTAATCTTCTTTCGCTGTATAAATATGATGTAATAAAGCAAAGTAAGAATAAGACGTGTTTAATAACTGTAAGATATAGAATATTTTATATATAAATATATTTTTAGAAACAGATTTCTTTTAAGTGAATAGAATCTTACGCTGCCAAAGCTGTTTAAGTTCAACATGACCATCTTTCCCATAGTGACTATTATCGGTTTTTTGACTCTCTCCAAGAAGATCCTCATACTTTTCTTGACCCTTGGAGTAGCGTCAACCCATTCACTGTTATACATGGACTGACCCAAACTTTGACTCTGCAAAATGATTTTAAACGCTATATAATATTGTTTTTTGTATCTCAACTTCTTGCTCAATAGAGAAGGTCTGGAAGGTATTTAAATATATATCTTGACTTAATAAAACGCTGTCTCACATATTAAAATATTAAAATTCAATGTCTTACCTTTAGCATAATTTCATTTCCGAACCAACAAAATAAAAATATTTCAGATAACATAGTAATTAAATAAGAGGCGGCCGCTATCCATTTAAATGGTTGTTCTATGAGATTCGTCTTAAATTGTTAAATAAAATAATATATCTATTAAATGATTAATAAACGTATAAATTATACGTACAGCAACTAATTGTATTCCAGAGCAACATATAACAACGCCGCTGATCAGATATTGAAAGACTACTGCTATATTGAACATCGATTCGAATTGTTTTATGTATCTATAAAATATATATTACTTATATATAAATATACATATAGTATGTATTAAAAGTATGTTTTGATCAGGCACGTATGGTGAGATATATTCCCTTTCGCTCGCTCGCGTGTTAAGTGATGAGAGTGGGTGAGAGATAAGGGCGTGCGAAACGTTCCGTTCCGCACGCCTTTATCTCTCACTCACTCTCGTCACTTAAAGGGAATGTATCTCACCATACACGCCTGACTTTTGATATACTTTAAAATCGCTATGTGATGAATTGTAGCCCATTTCAATTGAGCGACTGCTGTATCGTCGTTATTCAGATGTAACGAGTCAGATATTTCGCAAGTGTATTTGAATATGTTTAAAAGAGAAACATTTAAACATTCTAACTGTGCAACTGTAATATAAATGTTAATCAATATACAGAAACATCTAATATATAGTAAGTTTACGTAGTAAATAAAATATTATAAAATTACTGGCTTGTGATAAAAATCCAGAGATCAAGGAATCCAAAACAGAATTGATCGATGCTAAACAGGTGAGTGAGAATATTTGAGAAACATAAACTAGTTCAAAGTAAGGCGATGATTTCACGTCTATATTTGGATAATTTGCAGGTCCGGGTAGTCTTTTGGGACGTTCTATAAGTGGCAAAACTAAATAGCCTAAAATAAATAGGATTAGTGTTGTAAAATTATTATTAAAATAATAATAAAACAAGTACTTATAAGAGTAAATATTGATATGTAGAAAAATCCTTTAGCTGTTCTTCTGGCAAAGATAATAGATTTATTTATGATCTCCTCATGATCCTTATTCCTGGGTTGAAAATCTTGGCAATTTAGATATTCAACGAGATTTTTAAGACCTTTACGTTTTACTAATAAATTGATCGTTTTACACATCATCGAAAACGTTGTAAAAAGCAGCATAGAACTAAAAAAAATATATGTACATACTTATTGAAGTTTAAATTAACAGCTAGCTTCAAGTAAAATTTGGAAGAACTAGCCAATTTACACTTAAGGCCATTTAATACTTTTCTGAAAACGCCACGACGTCTCCGATCATATGATAAATGTCGTAACTCTGGCCAAATACCATAATCAACGTAAACGTTATAGTCATGCACATTCTGGTCCAATGTTTAATTTTAACCAACATACTACATCCTGGTTCTATAGGCCATATTCCGAAAAAGTTCAAGATCATGACGTTGAAAGACACAAATGGAAAAGAGTTCATTGTGGATATTAAATTTCATAGTAAGACGAGTGTCTTTTATAACCACATATTTGCAACGTTACTTATTTATGATATAAATTGTTAATCATGTATAATACTAACAAGGCGTTCTTTTAACGTGTCACTTTGATTGACAGTGTTAGATGAAGAGTGTATTTATTGAAAAACAAGCAGTAGCAATCCTGTAATTTATTTCTAATACATTATAAAATATATTATGATAGACATTCGACACTTTCTAGAACAGTGTTTCTCAATAGTTGTCACGCATTTTAAAATGCCAAAAATTCCAGAAAAATCATGTGTTCAAATTATGTTTTTGTTCTTCAAATATATCATAAACACAATTGCAAAATTATTCGGAACTGTCAAAACACTAAAGACTAGAGCTGTTTAAAAATTGTTCCGGTGTGATTTGTTAGAAAATCTGGTAAAATTTCTTTGAGCTTAAATTGAATAGTCATCGACAGCAAATTTTTAAACAGCACACTACACAACTCAACTACAATTCAACAAATAAAATAACTAGGATATAATAACTTGGTCAGTTATTTGTATTAAACAATTGATCTATAATTCTTCTGGGATAAATCAGTGAAACTGTATTTATTCGCTGCAGATGATCCGAAACATTTTGGCTTCAACAGTTGATGTAAAAGTTTTATATTTTGGGTTCATTTAAATTGTATTCATAAAAACCTAATAAATTAGTAATACAAAAAATAAAAAATAGAGGCCAACGACACCCGGTGTTCCCAAGCGGTCACCCATCCAAGTACTGACCGGGCCCAATGCTGCTTAACTTCGGTGATCGGACGAGAACCGGTGCATTCAGCATGGTATGGCCGTTGGCGAATATAGAAATTTTATTATGCAATAGAAAATCAGCAAAATGCACTTATTTAATTAAAAAAATATATTTTCCATGGTTGTTCACATTTTTAAACTACCCAATATGTACAAGAAAGCAATTAATTGCAGATAATAGGTATTTAATTAAGTTTAAACCAAAGATTATATATTGTCTGTCCTAGGGTGACCAGACGTCCTCTTCAAATATGTTGTCCTCCTTTGTCCTGCTGTTTTACCCCTTTTGTCCTCCTCAAGCAAACATTTCCGTAATGACCCGTTTTTTAGCTTCCACGGCAATTTATCCTTCTCGATCAAAAATTTCCAATATGATCTTTTTATTTTTATTATCCTCTTTTGATAGTAAATGTTTATTCTTGTGACACATAGGTGACAAAATAATTATTTTAATATAGTAAATAAATTTATTTGTTGAAATTTCCTAAGCTATTTTAAAATTTATAAGGTATGTATTCTTAAAATTTAATATACTATAATAGTAGTTTATTAAGAGGATCAAATTTTTAAAATATCAAAGGAGGACAAATTGCTATGGGAACTAAATAAAAAGGTTATCTCAGATTGTTTTGTGGAGGGTAAATTGCTACGGAAGCTGTCATTTTTGGAGCAAAAGGAAGTTAAAATTTTTGACGAGGACAATCCTTTCAAAGAATATGTTTGTTCAGCTTAAATGTATGTACTAACAAATATGGTGAACGGACTATTGCTCACAAGGCAATTGCTGACACGAACATTGGTCACATGGACTATTTTTCACACCAAAGACGTCATTTGCGGGAAATAGGGGGGGGGGGGGGCAGATGGAGGCATTGGCCTTCCCTTGAATTTGGCCAGAAAAATGCAAGTCATTTAGTGAAAAAGCTCAAATGACGTCCCAAACTTACAAAAACACTGATCACGAGGCAACTCTCACACGAATATTACTCACAAGTCGATCGCTCAAACGAATGTTGCTCACACGGATTACCCACACCGAACATTATTTTTTTTATGTTTGTTGTTCGTTCTAATGACCGCTATGGCAAAAAAATAAAGTAAATTTTTTGTTCTCAGGATGAAAAAAAACATAATGGTATATACTTACAAAAATATGGCTGAATTAGTTCATAAAAATTATACTGTTCAAAAAATAGTAATAGTAAAAAATTTAGGGCCAACGACACCCGGTGTTCCCAAGCGGTCACCCATCCAAGTACTGACCAGGCCCAATGCTGCTTAACTTCGGTGATCGGACGAGAACCGGTGCATTCAGCATGGTATGGTCGTTGGCGAGAATTAGTGTTTAATTTGTAAACACACTCATCAACAAAACTATTTTTGTAACTTTTTAATGTTCGTTTATATTTTTTAACCAACAATATGTTTTTATATTCCCGCACAGGCTCGACACCGCGTGTAAGGGACATTTCTAAAATCACACACCCGTGCGGGACCGAGCGTAAAGTGGTTAAGAATGCAAACGAAATAGTATTTGTAGAATGCCAGTGTCAAAAAAAAAGGTTTGATTTTAATATTTTTTTTTTTAAATACAGAATCACGAACGAAATAACTTTATAGTACAATGTAGTACATAAAATTATTTTACTAATTGATTGCACAAAAATTAAAATTAATTTCTTAGTTTTCAACGCGAGTGCTAGATGGCGATAGTAACTATCGTCTCCCGCTAGCGCGCTAATACGCTGGTAGCTTATAAGCTAGGATGGCACCTCGAATAAGCATACTTACCTGGCGTAGGGGATACCGTGATCATGAAGGCGGTTCCCCCAGGGTGAGGCTCCTCCATTGCACTACGGTTGGGCTGACCTCTGCGATTATCCCTAATGCGGATAACTCGGGCGCGAAATTTTTGGTAGCCGGGACTGCGTACGCGCTGTCCCGACCTTTATAAAATCACAAAGAATATTAAGAAATTATTCTATTACTCAAGTGATGGGAAATTAAGCTGAGATGAGAGTGAGGAATTCGTGGTATTATTTGAAAGATCACCCATTAAAACTTAAGTTACTTTACAAAAATACGTTAGAAACAAGCATGGAAAAAATCTTTTATTTATATTAGATTGTAAAACCAGATGGAATAGTCTTATGTCCTGGGGCGATTTTTTTTTAACAATTACATAAAAGAACGTAAATAATCGGTATCGTTCAATAAAAATGACGAATAAAATATCAGAAATTATAGAATGTTTGAAATCTTTTAAATTAGCTGTTGAAGCATTTTGCCGACGTGATTCCAACTTTTGCTAAGCCGAGACAATTTTTAAATACTGTTTCATACCATTGGTCGAGCTTAAATCGGCATTAAGCTCAATTTGTTACGTCATGGTTTCCCAAACTATGTTCCGCGGAACACTGGTGTTCCGCGGATCCAAAATAGGTGTTCCGCGGAGCCTAAATAGATATTTCACAAAAATTTAGAGTAGATTAAAAAATTGTTAGTCTAGCTAATACATAAAAATTGTTCATAAATCTGATAAAAAAGCTTAAAAATATGTGTTAAATATTCAACCTTGATGTGTATAAAATCTAGAGCAGTGGTTCTTAACCTTTTCAAAGTCACGGTGCACTTTTGATCAAGGGAAAAAGTAGCGGTGCACCAGAATTAAGAGGTCGAAAAAAATATGTGGACATAATTTTTATTACATATTTAAAAAAAATAATAGTTACCTACAAAATTACATACAAATTTTTTTAAATTAAATTATATAAAAAAGTTTAGTATTGAAAATAAATTTAGGTAGTTAATTTTGCCCTAGAACCATATTTTAATTACGAGTTTTATTAAAAATATTTGTATTAATATTTAAAGGTGCTCTTTGGATGGCAAAGCTAAGTGGTGCATTTTCCCCCCTTTGTTTACCCAAAATGACGTTCCTGCTTAGCATAATGGAATTTATATGATCGATCAAAAATTAATTAATGTGCTACCTGAGCTTGTTGGCTTTTGCAGATATCAGAAATATTAGGTCGAATATTTTATGTAGTTACCCTGAATTCTTCGTTTAAATTTTTTTCTGTCTTTCTCGTTTTTTAGTTTTCATATTAGTTGTTGTTGAGAAACCAAGCTCACACAAATATGATGTTGAAAACTGTAACAAAATTTTCAGTGCCTTGATGTAAAGAACTGAATATTCCTCTTGGACAGTAATCCAAAAATTCTTCATAGTTATTTCGGAAAATTTAATTTTTAGAGTACGATCAGTCGACAATTGGACTAATTTGATGATTTCGTATCCGGTCATACTTTTTTATATTTAAGAATGGAAAATAATGTGCAATTTTTTCTTCCAATAAAGTTAAATGGTCTATTATTGCGGAAATAACTCCCTTGGGAATGTTTTCGTTAATTGAAGGAAACATTTTTTCTATTATTCGATTTTTCGAAAAAATTATTTTTTTCCGAAATCATGTCAATTTGTCAATGGATGTCATGAATTTTTCGTTTTTTCCTTGAATGCTTGTGTTAACGTTATTTAAGTAATTAAAAATATCTGCTAAATATGCCACTTTAGCATACCAATCATTATTCTGAAGACATTTTACAAAATCATCCATACCTTCATTTCGAAAAAAGATTAACAATTCATTCTTAAGTTCTATGAATCGGCATAAAACTTTACCCTTAGATAACCACCTGACTTCAGTGTGAAAAAGCAAACACTCGTACATAGCTTCTATAGAAATGCAAAGTTTTTTAAACATGCGTGTTTGTTTTATGAAATTCACTATATTTACAACTTGATCTAGTTCAGGTTTTAGTGCTTCTGGTAATGTTTTCGAAACTAAAGATTCTCTATGTAAAAAAACAGTGCGTAGATATAATATTAGGTTTTCTTGTCTTTGCAAAGGTTACAAATCCTTTAAATGAGCCTACTATTGAAGGAGCACCATCCATACAAATTCCTACACATAACTCCCATGATATTTTAAATTGTTCTAAATATGAATAAATAAGATCAAAAACATCTTGTCCTGTCGTATGCTCGGTAAGTTCTTTGCAGCATAGATATTGATTCACTATTTTGTTTTTATTTATGAAACGAACGAATCCTAGTATTTGTGCCTTACCGCTAATGTCAGTAGATTCGTCGACTTGTAAAACAAAATATCGCTTGGAAAGTTTATCGTTAACTGTTTTCTCAGTATCATCCGACATATTTAATTATTTTTTTTATTGTATCGTTTGACAGAGGAATTTTCATAATTTCCTTTTTGCTTCATCACCAAATATAATTTTTCATATTTCACAATATGCAGGTAAAATTAGAGACTCTGCTACAGTATGTGGTTTTAATTGTACAGCAATCAATTCAGCAATCTTGTATGACGCCAGTTGTGCCTTATCGGAAATTTTAACAGTTTTTTCAAAATATTTCGCTTGTTTATTTTGCATGCTTAACAATCTTTTGAAGTAATCTTTACTTTTTGATGCAAGATCGGCGTGCTTCGTAGTGAATTGCCGATTTAACTTGTCAGTATACATCGCGCTACTGGACAGTTTTTCTCCACATACAACACATAGTGGAATGTGATATCCTTTCTCATTGATGCTAGTAAAACTGAAACGTAAATATTCTTCAGAATACTGTCCATTTTTTTTTGATTTTACTGGATATATTTTCTTTTGTATGAGACGTATGATGTCTAGTAACATCGTCACTACTTCTTCCACTTGTACTCCCAGTGTCATTAATATTTTGGTCTGATTCACAATTTCGTTTGGTAATAAATTTATCCATTGTGGGGTATCACGACTATATTAAAATATAAATTGATTGAAACATTAAGATTTCACCATTTTGCGTATTTTTTGTTTTTACCAATTTTCTCGCGGTGCACTTGCAATAAGTTCGCGGTGCACTGGTGCACCGCGGTGCACCGGTTAAGAACCACTGATCTAGAGGGAAAAGTTTCATAAGTCGGTGTTGTTTTTTTTAACTTTAAAATTTGATCCTATTTAAACAATATTTTTATTGTTAATTAATCACAAGATATTAGTGCTTGTTATACGAATTTTATTTATGTGACTAGATATGCTACTAGCAGTCACTGTATTTTGCATAGGCATGCACTGTTGACTAAAAAAATTTCCAAAAATTTAAAAAATGTTATGAAGTAGCCGTGGAAATGATAAACTATGTAAAATCTAGACCACTTCAATCCAGATTATTTAAAATTTTGTGCGATGAAATGGGTAGTGAACATGAAGCACTTTTATTACATACTGAAGTGAGATAGCTACCCAGAGGAAAAGTACTATTAAGACTTTATGAACTTCGAAATGAATTATTTGTCTTCTTGAAAGCACAAAATATTTGCAACAGCATTTTATAATTTTTTTAACAAATCCTTCCTGGTTGATACATCTGCATATCTGGCGGATACTTTTACAAAGTGAAATGATGTTAACTTATAATTACAAGAAAAAAGTATTACAATTTTTTATATGAGAGATAAAATTGAATCTTTTGATAAAAAATTACAATTTTAGATTTTATCGGCTGAATCTAATAATTTTTATTGTTTTTCTGTCTTGGATATGAATGTTTAAATTAATTGAATTTTCAAGTAGATAAAAAAGTTTCACAAGTATTTTTAGAACACCTATATTACTTGAAAACAACTCTTTCGGAATATTTTCCGAAAACTAGTAAGAACGATTCCTGGGTTCGGAATCCATTTTCCGTGACAGTAAAACCAGTGGGCTTAAGGGATTATGAGAATTTAGTTAATGACTCTGATTTGAAACAAAAATATCAGCCATTAAATGATTTCTGGGCGAGTCTGATTGAAGAGTTCCCCAAGGTGTCAAAACAAGCTCTGGTTTGTTTACTTCCGTTTTCCGCGACGTATTTATGCGAAGTGTGATTTTTTAAGCATATTGCAACAAAAACAAAATACAGAAATAGACTCCACGCCACGGCAGATATGAAAATACAACTAACCAAAATTGTGCCTGATATAAAAAAAATTGTTATTTAAGAACCCAAAATCATCAGTCATTAGGAGTTTTATTTATTTGTATTTTTATGTTTATTAAATAAATTTAATAACATTTTTTTAATAACATGTTTTATTTTATTATGAATTACCCAGCCTAAAAAATTAGCTAAGTGTTCCACCAAAATTTTCGGATTTGCCAAGTGTTCCGTCGCTGAAAAAGTTTGGGAAACCCTGTGTTACGTACTCTAAAAACACAGAAAACGAAGGAGAATGTATCAGGTACGCTTAAATATTTATTTGATGAGCATACTATTGAAATAACTTTCCCTGTAACAACTCTTAAAACTATAAGGGCAGACAATTATAAAATTAGTCGAAGAGTTAACTGAAGTCCATGAGCAAGTTGTGATAATGACATCAGAAGAGCCATTTAAAGCATAGTCGTTTCACCCACAATTCCCATTATCATTTGAACAAATGACAATGTAAAAGCAATTAAGTGAGGGCGATAACAAAAAGCTTGATGACATACGAACAGGAAGCTCAATATGACACTAGCCTTATGTCCGTAATAAGAAAATAAATTATATTACCAGAAAATGGTGGTTCACGTGGTCATCACCTCGAACTGATATCAAATATCTCATGACAATACCTCTAATGGATGCGGAGGCTGAGCGAGCTTTTTCAGCAGCAGGCTGCCTGGACCTCAAACTTAGTTCCAGAGTAAACGACGAGGCACTCGATGCTCTAATATTATTCAAAATAATATTTAAATTGTTTATTGTCTTATTTGAATAATATCTGTATTCCTTTGTTTTATTTTTTAAAATACAAGATTTCCTGTATTAAATTTATCTCTATGAATCATAGAGATAAATCATAGACTAAGATTGTACGTATAATAAAAATATAAATCTCATAAAATAAATTGCATAATAATTTTATTTATATATTTATTTTATTATGGCCCAAACTCTGCAGCATGTTAGCGAATCTCAGTTTTAAGCAGCATACGCAAGTACCATCACTTGGGTGAAGGAACCATTATCTAATTATCGTTGTGGATATATCATGGTCGGGACAGCGCGTACGCAGTCCCGGCTATCAAAAATTACGCGCCCGAGTTATCCGCATTAGGGATAATCGCAGAGGTCAGCCCAACCGTAGTGCAATGGAGGAGCCTCACCCTGGGGGAACCGCCTTCATGATCACGGTATCCCCTACGCCAGGTAAGTATGCTTTATCGTGGTGCCGTCCTAGCTAATAAGCTACCAGCGTATCAGCGCGCTAGCGGGAGACGATAGTTAATATCGCCATCTAGCACCGGGTTTAAAAACTAAGAAATTAACTTTCATACATGTTTCGTCATACAATTGAAATTATTTACTACACTACAACATTGCACTGTAAAGTTATTTCGTTCGTGATTCTTTATTATTTTTATAAAAAAATATTATAAGCAAACCCTGTTTTTTGGCACTTATATTCTGTAAATGTTCTTTGTTTTGCATTCTTGGACATGTTGGGTAGTTTAAATATATAAACCAGTGTTTCCTAACCTTCTTTATGCCATGTCCCACCGTAGTCTTTTCAAAAGTCATATGCCCACCGGCCTCTCTTTTGATTAAATAGTAGTGTGGAATAGTTGATAAGTGCTGACATGTCCCATCTCTGAAGCGTGGTGCTCCACCTCTGAGGCGTGAAACGCTGATATAAAGTATTAAAAAATTACAAAAATATTATTATTACTAAATTAAACCACAACGTATGCCAACGACCATACCATGCTGAATGCACCGGTTCTCGTCCGATCACCGCAGTTAAGCAGCATTGGGCCTGGTCAGTACTTGGATGGGTGACCGCTTGGGAACACCGGGTGTCGTTGGCCCTAATTTT
Organism: Plectrocnemia conspersa; assembly: GCF_051122295.1. Classification (NCBI taxonomy): domain Eukaryota; kingdom Metazoa; phylum Arthropoda; class Insecta; order Trichoptera; family Polycentropodidae; genus Plectrocnemia; species Plectrocnemia conspersa. Next base: position 3,414,666 of record NW_028277168.1, read on the forward strand.
TTATTTTTTTCAGCACTTTTATTATTTTTTAGTACACTAAATGTTTTTTATCTTAGAATCTTTTTAAAATATATTTTTTGTCATAGCGGTCATTAGATTGAGCAACAAAAAAAAGCTAAGAATGTTCCGTGTGAGTAATATTCGTTTAAGCGATGTTCGTATGAGCAATCTACTCGTGACAGTCGTATTAATATATAATATTATAGTAGTTTATGGAACTAAAAAATATTGTAAACGGACTAATGTTCAAAGACAACTAACTATTAATAAAATTTAAATATATACAAATAAATATAATAAAATAATTATTTGGCCATCTATGTTTAACACGAATAATTATTTACTGTTTAAGCCATAGAAGAGAAAATATATCATTTCTATGGCTTAATTAAATACTTTATATAATTGTTCATAGATGGCACTAAAATATATTATTTTAATTTAAAATGAATATTTTTAGTGCTTTTCCAACTTTTAAATATATTTAAAAATTTAAACAATTTTATTTGAATTAATGATCTCTTCTCAAAAACAGATTTTCAGCAAATTGTCTTTTTTATTCTAATAAATAATTCGGACAGCCAAATGCTGACTTTATGTCTAACCTGAAAAAACATTATAACTTCATAAAGGCTTAAAATCACTTCTATTTTTATACTGTAGTAACAAATTTCGGAGAATTTTTTTGTCAGGTATATAATTTCGGATTTTAAACAATTCTGGATTTACTAATACCAAAATAGATTGTTCTCTTATTTTATAATTTAGATTTGTCGTTCGTTGATAGAAGATGTATAAATTTATCGTCAGACCAATAATCTATTATTGCACGTATTTTATTAACAATTGTTTTTTCTAAGCTACGTTTAGGCTAATGGTGATAAATATGTGGTTTTATTAAGTGAACATGCGTTGATAAATACTTTTTATTTTTAGCGGCGTCACTCTTATCTGTTAATGATTTTATTCTACAATTTTTGGATAGGTGTATTTTTATGTAATATTTTCCTGAAAATCTTGCATTATAAATATATGGAGAGACACTGAAAAGTTTTACATTTTATTTGGCTTTATGTTCAGTACTGGGATGAGCCGACTGGTTATTAAAACACAGATCTGAAGTGTAACACTTATTTTATACGATTAACGGTTTGGTAAACCGACTAATGGTGCCTGACTGGGAAAAGCATGTCAGTTTTCGCTGCTTGTTCGCTCTGCAGTAAGGCGGCATTAGCATACACTGGCAATCTGACGTCAACACATATTAAGATATCATTTTGAAGTACGCAGAAAGATTTTTTTTATAAAAAATAATAAATATAATTATTCTGAAAAAAAGTGTAACATATGGTTTTTATTATTAGTATTAAGATAAGTTGCATACCTATTTTTAAATGTTATTTAAAATTTTGGCAAGAAAATATTACGTAGTTTCTCAGCGGATGCCAGTATATTGATTAATATTAAAACGCAGAAGTGCGGGGATGGTTATTTGCGTTATAAGTTAAAAGTTTTAGTGATGGAAAATTTAATATTAAAATGTCAGTAAATTTGTAAGGATTCTTAATCAAAATATTAGCTGTACTAATAAACGAGTAAATATCAATAAAATATGTAAAAATAGCTCGTATATTCAGCTCATAGAGAATATCTTATATGTATAGGAAAACATATCAGAATGAATCAGAAATAAAATTTGAAACTTGTGCGTCCAGTATTTACACAACTAATTAATTAGTAGTAGTAAATAAGTGGTTTTACTTGTTGAATGTTAGCTGGGATTTAATTAATTAAAATAACTTTATAAATATAAATAATTTTAAATTTATACTTAGCCAATGCAACAGTTCAAAATTAGGGAAACAGTCACGCGGAACTTCTGTGGAAAAATTCTCTCATGGAATTTTCTCCGGAACCAATTAGTGTCGTTGTTTTGGGGCTTTCGAATGTAATCGGTGGAAATTAAAATTCAGAGAGGGCCCCCGAGGGCGAGCCGTCCTCGCCCCGGCCTCCCTGAGGGGACACTGAGGGTAATTAAGCAATAAATCTAGAGAGGAACACTTTAAGCCGGAGCGGAAGCGTTTAAGGCGAAAAAACTTGTGACTAATGGCGGTCGTTGTGGGCTTTTGAAAAAAATAAATATCGCAAGACCCCGCGAATTGGCGCATCTGCCAACCGGCTTTTAAACCGAGTCCGTCCCTGAGTTTTCTCGAAATTATTCTGGGTTATAGATCGCAGAGATTGATGACTGGAGCGGAGCGATGAGTCGACAACTTATTGTTGATTTATTTCCTCGAGAGTTTTTCCCTCTTGGGATTGACACTGAATATTCATGATGAGGTGGAACCACACATTCGAATCAATAGATTTTGATATTATTTAGGCTAGTTGACAATTCTTTGGAAGTGCTTTAACCACTTAAATGCTAGCGACTCACCCGTGAGTCACTATTTGATTACTTTTTAAAACAAGTTAACTAATTATTTTTTCAATCATTACATATATAATTCATTTATCAGTAAAGCAAGTATTTTATATTTATTTTAATAAAATATTTATTAAATTTAAAATTCTTAACGTGCCTATTTTCCTAGTGTATAATTAATTATAATTATAGTTAAAACAATCGACATTAAAAATATATTTTATTTAATTGTATATTACAAACATATATTTTTTTTATGATTTATAGAAATATTTTTTTTGTAATTAATCAACATGAAAACAATTACCTGTGCAGTTGTGTGAAGAGATAAATTTTCTTCGATACTTATCGCCGTTAACATCCCCCAGTTTGGTGGCGTTTTAATTGACAAATTGAAATTAATTAGATTCGAGCTATATTTCACAGCGGCCGAATCTCGTCTCCCTTCCCTGATTATCCATTCACCAGATGTACGCAGGCAGAAGAGAAAAAAAAACACTAATAGCCGTCCTAATGAAATGTTTTTAATTACTTTATTATTTATGTCTTGATATTAAACAACGAGGGGGACCGAATCTCGAGTGGGCTTACAGTCTCTTTGCATAACAAGAAAAAATAATCCTGACGACCTGGAAAAAAATCTGATACGCGAATATATATTTTAATCTACATTTTCAGTTGAGAAGAAGCTCCGTGGCAATGTTTGGTAAAGTTTGTTGACGTTAATGTAATCTTTACTTTACTTAAATCATAATAAATCAGATTGTTGCAAAAAGTAATATACATTCCAGCGAATACTCTACATTTAATGATAATACTTGCATTTAGTGTAAATCTAAACCATAAAATAGTGGTAAATACAAATATATTTAAAATTAATTAATATATAAAACAGATATATAGTAAATTATTTAGATTTCATTCGATCTTCGGTAAACAGCTTAAAAAGCTTTTACTAGGAACGTTAGGATACAATTCATTGCATTTTCGGCGTAGCGTCTAACTAATGAAGTATTCTTTGAAGTTGTTAAGGGGTAGTATTGACTATCCGTCAATGCTGGGCGAAAAGTCATAGAGAGTCGCGATCGCGACCCTTATTCTTACCGCTTGAGAGCACTCTTATTGCACAAGCTATCCGGTTTTTTAACGAGCTTGCCAGGCACAAATATGATTTTAGTAATAGCTATGAGGAGCTGGAAAAATATATGTGATGGTTAGCAAATTATATAAAAGTACAGTACATACACAACTATCTGTTTTTTTATTTATTTTAATTTTAAATTTCTAATCATTATATATTAAAATTTATATTTATTTGATGTTGAACTATTAACCCTTTGAGCGGTATCGCCGTACATGTACGGCGGTCGATCTTTCACCGCTTTGTAGTACCTCAGATAGTTGTATATTTACATGTTTAATTGTAAAAATAATAAATAAAAAGCATTATATATATATATATATATATATATATATATATATATATATATATATATATATATATATATATATATATATATATATATATATATATATATATATATATATATATATATATATATATATATATATATATATATATATATATATATATATATATATATATATATATATATATATATATATATATATATATATATATATATATATATATATATATATATATATATATATATATATATATATATATATATATATATATATATATATATATATATATATATATATATATATATATATATATATATATATATATATATATATATATATATATATATATATATATATATATATATATATATATATATATATATATATATATATATATATATATATATATATATATATATATATATATATATATATATATATATATATATATATATATATATATATATATATATATATATATATATATATATATATATATATATATATATATATATATATATATATATATATATATATATATATATATATATATATATATATATATATATATATATATATATATATATATATATATATATATATATATATATATATATATATATATATACTATTGATTTTATTTTGAATCAATGTAAATGATTTATTATACATAAAAAATAATATCGATAAATTTAAGAGTATAAAATAAATAATGAGTTTTTGAAATGATATAAAAATCCACAAAAGCTGAATAAATGCATAAAAAATATGTAAAATAAATTAGCAAAATTTAATAATAAAAAAGTGTTAAAAGAAATTATTAAAACATACTAATAAAAAATAGTAGTTATTTTGCAATATTGTAATTTTTTGCAAGAATAGATTTTTTGCCTATTTAAAAAATAATTGCGTATTTTTTATTCATTTAAATTAAATATTTATACCCCTGTATACTACAGCTTTTTATATGATTCTTTATTGTCGAGCTGTCAAAAGCACGCGGCAAAAAGGAAAATAAATGGGCGGCGTTACGACACGAAATGTGGTGTCTTACAACTTGAGCATCTTCTAAATTAGGGTCATTAGTCGGTCTAGATGAGGGATATTAAATATTGGACTATTTTTTCTTCACAAAAACATAATTAAACAAATAAAAAATATTAAGAAATAAATAATAACATTTTTTTAATATGCGTATATGTAGGTAACGAAACGCAAGATCAGATTGTGATTTATTTTTTGGGGTGGATTTTAGGGTGGCTTTTAATAAAGCGGACACCCGTGGCGGGTACAAATGCGGTTTTACGGCGTGCAAAATAGCTATTTCACCTCTGCGGTACAAGGAACACATCTTCGGTACTTCTTGACTTCGCTCCTTTGTCTCATGCAGACGACAGACGACTAGGGGCAAGTTTGTCGACAAAGGGAACGACATACAAGTAAGCCTCGGGCGAATCCTTTCCAAGACACTGCCAACATCTCTACGAAAGCTTATATACACATAACTATATATATATACAAACGAACAACAAACAAGGACTTTCGAACAACACACAAACATGCATTATCATAATATATAATATAAATATTAAAATATGGTGAAAAATAATTTAATTCAATCGCGCACTTCAAAATATTTAGGAGTTATCTTAAAAAGTTTGATTGTACTGAAAAAAAAACATGGATGGCAAGTTCGTAATTGCAAGACAGAGAGATAAGAGATGGCTCATCAAGGAAAACTCACTAATAACTAGTACGATAATCATGTTAATTGAGTCGAAAAGTTCTCTAAAAATTTTGTAATCAAAATTACAAATTTTACTTAAATTTTTAAATATTAAAAAAAAGTATGTTATTCTAATTTTTACTTTTTAATGGTTTTATGTGTGTAATGAATTTTAGATACATTTAAATAATAATTAAAATGGCAGCGAGCATCTAAAACTTAATTTATGAGTTGTATGTGAGATATATTAAAACATACAAAAATCGACGGTGGTGATGTGACGTCATGATATGATGTGAAAATTAGTGAGAGCGTCGGATTTAATTCAAACCACTTTCTAAACACTCTTAGTACTAATAAGAAGAAACTGTGATTATGTCAACGAAATCGGTTTAGTAGTTTTTGAGTCTATATAGTACACACATACAAACATCGCCTTTTATTTAGTTTAAGTGCAGCATTTTTTTTATCATATTTATATTATGATTAATTCGTTATTTAAATTGTCGACAACTTTTTTAACATTATTACCTATTTTACATTTTTTATATTATTAATTATATATATTTTAAGCAACAAATATGGTGCCATATATTAATATAATATATTTCATTATATCCAAGGAAGTTGAATATTTGAAATATTCTCCGACTAGGATCATCTGAGTTAACACACTTGATTCAAAGCCACTCAAACCGCCGAAGGACCCTCCCAAGAGATTCTGCAACCCCCCAAAATCCAAGATGTCCTTCGGGGTGTCCCTCTACGGTCACGAGCGTCTCGGACCGCAAACCTAACAAACTTTGATAAACGGGTTAGCTATTTCGAGGTAAATATGCCTTCGGGTTAAATACGTGCCTTGATTTGTTAATTTTTCTTTTGTATGTGACGAGTGGGTTCTAATATGTCATTTGGGTTAAGCTGAATAAGCAATCGGTACCCCATTTGGCCGCGGGGCGAGCGCGATCTAAAACAGTAGCTACCCCTTGGTTCACGCTAATTACATACAAGGACCAAGAAACGAGCTGCCGGATTGGGTTTGAATCCTATGAAGGGATGCACTGTGAGAGGGTTGATTGTATTTTAATAATGAAATTTATGACCAGAGAGGATGTTTTTAAAAACGGATTAGATAAACTTGATGGTGCGTAAAATGATTCGACGTAATTGAAGGCAGAAGTATTTTTTTGCTACTCAAATTTAAGAAAAAGGTCCATAGCGTAATATAATTAATATTCAAAAGCTTCACCTGTGAAAATAGAAATTAGGTTACAACGAATTAATTTTTCATAGTTAAGGATTTATGATTAACAGTGTTTCGATTTAGTAAAAGACACCCTGGTTAGAAATAAGCATTTTTTATGAAGATAAGCTGCTTCTCAGGTACTTATTGAGTATATATAAACAATTTAAAATAAATTTGATAGGCTTGTAACGCTCTGATTTATACCAATGATCTATAGCGCTGGTCTAATTATTGTCCGGTGCATTTGAAGACCATTCGAAAACAACGCCGAGTTGTACATGTATAAGTGTGCGAATTATTTTTTGGTTTGGTTTTATGAAATTTGTAGCAGATTATTACGAAGGCAACTTTTATTATTAAATGGCAAATTTGACAAAATAGTTCTTTTTTCTGTTTTATCAAATTTTATCATATTTTGCAGAAGAATCTATACCGAAATCTTGCTTTAAATTTAATCTCATGCATAATATAAAGGCAAACCAATCCTGCCCTTGTCAAAGCGCACCCCTTTCGGACCCTCGACGAAGAGCAATGAGCTGGCGGTTGACTAATGTTTGAAGACATTTATACAATGAGATAGTAGCTGGAGGCGTCCACGGAAACTTGGGGGTATTAAGTTCACCCCGTTGATTTCGTTTATCAACAGGTATACGCTAATTCAATGTTTGCCTAAATCTGTTTGGCAACTTTACTGTTTAAGCTGTTTAGTAGCGGTAACGCAATCAAGCCTTAGCATACGTGCTTTTGAAATCACACATGTATTTTATTATTAAAAATATCGTAGGTATAGAACATTTCTTTACTAGGGTGATGGTATAGGTTGTAAATTGGTGCAATTTGGCACCTTCAGCTCCTGCTCTAGTCTCTAAAATTTGAATGTGTCAAACGATCCATCAAACGGGACTATAGCACATGGGACTGATATCCAGAAAACAAGCAATTCCCTTACCCCCGTTTTGCGAACGAAACGAAAGGGTGTGTCAAGTGATCAATTACCCGATACTTAATTCAAGTTGTCAAGCACTTGATAAACAATATTTTTTCAACAACGGTGTCGAATGATTAACTGAAAAAATATTGATATAATTTTTTTTTATTTGTTATTAAATTTAAACAATTTTTGGGTGTAATACATTTTTATAATATATTAAATATCTAATCTAAGTTATTACCTTAATTTATAACATTTTCAGTTTCTTAAACTCATTATATATTAGGCATAACATATTAAAATTATTATATATAAAATGACGTTATTATAAACACATACAAAACACGATACTGGAAGACACAATTTAGAAGCAAATTATTTGAAAGCGCAGACCATCGGCGACGCGTCACCTAGGAGATTTAGTGTCATCGTTCCTAAGAGGACAAGGTGGAACGGACTCTTGGCAGACCTTATAAGAAAGACCTTGCTTCGAAGAGGCAACACGAAAGGCTGCCGTTTCAGTGGAGAATGCCGTTGGAAAGATGCATTAAATAAGGTTATTATAAAAAAAATGTCTAAAAAGTAACTAGGTTATTCTCAAAATATTTGAGCAATAATAAACAGTTTGTAACATATCGTGGCCGATTGTCAAAAGAATATTTCACCCCTTCGGGGGTTCCTCATGTGTCCAACCGTCTGCTCTTCACGTTACTAATAAGTGATAAATACTGCAGTTATAAATTCAAGTTTTTTTCTATACACAGATGATTTAAAATTGCATAAATGCATTCGATCTATTGCGGACTCCTTCTCTTTGTAATTTAAGAGTGATTTAAATTCTCTATGAAGATTGGCTTCCGCCAACATTACGTGAAATGAGCAGAAATTTTACAAATTCATGGAAAGTGCAAGTCCAATTGCGCAGGAATTGTTTTGCTTATTTCGTGTGTTGAGTTTAGTAACTAGACAAAATGTCATTTCATTATAAATAAACTATAAAAATAAAGCAATCATTAGCTACAATGATGTTAATGTTAATTTAGAATGGAAAAAAGTCTAGAATTATACAATTTATGTAGTGGGTATATGGTCGATTTTTATTCTCTTATGGTTTAACTGTTGGACAGATTAAATGCGATAGTAGCGCCCCAGTGGAGCTTTTAGTAACTAGACCAAATGTAATTTGATTATATAAAAATAAATCAATCGTTAACTACAGTGATGTTAATCTTTATTTAGAATGCCAAGAAAGTCTAGAACTGTAAATATTACGACGTACAAATTTAATTGACAGGTGTTTTCACGATTCATATAGTGGGTATATGGTCGATTTTCATTCTCTTATGGTTAAATTGTTGGACAGATTAAATGCGATAGTAGCGCCCCGGTGGTGTTTTTGGTAACTAAACCCAATGTCATTTGATTATATAAAAATAAATCAATCATTAACTGCAGTGATGTTCATCTTTATTTAGAATGTCAAAAAAGTCAAGAACTATAAATATGATGACGTACAAATTTTATTAACAGGTGTTTTCACGATTTATATAGTGGGTATATGGTCGATTTTTATTCTCTTATGGTTTAACTGTTTGGCAGGTTAAATGCGGTAGTAGCGCCCCGATGGTGTTTTAAGACTGATTTACACGATGCCAGTCGGCGCGTTAGTTGAGGTTGCCAGTCACTGGATGCCAGCGACTAGCACCATGTAAACGCTTCACGCCAGTCACTGGAGAAGGCTGTGCACCACTACCACGCCAGCAGCTGGCAGCGCAAGCAGAACAAATATTTTTGTTTTACTGGCACCCAGCTCCCCCTTCCACCACACTACCGTACTGGCGCAAGGTGAGTACCGCTTTTTCGCAATAATAATAATAATTCAGTTGCTGGCACTGTGTAAACACAGAATGCCAGTCGTCGCGTGTCGTTGACCTGCCAGTCAACTTCCAACTGGCATCGTGTAAATTAGCCCTTAGTAACTAAACCAAATGTCATTTGGTTATATAAAAATAAATCAATCATTAACTACAGTGATATCCATCTTCATTTAGAATGGCAAAAAGTCTTAAGCTACAAATATGATGACGTATAAATTTTATTAACAGATATTTTGGATTGGTTATGCAAACAAGTGTAGGTCAGAATAGTGAACATCACTATTTGTTGTTCACTGTACCTATCCTAATTAACAGTTACATAGGAACTTGTTATAGCTAATAATTATTTCATTTTATTAAATTCCAATGTATCAGTCGATCTGTTTGCATTAGTTACACAACCAGATAAAGTATAAATACATGGACTACTATTTTTAACGGCAATACTATTCATACACTTTACATTATCAACATTTTTGGACTTCGCAACTGTCAAAATTACCATTTGGCTTAGTTCCAAAAAACCCTACCTCACGAATAAAGCAACGGGCTTGAACTTTTCATGAATTAGGCAGTTTTTTGCCCATTTCACGCAGTAAGGTATTTTACCGATTTGGTGTAGCATATACAATAAACAGTAAATACAGTATAATAAACTATACTAATTGCTAACTATATACAAATTTAATGCATATTTGAAATATACTCAAAATAGGCTAAATTAAAACAAACTTTTAAACATTAAAAAAACTGAAATATATACACTTTATTAATATTTTAGCGTTTTGTCTAAGATGGACGAATGTTATGGAACACCGAGGGAAGTACGGATGCTCCGTGAATAATACGACTGTATGATCCTAGCGATTGATCGATTCTTTATTCGTTTAATTATTTCGTATTTATAGTTATAACGTAATAACGTGATTAATGCGTTACACGTGTATATGATGATAATTTCATATAAAATGATTAATGCATTACACGTCTACATAATGATAATTTGATCAATGTGTTACATGTATATGTAATGTTATAGTGATAATATTTAGAGTCTGATACATAACTGATATAAATCATTACATATATTATATTCATTACATATAATTAAAAATCACGAGCGTCTCAAACGCAATAATATTTTAGAATTTAAACCCAGGTTATTGTTTCTATTGTATTATATTGCCATTAGGCAAATTTGTTTTTATATGATTTTTAATCAATATATAAAATTTGACGCACAGATTCTTAAAAATCAAAAATACTGTAAGCACTTATTTACAAAAAAAATAAATCTCGACTAATAGTTAGCTCAACTTGAGATGATCGATCAATTTTGGAAATAATTGAGCCAGGGTTAAAACGAAAGCGTTCGTCAACCTAAATGGCAAGGGGCGCTAAAGGTGTCAAGTGTTCATTTAATTGCATCCTCTCGGATAGCTTTCAACGAAAGGGTTTGGACATTACTTTCGCATTTTCCTGTCAGCCACCATCTGAGCTGTCAAACGAAAGCTACGATGACAGAGACACATTTTCACTTAATATGGTGTATTATTGCACACATACATCTATGTACATATATAGCACGTAGAGCTATACAATACGTACACATGGCGGTTCTCTTTGAGGGTTGTGAAAAAACGACCGATTCATTTTGTGAAATTGAAACCGCTAATATCCATTGCATCCCCCAAACGGACTAAAAGGGTTTACGGTGAAAAATCATTCAGCGGATTGCATTTTTGGTACACAGTATAGGAGACACGCGTAAAATTTACAAAAAGGGTTGACATACAAACAAATTTCGATGTGGTTCTTTTATACGTATACTAGTAATTAACGTGAAAGCTGTTGAAAATAAATGTTTTTTTTATTGCATAAAAATAAAATTCGCGCAGATTTAATCCCCATTACAAACATTTTTTTTTCATTTGAGTCCTTTGTCTTATAAAAGATGCACAAAGGGAAAGAAATGCGCGGGCGTCTGAGCCCTTGCTTATAAATACGGAACTGTGATAAAAAAGGACGAAGTAAGTGTACAAGGTTCATTGAGGAGGAGAGCTCCCTAAAATGCAGCGTTACCAATATTAAAATTTTTTATATATTAAAAAAAAAAATTTCATCTTATTTGTCACAAAGCAAAAAATATATGCAATTACATGAATATGTTATAATGGATATATAAAATAAATATAAGCCAATTAGAGATTTGCTAATATATAATAAATTTATGTTTTTTTTCAATGCAAAAAGGCGTAATGATCGTTGTCGATTTGTGCAGTCAATATTTATGTAACGTCGAGCGTTATGATACGCATAAGGATATTTTTCATTGCGACTACCGATTTAATCTCATTTCCTCGCCTTTGCTCCGCGGGGGTTTCTTGTTTTCTCTTCATTCCATCTCCCTTGTTCTCTATCTCTTTTTCATAGGCTTATTTTTTAATATCTTAATATCTTAGGGAGAACGTATGAAAGAGACTCTTCTTCTCAGCGTAGTAAAATAAATAAATACATATGATTTTGTATTTTAATTATATATAAAAATAAACACCACTATAGATACTAAGTGCAAAAAAAATATTTTTTATTAAATTGGATAATATGCTATTAAAAGCAACCTTTGATTTTTAATTTGAGTTATTCTATAAATTTATGTAAAAAACATTATTCATCCATAATGTATTTATTAAATTATTTTTTACATATTATTATAAAAATTGTTAAATATTAGATATAAAAGTTTAAACTAACTAGGATAATAACTAGGCTTAGAGTCTAATATTTATATTGACTTTTTAAATATAAGTCATTTTCTATTTACAAAGCTCATGAGAAGCTTTTGCTTTCTAGCGACTGCCTTGACAATCTAAAATATAATGTGTAAAAAATGACTTTTGAAGGCTCAGACCTTCTGAGCCGGTTCTGATTTAAATAGTTTATTTGTCATTAGGAATTAAATATGCGAATTGCCAATTAAAAATGATATATTATAAGAACAAGGGTATTCGTTCGCCCTTCGCGTATTCCCGAGTCGGGCAAATATTTCCATCGCGGGTCGGGTATTTCAGGGCAAAAGTTGGACGGTTCGCCTTTGTTTGATCTTAATTTGTCGGCAGATTTTTCTGCCCTTTTGAACTTAGCGTCTTCAAAGTGGCTTTGTGATCGCGTTTCGGCGGTTTGTTTTTAATTAATTTGAGCCGAGCTTTGATTCCATCTCGTGTTTCAATTATGCAGCAATAAAAATGCCATTCTACAGAACCGGCATGTATTAGGCGAATTATATAAACTTAATACATAAAAAGAAGAAAACATTATTAACATACGCAAATATAGACAAATATATTACCGTAAAAATGTTGGAAAGCAAATAAACACTAAGGTTTGGGGCTGCCATATTTATTTTTATTTATTAATTACAAATCTGACTTAATTGATTTCTCCAATGTATCTTATATATAATTGTTCTAAGCCGTCGCTTCCACCGTCGCTTCTTTTTTTTAAATAAAATTTTACATGCTCAATATTCTACTTTGTAAATCGGATCGCTTTGTATGAACGGTGTATAATAACACACGTAAACAAAGGAAATATTCGATTAAAATAATAAAATTTGAATTTGCTCCGATTGATTTTCGAGCCGCCGGTAATGCATTCTGTTGTTTCGACCAATGAAAAATAAGCATTCAAATATAAAACAAGATGGCCGACAGTAACGTGACAACAGTCGTAAATAATTTTGCTACGCGACAATAATTTTCATTATTTTGGCATATGTTGAATATAAATAATCGGATTGCAAAGTAACTAGGTATGTTATAACTATGAAAATTAAATATATACATGTGTGTAAGGATTATAAGAATACATTGATTAACTAGATAACAATCATAAAGCAATCTTCGTAATGAAATCTTCAAATTTTGAATTCCCGGCGACGGGCTCCGAGGCCGAAAAGTGAGTTTTTCCTTTTATATTACATAAACATTATCATTGCTTCCGATTAAATGCACATATGTATACGTAAATTACAGAGGCGTAACTAGGGTATTTGGTGCCCGGGTACGCCAAACATATAGTCTGTAAAAATTAAAAAAATCTAGCATAAAATATTTTAAAACATATTTTTGTACAAAAACCAATTTACGAAAAATTTTAATAAGAGAAACATGTACATAAGAAATAAAAACAAATTATTTATAGAGAAATTTTTCTGTAGCAAACTGGTCAATTACGTTATATTTAAATGTAAAAAAAATATTTGCAATTTAAATTTTAATTATACCACAAAAATTTCACCTTACGTTTTGCTCCCCCCCTAATTTATATAAATAGCTCAAACATTCAAACATGTATATACTACATACATATATATGTTATATGTCAGCTTAAATATATTCTTAAGCGCTGACGTTCTGGCCGCAACGGGAAAGAATAAGGGACGCAATCGCGACTAGTTTAGTAACCGTATGCGAACGATGCGGATGAAAGCCGCGTTGTCGATTCACTAATTTGTTATTATTGTTAAATTTTTAAAGAATTACGTATTATCGAAATATAATACATCGACCTGAATTTGACAAATCAAGGTACTTAATCAATACAATATTCATGAGTTCATAAAAACATTGTTAAAATGAATTTAAGCAAATAGTCTAATTTATCGCATAGAATAAACAGATAATTCTACAACATTGTATTGCTGTATCTTTACTTTCCGTATAACTCTCGTATAAGCACATTATTATACGTTCATAAAACGTTTTATGCATTGGAAAAGCTGTTTCGCTTAATTTAAATCTGACTAGAACTGTACAATACAACTATGTAGATAGATTCTCTCCGAATTCAGTGTGTTTCATTAAAAGTTAACAAACTTGCAGAAACGAGGCGGCAAATCGTTTGGTCGCATCAACATTTCAAGTAGTGTTTATTGCTTGTGATAAAAAGTGTAAAAATGACACACTAATAAAAGGTTGAAAGGGCTTAAGGATATCCTTTTGTGTAGTATTCAAAGGACTTGTATATTCGAATGGGTTCGCAGACCGGCAGGAACTTTACAGCTTTTTAGTGATATATATTGTTGCAAATTCCCAGAATCGAACTCGTGACTTGGTTAATATTCATATTGTATGGCTTTGCTTATTTTTATTTTGTCACCAAGAAGTATACATAGCATAACAGTTTTATTGATGACGAAAGAGGTTATAATTATTTTCAATAATCAACGATTATTTATCTAATTACTATCTGAGGTCACATTTTATACGTTCCAAGCTTATTTTAGTTACTGTTTTTAGCACTGTATTAAGCCACCGTATACTAATCGAATCGATCTAAATGAGCTTATGAATTATGATTTAAAAAAAAGATATGTAGTGTGACCACCAAACATATTCACATATTTTGCAAAAATAGTATAAAAAAAATCATCCTATTAATATAAGCATAATTTTAAGTTGTATTTAACATCATTGAAATGGATATTTGTAAGCAATAGAATATTTCTACATTTTTAAAGTATACTTAAAAAGCAATCGCAATCTTTTTGTAGATTATTATGAAATGTAAATATTTTTTTTATGCACATTGTAATTTATATTATATTATATTTACTTAAAGTTAATTGAAATTATTATCCAGTTTAAATGTTTCATACACCTCAGATATATTATAGTGCAGAATTTAGTTTATCTGTAAATACATTTATGATTCATAATGCACTATGTATAACGACCTTTTAAGAATGGTTTGCGAATTCCATATTTAACGACTTTGTCGTATAACTTGAGTTATGTGGCATCACGCCAAAAATATGTCGCACGTCCATTGTGTGAATATTTTTATTAGATGAAATATTTTAAAACGATTTAAAGGTTGCACATAAACGCAACAGTGTATTTCACTACAAAGCTCGATACAATATTAGTACTTTCTATTAATAAAGTATTTTTTCTCCATCAGCTTTCGACCCAACGGCGTTGAGGCTTCTGATATTTTTAATTACTCTGTCACTGAACTATTTATGATCGCTATAAATATCGGCTTCCATGACAAATCTTATCGACGTTGGGTTATGTGTGTAATACCGGCTTTATGTTGCCTTTCCATAAGTGATGTATAAACGCAATAAAATAATTATATGACAAATAAGTATAGATTGGTGAAATTCAATAAATTTCTTTCGATTTGTATGTGTGTCTTTGTTTGTTATAAATCACATGTCTACATATGATACGTACTACGTATCTCTATATATGGCAGACAGGACATATCAGGTTATAAACTGGATTTTTATTACCTTTAACGTTAATTGCTTTTACGACAAATTATTATTGGCTTTAAATCAGCGGTGAACCGGGACAGATTGAAGCTAGAGGCTTTATGAAACGAATCCTTTTATTATCATTCGGTTTCTTATTTATCAGTGGTCCCAAAACGTTTGAAATAAATAATAAATAAAAATACTAGCAAGTCAAAACTTATTTACTTCTCGTTGACTGATCATTTGGAATATCGCCATATTATTCATAAGTCAAGTAAGCTAAGTTATGTGTAATAACAATTAAGACTATTTTCATTCCTCAAAATAAATATAATCTCTTTATCAAATATTATGTATATTATATTATGTTTATAATACATAAGTATAATATAAATATATGTATTCTGTATTGGTTCTTCGGGACGTTTGATCGTCGACAAACACCTCCATCGAATTGTGTTTATGAAATAACATCGGCCATAAAATATGTTCCAATATCCACCGGATATATTATTGAAAACTTACAGGGACAATAAATATGAACGTGTACTTGGCATCGCATTTTTTAGAGGCCGTTCAACGATCGAACGTCGAACTCAATTGTATTTTTTTAATTTGAAAGAAAATACTAAGGATCATAATATATATTTATGTTTAGGCCTACCCAGAGGAGAAAGGGAGGAAAGGGGAAAAAATCATTGATAATAATAAAAAAAAAAAAATTGACCTCAAATAATAAATCTGAATTAAACTACAGTTGCTTGAAATGTATGCACTGATGTATTTCAGGTATAAGTTCCTTTAGTCTTTTTTATACATATAAATAAAAGGAGTGGAACATTGCCTTCAAAAGCACCCACTTTCTAGATAGTACTTTCACAATAAAAATTATTATTCAAAGGGACATATCGTAGTCTTTTGAAGCGGCTCCATTTGTGTTAAAATTTGATTGCAAATTATTGTTGACTTTATTGCTTTTTGAACGTTTAAAAATATTAGAAATGAAAGGAAATATTCAACGAATGTAAATTAGTAGCAGTAAATTTAGGTATTCGATCTGAAAATTCAGATCAAAAAGCTCGTATGGGGGGCCGTTCAATTTATCATAAAACTTGTTTTAAGGAAAATTTTATTTTTTTATTTTTTTAAATGCAAATTGAGCTTTTTGCATACGACATTTTTCAGTAAAATTTGATTTCGCAAAGTTATGACACTTTTAATTTTTACACTGGCCGCTATTTTGTAAAAAAAAATTATATTTTATTTTCAGAGGATGCTCAGTAGTTCTATACGATACTAAAAATTGGGTTTTAAAACTTCAAAACCAAGCAATAAAGAGCGTTAACTCTTCTGCAAGTCTCAAAATGGCTCGTGTGGGGGTCCGATCGAACTGACACTTCGCTTGTTTTGAAGCAAAAAAACATTTTTTTTTATATTTTATTTATATGAAGTTTAGACTCATAAACGTTTCATATATAGCAATCTTTTCGTTAAAATTTAAACCTAGTGAGTTACGAGTGCTTAAGTTCTTAGACTTGTCGCCATTTTACAATAAAATTGACACATTGGATTTTGCTAGTAAACATATACAGCGTGCTCAAGAATTATACACTGTCATCAAAATTCAACTTTAAATATATATAAATAAGCTTACACTGACCTTAACTATATTGCAAGTCTTATAAGCGTATGTATGGTGGGCCGATCGACTCATAACACTAACCGTGTTTTTTAAAAAAAAAAAAATTAATTTAAATTTTTTTAAACGATATCATAATGGTATTAGAAAGCTCTATTTTGTATCAAAAATTCAAGTCTATATCTGTAAAAGGGACCAAATACTAGCGTTAACTATATGCCAAGTCGCATAAAAGCTCGTATGGGGGCCCGTTCAATTTACCATAAAACTTGTCTTTAGGAAAAAAAAAGGAAAAAAATACATAAGAAAGTAGCAAATAAATAGCAGATAATCAATAACAGCATCAGCTGAATTACTATATAAATTTAATGTTTTTATAGATTGTATTATCGGTAATTAGACAACTAGATTTAATGCAGCAAAATAAATAAATAATACATTCAGTTTCATGTGCTTATTCCTAAAATAAAATTTGAAAAAAACAGTCTCGAATCTTATTTACGAATTTAGAAAAAAATTAAATCAATTAGAAATCTGATATATTGCTTGATTTATTTTTATCTGTTAGCTGAAATATTCTCATTTCGAAGAGAGTTTCTGGGAGTTGTTTGTGTAAAGCTGATCCAAGTGCTTTAGGCACCATTAGAAGTGTTCTGTAAAGCTCTAAACAGACTGTGCAAGAGCCAGATTATATAACAGATGCATCATTACAGAAACGTTTTGGTTAACTTTGGTATCCTTTCGTAGATTGTAGGCAGTACTTAGTGGAATCAATAGTTTGATGGGGTATCAGTTGCACGTAGTATACGATACTCTTCTAATTCCACTAGTTACACAATCTTCTTTAGATGCAAGCTAATCTTTAAAATGCTCTGTACTTGCTCGCTCTATTGTGTTTTTTTTATGTTTTTTTTTACCAACGTTGCTGTATAGAATGCAAATTTCATCACCAGTGATGAACTGTTTGAGAAAAATCTCGTTTAAGTAACGAATCACAAGTAGTAATTTGGTTCCCTAAATTTTACAAATGTATGTTACAACCATAGGTCACTTTTCGATGACATCTTACCAACGAAATAATAATATATATATTGTGCACATTTAATTTATGTATATAATTGAGATCGAGCGCAGCCAATCATACGACTTTTAATTTATACCACTGGTTTGTCATTATTATATAAGACAATATATCACACGTTTGATCTCACTACTGACATTTTTTAGTACATATTCATTTTTAGCGTTTCACACCATAATTTGCATGTCTCACATTCTCAATGCACCTCTTCGCATAAGCCCTCCGTCGTCACATTAAGGAGGTTTGCACATTCCTGACTTTTATCGCCCGCGACCGATACACATTGGAGGTGATTCAGCAGTTACAACAGTGTTCGGTATTTATGACTTTACACGGCTACCTCAATCATAATCGCCGTCGATGGCCGAAGATGACCGGCCGTGCGTGGGCAGACCAAAGCGCCCGTGTCCTGCGCCTCTCGTCCTGTCCAAGGGTATCTCGTTTCGAAACTCGATGACGTATGGTGCATACATGCGTATGTCAGCATCGAGAAAAATAAAAAGTATTTCAGAATCTCAACAATAAAAGAAAAAATATATATATATAAAAAAAAAATTAAGGAAAAGTAAATAAATTTCAGTGATTATGCATAATTCGCGTATCTGATTCCTCAAAATTTGTAACTAACATAAATACCATACTGTATTTATCTATAATCTTACATATTCTTAAAATAATAATAGTTGATCATTAAAATTAAATATATAAAAGTTTGTTTAATCTTAATATTTAATCAATTGTTTAGTCGTTTCGAAGACATTAAACTTTTTTGCGAGAATTTGTTAATCACCACCAGATTGTAATTTTTTATTACAAGCAATTTAACTGATCTTTAATAGGCAATTTAATTTATCTTTAAAATAAATTCTTTATCTGCGTGAAATTAATTTTTTTAAACACTGACTTCGTCCTTAACATAATTAAAAATATTTAACTGCACCCTAAAGATTTTGTCACACTTCTATCTCTATTTAGTTAAAGCTTAAAATATTTATCTTTTAATTTTATTATTAAGAAGCACAATACTCTTTTAATCTTTTCTGAATTTGTTGATCCGCAGTTAGCAATGCCTAATATTTTTTGTATTTTAAGTCACCCATAAAATTAATCGATTTAGCGTATTTGTCATTCCATAAAAGCCTTATTGATTTTTTATGCTTAAAAATTATTGCTTTGTATTTTATATTTTTGCTTAACTTGAAATCCACAACCAATGAAAAATATTCTAGTGCTTATTTTTTGGGTACACTGACTGAATAATTTTCATATTACTTTATCTTATATACAATTATTCTAAGCTGTTGCTTCCGGACGCGCTCGCTTTAAAATGAAACGCTCTACGTTCAATTTGTTACTCTTAATCGTATAGCTCTGTATGAACTGTGTATAATAATACATGTAAATAAAATAAATATATTTAATTATAATATTAAAAATAAAAATTAAGTTTGATCGATTGATTTCCGAAACGTTATTTTACGTTATTAGACGATTTTCATGTGCGTTATTCGATTTAACTGAATTTCAATATTTGAATTGCAAATTAATTAGTTATGATAATTGATCTTTCAATCGTCAATATTACATTCCTTTATTATTATAAAATTTGTAATTGAACAATTAAATAAATATTAAAAAATATAGTAAATTTAATTTTTTTGCATTTTTTTTAATATGTGCTTAACTGTAAACTTTTTCAATACAACTAGTGTTATGTTATCTTCTTATTAATAAGGATTGTTTTCATGGCTTAGATCATGGTTTCCCAAACTATGTTCCGCGGAACACTGGTGTTCCGCGGATGCAAAATAGGTGTTCCGCGAAGCCTAAATAGATATTTCACAAAAATTTAGAGTAGATTAAAAAAATTGTTAGTCTTGCTAATACATAAAAATTGTTCATAAATATGATAAAAAAAGCCTAAAAATATGTGTTAAATATTCAACATTGATGTGTATAAAATCTGGAGGGAAAAGATTCATAAGTCGGTGTTGTTTTTTTTAACTTTAAAATTTGATCCTATTTAAACAATATTTTTTTTGTTAATTAATCACACGATATTAGTGCTTATTATACGAATTTTATTTATGTGACTAGATATGCTACTAGCAGTCACTGTATTTTGCATAGGCATACACTGTTGACTAAAAAATTTCCACAAATTTAAAAAATGTTATGAAGTAGCCGTGAAAATGATAAACTATGTAAAATCTAGACCACTTCAATCCAGATTATTTAAAATTTTTTGCGATGAAATGGGTGGTAAACATGAAGCACTTTTATTACATATTGAAGTGAGATGGCTATCCAGAGGAAAAGTACTATTAAGACTTTATGAACTTTGAAATGAATTATTAGTCTTCTTGAAAGCACAAAATTATTTGCAACATCATTTTATAATTTTTTTAACAAATCCTTCCTGGTTGATACATCTGCATATCTGGCGGATATTTTTACAAAGTGAAATGATGTTAACTTATAATTAAGAGATAAAATTGAATCTTTTGATAAAAAATTACAATTTCAGATTTTATCGGTTGAATCTAATAATTTTGATTGTTTTCCTGTCTTGGATATGAATGTTTAAATGAATTAAATTTTCAAGTAGATAAAAAAGTTTCACAAGTATTTTTAGAACACCTATATTACTTGAAAATAACTCTTTCGGAATATTTTCCGAAAACTAGTAAGGACGATTCCTGGGTTCGGAATCCATTTTCCGTGACAGTAAAACCAGTGGGCTTAAGGGATTATGAGAATTTAGTTATTGACTCTGATTTGAAACAAAAATATCAGGCAATAAATGATTTCTGGGCGAGTCTGACTGAAGAGTTCCCCAAGGTGTCAAAACAAGCTCTGGTTTTTTTACTTGCGTTTTCCACGACGTATTTATGCGAAGTGGGATTTTTTAAAGTATATTGCAACAAAAACAAAATACAGAAATAGACTCCACGCCACGGCAGATATGAAAATACAACTAACCAAAATTGTGCCTGATATAAAAAAAATTGTTATTTAAGAACCCAAAATCATCAGTCATTAGGAGTTTTATTTATTTGTATTTTTATGTTTATTAAATAAATTTAATAACATTTCTTTAATAACATGTTTTATTTTATTATGAATTACCCAGCCTAAAAAATAAGCTAAGTGTTCCGCCAAAATCTTCGGATTCGCCAAGTGTTCCGTCGCTGAAAAAGTTTGGGAAACCCTGGCTTAGATATATAGAAAGCTTAAAGAAACAAATATACAGGACATTTTTACTTTCTATATTGGTCCATAATATGATTTTCATAGATGCTTGCTAGGGCTATTTTTTATGTTTTATTTTATTTTATTTACGCCTTCCTTTCTTAAGTGTTATCCTGGTGATGTATTTTCTTAAGATATAAAATAGTAACAGGCTTAGATATATGGAAAGTAAAAAAATAACAATATTCCAGCTATTTGAATATATTATTGGTTCACAATACGATTTTTAAGAACACATTTTAAAACTATTTATTTTATTTTATTAACACTAAAGTTTCTTAAGGATTGTCTCTATAATGAATTCGCTTTAGATAGTAAATAGTATCAGGCCTAAATATATAGAAAAAAATATACTGGCTCTTTTTATCCTTTTTACTATTTATATTCTTGGTCCACGAAACGATTTTCATGTTATTTTTTATTTTATGTTGTTTACACCGTGAACTGTATTTTTTTAAAAGTAATTAAATAGTGTTATAACTCATTTGATTTATGTAAATCATTGATATATTACATTTTTAGACTAGTTATTTTGATTAAAATTTATCGAAAATTTAGGGATAATTAATAGCAACATATTATTATTAATAACAACGCAAATGTAAAAATAAAACTGAAAAAAAATGAGAACAAGTATTATTAGACACAGATTGGGCTACTACAGTTATAGTTTATTGATGTTTATAAAAATATTATAAATGTGGTTGGAGAACGAGGCGCCGCCGGTCGTTGTTTTCCCGTCGTGGTCAAGCAAAGAAAGCGTTACTCTTGTTGTCGCCACGTCAGTTTCGCCGGAGTCCCATTTATATGGCAAATAGTACAAACAAGTGCACAAATCATACGTAATTTAAAAATTATTGAAACATTTTCAAATCGTATGCATATAATATCATATGAACTTATATATTTGCACGTTCAGGTTTGTGTGTATGTATAAATGTCACCCCAATCGCTATCCCCCATATATCTTTGGTGCCGAGTGAAGAATTATCAGGTCGGCTCCTGTTTTGCCAAAGTGTCTTCCCAGGATGATTTAGTATGATTCATCGTGCCAACTTTACGGTCATTCTCCCGGCGATAAATTGGCCGGAAAATAGGGGAAAATGTGTACGATATGATAAAGTGACCACCCCCGTATTCGTTGATAATATCTTAATAATAAATTGGCAAATTTTGTGCTCTGTCCGCGGATATATTCCATTTTTTCGGCATATGATATCGCGACAATAACATATTAACCCTTAAACGACCGTTTAATATAAGTCAAATAATATATGTATATCAAAATAGTTTTTGAAATGTTAAGCATACATATTTAAAAGCGATGGTATTGATTATTTTTTTCTGTCATGTAATTGAGGATTCCAAGGGGATCAAGACGACACGAGCGATATTTTGCCGTTATGATCCTGGGGAGGGTCCTTCCAGGTGTACTCTTGGGCACTATATTCGTGATAGAGCATTATTGCTGACCTTATAGCCATACAGTGGGGTTGTGTTTGTTTTTTATTGAAATGGGACATTGGAATGTTTTAACATAATACGCATATACCGACAATAATCGGGCTAGGATAATCGTAAACTTTTATGCATCTCTGGAGCGTTGGATTACATTTAAAACCATAACCGTTTTGCGTTATGGTTCTACTATACTTAAAACCACAAAATGTATTTGACTTTTTAATAAATAAATTTTTATTTCTAATTTAAGACAAGTACGATTTTATTGTAGTAAAAAATATGTGAAAAGACTCATATGTGTTTATACAAATAAAATATTTTTGATGAAATAGGCGCATTGTGTATGTGCATATGTTAGGAATAATGCTATACCTATTATACAAACATAAACTCACTGATTTAATTTGTATTATTATTAATTTTAGTTTAAAATTCTGCTGAAAAAATGTTATGATATAGATACGTGTTGTATAATTTTGAGGTAAATCTAGAAGATTGGGATACATCCTTAGCAATTCAAGGAAACTGCTTAGCCGGAACAAGTGAAAATAGTTGCTTTTTTATGGATCTCAAAGCTGTTGTCTGTGTCAATTTTGCGCAAGCTCCCCTGGATGCGAGTTAGGACTAAACTCTTCTGTGTTTATTTATTATAATTTTTTATTTTATACTAATTATGTACAATCTTGCTCGATTTTATTTATCATCACGATATTTATCCGTGAAAATGGGAAAATCTAGGAATAATACAATATTTTTTAAATAGAATTTCATTTTCAACAATAGGAAACAAAGGGTTAATAATAGTAAACCTTGGCATTCGTAGATCATCGACAAAATAGCAAAATATTATTAACATACTCATAAAAATTATTTGCGAAAGACAGTTATTTCAAAGCCATTTAAATTACTTTATAAAAATGCCGCTTGCAGATAATAAAACGGGACGTGCGAATATAAAAATATAGTTAATATACTAAAATATAGTTATTTTTGAATTAATAATACGCTAAATACATAGGCATTTTTTATAATTACAAATAAAAGCATTTAAATGCTACTTTATAAATCATGCATTTCACCAAAATCAAGTAAAAATGTACGCATTTTACAGCAAATTAAAAGCGACGACGGGAAAAGGGAATTACCAAAAGCTAACATCATATTAGACAAAATAATGAACTCATGTCACCGAAAATTACGTCACTAAAAATGAGATGAGATTTATTTTTTTCTCAAAAAGAGTTCATGAAATGATTTTTTGTTATGAGAAAAATCAAAGTGAGCTTTATTATTTTTATTTCTAGTGAAGTTCGATGATCTTGCTTCTCAGGTGCGATTTTTTCGCTTTCTTCATGAATGTGAATGATTGCTTAAGGATACGTTAAAGATCATCGATAGTTTTAGCAGCGGTTTACCTGACCGCTTATGTCGCTCGTAACAGCCTAGGTAGAAGGTCAGTTCTAGCTTTAGTCATAGTTATATAGCTAATGGGCCAAATCTCCTGAGCCTTAAGCAACTACTGAAAGTTTCAAGTCACTAAAAATGCCGCTTTAGAAGCTGTTTAAATGTAATAGACAAATTGATCAAAATGTGTGAAAAAACCAGAAATAAAATATAACCGTGCTTCTTTGACTACTACCAAGGTCATCAAACGTCTTTATTGTAACCAAGAAATGTGAAAATATAATCCATTTAAAAAGTTGGAGATATTGAGCAATGAAATACTAATAAAAAAAATAATCCTATACTTGGTTTAAAACTTATAAAGATGCAAATTTTTTAAATTATGGGAACAATCTGGTAGTTAATTGGCATGCTATCTCATAAAGAAACTGACGTGCTTAGAATAAGTATTTAAATATATTAAAATGCTGTGTCTTTTGGGCCTCAAAAAGCAAACCCATTAATAAATTTCCATTCAGTTATCCGTTAGCAAGATTTATCATCTCGGCTCCGCCCACGGCGCTGAAATTATGGCATTGTTAATAGCAAAACGGCAAGAGTGTTGCAGTCGGCGTGGCGTGTCAGCAAAGGGCCGATCTGGTCACTGGCCATTAAGTGGTATGACACGACTATAAAATCAGCAGGGTCCGGAGGCGCGGGAATTGCCAGCCATGGGTCCGAAGGCCGTCGATGTGGACAAAGTCACGACCTGCGACGTGAGAAAAACTTTTTAGATGACAGCTTTTTATTTTTCATTTAGGTCAGAGGCTGTAAAATATATCTAATCTAAAACGGGCAAGCAAAAACAAGACATAACATTTAGTATGTTAAACGAGATTGTATAGAAATACGATATCACTGGGTGGCGCGTCGTCGAAGGTCTGCGCCTTCGAATAAATTTGCTCTGAAACTGTGTCCCTAAAGACGTATTTAGCTAGTGTGGTTTCTTTGCATATATATTTATTATAGCATTTTTAAATCAAACTGTTTTGTGTTCATTACAAATGGCTTGATTAATCGGTTTAAAAGATTTTCATATATTGTTGATACTTACGAGTACTAAATATTATTTATTGCGTTTCATTTATTATACATTTTTCAATAATCTTATGGTGTAGGTCCTTCTTTCTTGTCAACTGTATTGATTGTCTATTTGGTCTATGTTTTGTAATTCTATTATTGTATTGGGTGAAAGAAACAGTAGATTTTTAGGTACAAATTCTGCTTTAAAATATTGTATATATAGTATATATAATATATGTGAATAAATAAATTTATATATTACTACGTATGAAAAAGTTGTAATAATATCACTAGCACCTGCCAGATAAATTATATTTTCATTGGCAAAAATATATATCTACCAGTGAAAATGTATTCCGATATAATTTCACTGAAATGACATATTTAAAAAATATTTTTGGGACAGATTTTTTTGAGAAAATGAATTCAAATACTTTTTTTTTATAAAAAATATAAAGTTTTATTTTAAGGTTGATTCAATCGAGTAATATTGATTCAAAAGCTTGCAAAAAAAGAATTAATTCCTACACTCATATATTTTTTACATCTTATATATATATATTTTTTAATAAGATTATTGTTTTTTGATTTTTATATATTACTTACTTTATTTTTCTCGCCAACTATAGGTATATTATATTCACTTCGGTAATATATACGTATCAGGACCATATATACAGTGCTTTTGGGGACTGATCGAGGGCCGGTAGCCAACCACCAACCCCATCCACCTTTTCTCATAAATCTCGCCGGGCAAGAGTTGTAGTTTTTCTGTTCTGCCCCGACGAACATAACTTATCCACGTGTAAAACCCTAAAAGACACGTGTGTCTTGAACTTTCCCGGAGTGAAATTCACAATTCTAGCACTCGCACGCAGAAAGTCGATATTTTAATAATTGTTGAACTATAAAAATAAAATAAAACGACATTTGGAGACATCGCGAGGATTTTATCGGCGATAAAGCAATCGTGAGAGGCATAAAGCCGAGACCAACAAAGCCCTTAAGGACATTTGCGTCGCCATATCAGATTGCGAAACGTGTCACGTGATTTTTTAACACTTGCAGCATGAGTGAGATAAAGAGTTTAAAGATTCTCAATCTTAAAACATTTAGATTTTAAGGTAATTGTTTGCTTTTAATTCATTAAAAACATATTTTTATTTTTCTTGCAATTTTGGTAAATCATTAAAAGTTTTAAATGCAATATATTTTTAAAAAATTGTGCAAAACTTCACAGAAAATGCTTGAGGGATGTGTAAATCATTGGCAGATCTTATTTCATAATTATGTAGCTGTTTTATAAATTTATTATTTATAATCGATTTTCCATCTAGAATTTTTTTGGTAGCAATTTTAAATTATAAATTTCATAGAATGACGCTTTGCCGATTTTATAACCGTAGAACAAATAGAAATAGCAAGTTGCACTAAAACCGTTGGACCTTATTTTAACAAAAAAGTAGATGCCGAATACGCCGAGCACACATGAATTACATACTCCAGAGGATTATTACTATGGCAAAAGTACTAAATATTATATCTATTCTAACGTTGTTATACATGCCATAGTCTAAAAATATATTAATTAAATGTGAAGAAATAACATGTTTCCACCCCAAATCATCGAGATTGGCAATAAAATTAAGAAGTGAAAAATACGCTGGAGTATATAAACCATAACACTGCCTTGCAAAATCAATACATTAGGAATAAACTTAATCAGACATATCAGTCAGAACTAGCACTTCGCTTCTGACTTGGAACAATGGGAGTTAATCTGAACTTACACTAAGCGGAGCTACGCCAAATCAACTGAAACGATCCATATAAGCCCGAGAAAGCAGCTACTTCCCATTGCAACCGTTTTGGGTAAAAATACTCAAAATCAGCCATCTCACTTGATATTTTCAAGTGCTTCATAACTATATTCGAATACAAGCTTCTTAAGAAGCTATATTTATTTATTTATTAACTGACAGGCATAAGCCCAATGCGTAACAACAGAGTAAATATGTACTAACTGAGTGAGTCAATCAGATATAATGAATACCTACAAATCATCCTGGCCGCGATGAGTAAGAATAAGGGACGCGATCGCGACTCTATAAGGGAAAGGTATATTATCTGAACATAAAATTAAGATCTTCTGAGAAAAGGGCAAGAAGCATGTGTTTGGTTCAGCATAGTGTTCAGCATGCATGGAACCTGACGAGTCTGTTAAGCCTGAATGTGCTTATTTTAAAACCATTAATATATATTCATGACGTTCTTTAGTGATATTGTGTATGATAGATTAACTGAGAGACTGAAAATCCGAAGTACTAAATGTAAACCTACTTTACATCTTGTGTTCGTTTTTAATTAATCAACAATCGAACTTTGCAATTGGATCCATAGTCACGCCCAACCATTGGCATCGCCGCAGTCGTGCTACGATTTTATTTTTAATTGTAAATAAACAATTATGTTTCGTGATCACGGACAAAGGTGTTAATTCACGTGAGGAGCGTTGCGTGTTTGCAATCTGTCGCGCCTGTGGGAAACACGAGAAGGCTTTTATTATTAATCGGCGCCATTTTACCCTCCGCTTCTATGAGAGAGATGAGATAGTTCCTTATGACGGATATTCCGAGAGGTCCAAGATTGTCCATGCCCGGAGAGTGTGCCCCCCTCCATCTGAACCGATCGTAATAAAATCAAATATTTAGAACAAGTTTAGTGGCGCTCATGCAAGGTAAAAAGCTGTAAAAAATGTCGGGCAGTTATCCTCAATCACAGGTATGTGCCCCTGGTGTCGCATCACTGATGGTGAGTGCAGGGTCGACGCGTGGTAAATTAATTAAAAAATATTTTTTGAGTTACGTATTTATTATGTTAGAATGATATTCAAATAGTTTTTAATTATTCAGATATATAAAAAGTTGGGATTGGTAAATATCAAGGAGTAACTTTATGCATAAAACAAGATAAAACATGTGTTTTTTTTACGAAGAATAAGTCTTAGCTAGCTTATATTAAATATATGCATAAATTTGGGTCTAGTTTCCAATGATGCAGATCTAGATCTGTAGTTTCTGAGGGCGCCGATGGGGCATCGATCATATCGATGAGTCACTCCCTATCTTGCCGTTGTACAATAAATATAATTATCTATATATTAACTTATTATAAATAATTATGTTGATAAGTTGTCATAAAATACAATTATTGATTAAATTATTAAATATCAAAGCTATATTCTCAAATTAAATTATTAATGTAAAAATTTCCTATGCACCGCCACTGGGTATCCATTGCGCCGCAATGAATATCGCATCAATTGGCGGTGGCTGAGTGTGACCCCAGAGGCCCATAGAGGTCCGAGCCCCGACCCACTCACATACAAATGGATGTACCCAAATATCAATAAAACAATGTACCAGATCATCTTGTAATGTAACCAATACACACCCGACTCCATTGCCAAAGCACGGCCCAAAGTTAATTATATATTGTAGCATAATCCGATTAAAAAGGTCGAGTAACGACGCTGTTGAAAAAACAAAGTTAAATTAGTTTCGTTTTTATAGGCAAAAAATAAAGTTACAACAAAAAATAAATTCAGAAATTGTAGAAAATGCTACTTCCTTTTTTACCACATTCAAATGGTTACGTATTTTTATTTAAAAAAAAATATATTAATATCAGGGATTTTTATACCGAATAATATTTTTAAAATTTAAAATTAGTGTTGTATTTTAAAACGATAATTTAATTAGAAAGTAATATATCTAATTTTTATTATAACATAATAAAATAATCATAAAATTTTTTTTATTTCATACATTTACGTAAAATACACAAACAGATATTTAGATTTTTTTGAAAGTATTTATTTGATATATATATTAATTTAGGATAGTAATATTTAAATATTTAATCTATTATTTATTTTATATAAAACATATAATGAATTTTTTGCATTTTTTGTAGTATGCTTTTTGGAATCAAAAAGTGTCTTAATTAGAATCATTCTTCGAAATTTTTTGTAGCAAGTGTAACATTTTATGATACTGCCTAGTCAAAGTTTGAAGTAAATTTATTTTCTTATTACTTTTTTTTATATATTACTAATGCTTCATTAAATAAGTAAAATAAAATAAATATTCGATGTTTAATATTTTGTTTCTGTAGTATAATTGCGTATGTTCGATGCTCTTCGTATTTAAATTATTATTACCATCAAATTCGCACGCCCCAAAAGGCCTTTGCGAAAATATTATGCGGAATTTTGATACGCTCTATTTAATTTTTCATATGCCATATTTCGCGCGGTTACGGCCATATTTTATAAAAGTAGAAAGTTTCGCGTCTTTTGACAGTTCCGTAATATATGGCCGGGCTCCGGGGGACCCTTAATAAAGCCTTGTCAGAAGACATGGAGGCGACTTTTCCTTATCTGCATTTTCCTTTTTTTATATATATCTCTAGGCGTATAATATAATAATATACGATGAAGAAATATACGTATTTTATGTAAAGAAAAGTGAAGATAATTATTTTACCTTAAAAACATAAGTAAAGAACCAAATCCTTGAAAAAAAATCATATATTTTGCTCGAAGAAATTATTTAAATAATTAGTTGTAGTAAAGTAATAATATTTTCTTAAAATAATTTATTATAAATATTTTGTTTTAAATTTAAAATATGCATTGGTATGCTTCTGTATACAATTTATTAAGCCTTCGATAGAAGTATTATAGGTGTACGCTAAAGTATGACTAGTAGTAAATAAAATTAATTTTGAGAGAAAAGCACTTATTATTTCCATAACTCATATAACTTTTAAATCCATTAACAGTTTACCAAATACACTTGTCAATACAAATATATTTAGTATCTCTCCCATATTTAAAATTATTTAAATATTAATATTGATTTACTATAAATTGCTTTCATAATATTAAGAAAAGTGTAAAAAAAACTTACATTAAGAGTTTGAAAGAAATTTTAAAACTTTTTCAGATTTGATTTAAAACACAATTTAAAAATTGATATGTACCATAATCGATTAAGAAATCACAATCAGTAGATATTCATATGTAAGAAAATGAAAGCAATATTTGAGTTAACCGTAAGTCAAGAAACGTTTATACAATCGATACATGTATGAATAAAACTTGAAAAGAAGCATGGTGAGGTGTTAAAATCCATTTTCTATACTTAATTCAGATCTATATTTTGTTTATCTGTATAAGTAAGAAAGATATTAAGTTGCACTTAAATAATAAGATAAGACAGTATATATATACACATATATAATACTTTATATTTGCACTTTTTAAATCGTTTCTGAACAGAAACCGCGCGAAGGAAAGGCGCGTGGGCGACAGCGCGCAAAAGTTTGGTTCTTGGAAATTTAGTCGCAATGGATCGCTTGACGGGGGAACAAAAACATTTTCAAAACTTGTTCTGTGATCATTTTCCGCACCTCAGAACTGCCTATTTGCCTACACCCACAAGACTTCCATGGGTATTCTCAAATAATAACCGGTTTAAAGAATAAGTAAAATAATGAAATAATTAGATTTATGAACAGTATAAAATAGTGATAATTTGGAAAAATATTAACTAAATATTATTATGTAAGTCAACCATGATTATTATCTATGAAAAATATGATTTATTTAAACAAGTAGGTTTACAAAAAAAGTTCAGTATGTGGATGATATGTGTTAGACATGTACATAGGAATATCCGAAAAGACGTGATTTTTGTTACAGACTTTCCTGGAAGATTATTTCAGTCTAGTAAAATACTTTAATTCGATTCACTTATGTAATGTTGATACAGAGTGGTTTTCACAACATATACCAATAATTTTATCAGCACAAATCCAGCACAATACGATCTCCGTTCGACGCGTTTAGCACCCTAATAACATAGCCCACTATGTAGTTCGCTATGGCATTATAATGCCTAAGCGAATGGGGCCAGAGCCTAAATCGAATCGACGGGCAATCCGATCGATTTGTTTATGGCTCGAGCAGAAACCCACCATGAATATTTCACTTTCTGAACAGGGTGTACCGCCGCAGAGTTTTTCTCAATTATCCTCCCGGTCGCAGTAAATAACTTGTTCAAGGGAATGACCGATGTCCCTGTGTGTCGAGTAATGGCTCTCTTAAGTTCGCCACTGTTTTAGCAGGGATACCGTTAATGTCCGGTTCCAGGTTGTTACTTCTGACAAAGGGCGTGGGGGTGGGGGTGGAAGTTCCAATCAGAATACATGGATTACTATTAAAAGAAATCTATATACAAACAAATAGTCTAGTAGTACATTACGGCATAGTGAATAAAGAACGTGGTGTAACTTTAAAATATACAATTTATTCAGGGGCTAATATTTAAAAAAAATAGAATGATGTTGTGAATAAATAAAATTTGAAAAAACAAGAAGCTTATAATTTTAAGATCGTAAATCTAAATTAAGGTAGATGCCGTAATAGTGTATTACACTAAATTTTACCACTTAAAATATATTAAAATATAATTAATATTACATAAATACTATCCAAATTTTAATTGCTTTATAGAAAAAAAATATATATGTAAAAATCATACGTTTCAATGAAGGTTTTAGAAAAGCCTTCTTGATCAGCAAGGCGCCAGGGACATCGAAAGTTTTGAACCACGTCACGACACAGTGGATCTTGAGCCGTTGTACGGAATGGATGATTTCTGTTAACACTGGCTAAGAAAAAAATTGGCTTGAAGATGAAACAAATAGATTAAAAGTACAGCTAATAAATAATATACGAATTTCGGAGCTTGAGGTAAATAAACAATGTCCATAGTCTGTACACAGACAAGTTCTAAATTTACACAGTTAAATTAATTTAAGCCCTATCAGCTCCAATTAGTTTTAGAAAAGCACAATTAAATAGAGGAGCTTTTTTACACCCAAAGGCAGAGAGTTTAGGAATAAAAGCCAATGCTTCTCCTTAAAGAATTATTGTATATTATTTTAATTATATTTATTTTTGTGTATTAAAATAATACAATTATCGTTTTTGACTATCGTGACGCATTGGGGTAACCTGGCCTTAATTTAATTTTATTAAATAAAATAGGATTTTGATTCGAACTACAATTAATTGAGCAATAACTAGATAATTGTCTTTTAAGATATTTGAGACTACCGGAAACCCTATTTCAATTAAAAATACGGATCAATATATAAATGTCAATTACCATATTACTTACCTTAGGGTCTTATATATACAGTAAAGTGAGGTAAATACCATATAGTAAAGGCTATGAATTGTCTACAGGACAGCTTTGTTAAACTGCATTTGATGTACAAAATAAAAGTTTTGCTATTGGTGTTTTATTACAATACAATTATGCAGATCAAACAGATGTACATTTTCTAGGCATAAAGCAAAATATTTAGTGTCTGCTCATTAAATATATAGTTACAAATTTAGATTATTTATTTTTAAATATTTTAGTCACGCACCGCCTTTTGTGCGTCCTTGTATTATTCTCGCAAAGTCTATATATTTTCGGCTCAGGGACCACTAATAGCTTGGGCAGAGCTAAGCTTTCTCTTTCTCAAGGACGAGGGAATTTATTTGTAATCGGAAGGGCTTTATAAATTAACTAAATAAATATTTTTATAGAAAAAAATACTACGATAAATCAATGGTTATCAATACTCATTACTTATCTATTGAAAGGTTGTAGGTTAAAAACAGCACTTGAGTTTATATCGTATCTGCAAGATTACAATTAGCATTCATATATGTATCCTGATACTTTTTCTAGATTTTATAAAATTTTATAAAAAATAAAAATTGGAACATATGTATATTGGTGTCGACATATCTGAAAAGTACAATTGTTTAATGGTTCTAATTTTTTGTACTGCATTTTTTAGACATTACCCTAAAAATCTGAGACCAAAGCATAGGTTTGAATTAGAATTTATTTCTCTAATAAAACATAGCAAAATCAAACCAACGAATTGCATAATTGCCAATAAAAACTTCCAATAAGGTTTTCGAGCTTTATACGCCATAAAAGTTTAATTCGCAGCGCTCGTGAACAAAGGCCCGGTCGCGTAAACTAAATGGTCACTCGTTTCATTTGGTCAACTTGACGAATGGTAATGAGTTTTGTCCCGAATCACCTTAGCGGACCCTCGGGACGCTGGGGGCCACGGCTCCTTTGTCTGGAAACGAAGAGACGGCCCCGGGACCACCTGAATTATTGCTTTTCGCTCCCAGGGCTTAGCCACTCACTATAGCGCGATACGTGGAGAGTGTGTTCTTGTCATAAAAAAAGTTTGATGGCAACAGGAGACGAGGATACCAATTAGCAGTGGATTCATTATAGCAGAATATATTTTATTAAAATACGCTTTTTCTTGTAAAACATTTAAATAAAATGTGAATAATATAATTTAATGCTCATTTTTAAATATTTTAATGCACAACTCATTCGTTTTAATGCACACTATAAATAAAATATTGCTCAATATAATATTTTTATTGAACATCAATGCTAATTTTTTATTATTGCAATGCACACACAATTCGTAGTATGGAACAAAGTATTTATTTTTAATGCACATAACTCCTAAAACAATTCCGTATTAAATCAAACCCTTCATTAATTATTGGAAAATATCGTTCTCTCGTTCATCTGTTTTCATTTGAACTAGCTGTTATTTTTTATTGTAATTAAACGACATTTGTTTTTTAACCAATCTTTCTTTTGTCAGTGTTGCTCAATATGACATTTCATTTAAGTAAGGTTAAAGCTTAAAAAATGCGTGATCAATACTTTTCTAACACAAAATATACGTTCTAAAAATCTATGCATAAATTTGTTAAATTTGTTCATGGAAAAAAATAATTAAAATATAAATAACAATTGTATTTTTACCTGTACTCAGCTGTACCTTTGTAAGTTATATTTAATTGACATTAATATATAATAATATAAAGTAATCTGAAATATAAAATATAAATCAAAATAAAAACGAGCGAATCGTTTGCCCCCGGAGAGAATTGAACTCTCGACCCCTGGTTTACAAGACCAGTGCTCTAACCACTGAGCTACGGAGGCTGTTGTCTAAACGTTCAACATATGTTAACGGATTCATTGATATTATATAAATATTAATTATGGTTCAAATTAGGTTCAAGGTTAAATATGTCAGTGTTTCTTGGAATTATGTTGTATAGTGCCAACTTTCATTCCCTTAATTTTGATTTTTTCCAGTCCTCCTCAAGCTGACCCTAGCAGTTACTTAAGACCCTCACTAATTTCGAAGAACTCTCACCGTTTGATCTACGACGAAGTGAGTCTTATTAATTGCCATTGCTTGTGCCACCCCACAAAAAGCAGGGTAACGAATGTGTGAACGACAACAATCCCCTGTTGCCACCCTTGGACGAACTATTCCATATGGGTCGTTGTGTTTTAAAATCAGCTATGAGATATAAATGAATACATTTATTGTAGATTAAAATTCATATTGAATTCGAAACTACGTCTTATAAGTATTAGTTAATGATTTTGTGTTTCGAACAATATTCTGAACAGTTAAATTTAGATTCGATTATGTACTTTTTTGGTATTTCAATTTAAACTTCAGAACAAAATTTTTTTGGAACATTAAAGACCATCTCTGATCCATAAAAATCATTAAGTACATTAAATATATTTTTAGATGTATTTTAGATTTAATTTTTTTTTAAAGACATTAATTTGCAAAGACTTGCTAAAAGCTTATAATACTAACTAATTTATTATGGAAACAAAAGTTTATTAAACGGTATCCTATACTAGTTTTTAAGGATAAAAGCACAGTCCCTAAATGTCTCAGCCGTTCAAGTGTATTAAAACAGGTAGCAAACTCTAGATTTCATAGAATTATGACGTTTACGATTTTACCGATTTTCGAATCAATGCTAAGCAGATAGAGTCTAACAAGATAGTTTAGCCAATAATAAAAATATATAGTTTCGCTTTGAATCATCAGCATTAGCTAGTTGTTAAAGAGCTGAAAAAGACGTTGCACTTCTCCCAATTCTGAGTGGTTTTTAAGACTGAATAACTTATTTTTTAGAAGCTTCTTTCAGACACGTTAAAAAGTTTTTCAATACAACTTTGCTGAACTGAAACCAAGCAGAACTACGCCGAATATACCGAGGCGAGCCTTGAAAGACCGATGAAAGCAGTCAGTTGAATCTTAAGAGTTCAACACGTTCTTCGAGAAGACTCGGAGACTACCTTACGCAACATTATGGCGAAAAGAGACACGTATACAATTTAATTTTTGCAAATTAATTCTAAACTGTTGTTTTAAAAAGATATTGCGCACTTCTGAGACTATAATCGAATAATATATAAAAAGCACTATGAGTGTTTCTTTGTGTCGCATTTTGTATTCGAACACTGTAGGTAACGGTGAGTAAATTAAAACCTTTCACAAAGACAGATCGGTGTGTACTTTTAATTACGACCGGATGGACATCAATCTATTTCGCTGGACTAATGTAACTTTGCGAACTGAGCGCTTTAACCCCTTCGCGCCCGTGCGTTTAATTTGTTTAGTGCCGTTATATACTTTGAACGGTCCTGACCGGAAATAATTGTGATGTAATTGCGCTATGTTTTGACATACAGTCTTAAATAGTTTATTTATGTCTTAAATAAAAAATATATTAACACTTTAAACGTGTTTTTGCGTATCTAAAAATTATCAAGAAGCTCTCTTATGTCAAAGTTTATTTATGTATACTATAATTTAAAAATCTAATTATTTTCCGGTATAGATATATATTTTGCTCGATAACGAGGTCAACTCTTCAAGCAGTATCTGGACCGGGGAGGCACAGCGGCTAGCGGAAGAGTATTTACTCGAAAGACAGGTGACAAATGGTAATGACTTCGTCATGGTGAACTCTCTCACTTTATCTCCATCCATGGGGGCCCCCGTTCGGCCGCGGTTCACATTCCTGCCTCCTGACGGACACCGGTCGCCTTGCAAATGTGCTTAATACTATGTAACCCCAAATAGACACACACACTTACGGTCAATATATTTATTTATTTATTTACATATGTACATGTGTAGGACATAATAGCTTTATGCCAATGAAGCCTAATTTGCCCAGAAAAATATATACATATAAAAATATTTATATTACTGGATGCATCCATTAAAGTGAAAAGGGGCTTGCTGCCATTGCGGTATTGAAACCGATATTTAACAGCAAAATATTTTGTTTCCTTATATACAGTAAATTAAATCAGTAATTACATATACTTGCCTAGTATGGAGTAATATTAGTAATTGAATTTCTTAAAGCCATTTAAAATAAAGCAATAAAAATATTGTAAAACACATTTTTTATGTGAACCTTAAAAACTGTTTAGTAGGTTTTTAATAGCAACAAATAAAGTTCATTGCCACGATCATACCTGAAAATTCTATAAAAATATTAATATAATGTAGGTATTTTAATCTTATAGTGAAGCAGTTTCGTATGAATATCTTACCATCAGTAAGTGAATTAAATTAGTTGAGCAAACACTGCATAAGTACCTATAGACTATATACTATAAAAAGCGCTGCAGATGAGCAGATACTGTATTACAAAAACTTTGTTATATAGCAAAACACCTACACACTTTCTCGTCAATAAACGTATCGATTACGACCTTTTCCCGGCTCTCCCAGAAAGTTTTCCCGGAAGCTTCACGTCGTCGCCGGCGTCTGCTTCCTCCAATCTTTGATCGAGGGTAGGCGTCTTTAATGAGCTTCGCAGTTCTCCCTTTTGTTGTTATCCAGGGTGGCGCTGCGTGTCTTCCTGTGCGCGCGACGTGATCCGCAAACCAAGACGACGCCATTTCCGCTTCCCGTCCCGCTCGCCAAATCGTCCGTGAACCCAATACTTTCTAGGACATTTCCCAACAGTAAAATATACCCTAAATAAAATACAACCATAATCAAGTTTTTAAAAGTCAGATTCGGGCTGTTTACAGCTGTAAAGCTCACTGTTGATTAAAAAATCTGAAAGATCTGAATTCGAATCCTATTTGGATCGCAATATTTTTAAATTTCTATCGTATATAGGATATCATTTGAGTTAACACAGTCAGTTCAAGAGCTATCCATTTTATCATTATTCATGTTTACGCCTCTACTATTAGCTCTAAAGCACACGATACGGATATACGTTCGGTATACATAATTAATCCTGTTTATATTTAAAAAAAATTAGAGAAATAAAAATCATTACTGTATTTTTTATATTATTCAATCAATCGGAGTAATGCTAAGTATATAGAATATATATATATATATATATATATATATATATATATATCCGTATCGTGTGCTTTAAAACTAATAATATAAATTATGTATAATGACGAAATGGATAGCTCTCGAACTGACTGTGTTAACGCAAATATGGTATAGTAAAAATATATGAATCAATATTTTTGTTATAGTCAATTTTATATTTTTTAAGAATATGTGTGACGTATGTAGTAATATATGGAATATTTTGCATAAATTTTTGTAATACTTTTCGCAATTTTTTGCCAAAAAGATTTTTATTTGATGTTTGGTAGTTTTCTTAGGCAACATAAGAAAAGCGCAATATTTTAAATAAAAGATCAGTAACTTTTATATTAAACTTATTTTGCAATGAGGGAGGCTTAGTGCTCGCCCACTTATTTTTGCCATGGCCAATTGCAATAAAAGTTATTTAGTATAATTATTATTATATGGTCAATAAAAGTATTATAAGCGGTTAGTAAAATAAACTCGCCATATTGACAATATTACAACTAATTTTTTTTTTAATAAATACATATTTGAATTATCTCTATTCATCTACATTTATACACATACCTCGATTTACGTTTTTTAATACTCCAAATTAAATATATTTAGTTTCACACGCGTAACACAGTGATATACAATCAAATGAGTTAATGGTTTACTTTCACTTCTTATATTTGACTTACACTTGGAACCTCTCCCACTACCCATGTAGTGTGTCCTTTGTAGCTTTTTGGTGTGCACGCGATTCGCTGAATATTTGCTATATATATCAAAGAAGTGTTAAATGGTACACGTGAATGCTATTCTATCATTTTCTTACAAATTTAGTTCTATGCCTCGATTTACGCGATATTTTTCCGAACGTATTTATCGCGTAAATCGAGGGATGAGTGGATAAGAATTATATGCAAGCTTTTTGTGTAGCATATTATTTTTTCTGTTAAATTTTTTTTATTTAGTATATATTTAAGCAATATTTCAATAAAAAACAGATCTCTCGATAGTTACTGATAAAATATAATATCATAATTTCCTTTTAATTAAATAACTGTGTTAAAATTTAGGTGTCTTTTAATTAGGTAGTAAAAATGACATCTGCGTAAATTTAGAGCTTTTTAACTGAATTTTAGTTAATGTATGAAATATAAACTTATTTTAAAATTAAAAATATATGCCTAATTGATTGTTAGGTTTCTTGTTAAATATTTGTGATATTTTAGAACTACTAACATATAAAAATAATTTTGTCAAATAGTATGTTACACCAACAAACAGTTAGATATCGAGCACAAAGCGTGTATTTATGAACGTGTAATATTGATTATAAAATCAGTTGAAAATAATCTTAACGTTAGTAAAAATGAAACTACGGAAAAAATAATATTTATTAGTAAAAAAAAATTAAAAATGTGAAAAATAATTATCAATATTCTGTAGCAATTTTATGCTTAAAAATTCACTATTTTGTAAATTTATTAAATTCTATATTATACATATATTATATTTCAAAATGCTTGAAAAATTAAAAACATTTAAAAATATGTATTTTTATGAGTATTTTTATAAACAGTATCAATGAATATTATCTGTAAAATAAAATATCAGCTTATATTTTTGTCAAAAATGTACAATATTGTAAAGTTTCAAAACTTGAAGTCTCACATTTGAAGTATAAAAATTCTGGCTTTGTGTCTATGATAGCTTCAAGTTAATTTCGGCTTCGTTTCCTTGTCCTTCGTCATTTCAGCTTTCCGTCCTTCCAAATCGTCCATGAAGCAAATACTTAAGCTCCCAGAAAGCTCAGCAAAAGTATCCATATCCGCGTCCAATTTGTTTTTACGTCGCTCAAAATTTTAATCAAAACTCGATTTTAACTTTGGACCCGTCGGCCATGATTAACGAATTCCTCGGGCGCGCAGAAATTATTTAACGTGGCACCCCTATCCGGCCCACTCCCCCATAATAATGTTACCCTTAACACTGTTCAAAGAAACGGTGGTTAGCTGCTCTCACATCGCTGCGGCTACGCAACTTTCTAAGTTTTCTAAAACAAGGGGATAATTTTGTAAAGCTGTCCCTATCCGTCTTCTTAATGAAATCTTTCGGAAAATTCCACCCCGTAAGTCTGTTACAGTCGACGCTCAATACGAGCGAGCCACAGACGAAATACCGATTAAAGAGTGTCTATAGTACGGTGGGATCAAAAACTGTTTTCGTCTAGAAGTGGTATAAAGAGCTTCGGTTAGAGAGTGGGCGAATGTGGAGCAAAAGTTGATTTGACGACGTGCCAAGCGCGGGGGCGGAAAAGTTGCGTCTTAAGGGATGTTTTCATCTTTTGACGAATCTGTCTTGGTGTCTTACAATAATTTATTAACATGTTGATTAAATAAATAAAATTTATTTACAATATTATGGTATTATGAAAGGTGATGTATTATATTAGCATTCGTGTAAAATAATGTTAATATATTCCTAAATTTATGATTTTAAATATTTAAAAAAATATAAGTTTAATACTTTATTGCCGATTAGCGCTTTGTACAGTACGTTAATCCGTAGCGTCTTTAAATTTGACAATATTGTCTAGAGATCATATCCGTATTTGTTTGGTCATTCAACTTCAGTTTCCAAACTTTTTTAAAAACCAAATCTGATTATATCCTTAGATTTGTGTATTTTTTACACAAATTTAAACATTTTTTGATTTTTTATTAATTAAACATTTAATCTAAAAAAAATAATTGGTGACTGAAGCTAAATCACCTTTATATAAACTATATAAAATCTCGACTGCGACTGCGCGGACACAATTATATTGCTTTTGACGTGAATTTTTGCCTTCTGAGAAGTGTTAATTGTGCTCTCCTATTAACCAAAATTCGGTTTAAATATACTTTGATCAGCCATTTTATATTAGAAGTTTATAGTAATATCGATAAGAATAGATATCATATTTTTAAAACAACTTCGAAATGCAGACAAGCTATGGAGCAATATGTGAGATGCGATGTCTGTCTGTATTTGTTCATTCAGCTTGAGTTGGCTTAGTTTGTATTTTGGACTAGACTTAATAAAATTTTAAAACTATAGTTATTTTTAGAACTTTCATTAGCTTAGGTTTGGGTTTGAACAGCAAATGGACGTTTCGCAACTGTCAAATTGAGTTTCATAGATATTTTAGAGCAGCATATTATAGCGCCTATCATTTAAATTATATTTTCGATGGTAAAAATATATATCCACTGAAGAAAATGTATTTGGAGTTTACTAGTAAAAATATAACTTTAGCAAAAATACATTTATACATTAGATGTAAATAAATAATTATAAGTATGTAAATATATATATGTTATATAAAAGTTGAAATCATGTAATTGTACTAGCACCTGCCAGATAATTTATATTTTCACTGGTAAAAATATATATCTACTAGTGAAAATGTATTCTGATATGATTTTACTTAAATAACATATTTTAAAAAATATTTTCGGGATTGATTAATTTGATTATTAATATTTAAAACTATGTTCCATAGCTAAATCAATTTTCTCTAACTTAAACGCTTTTCTAAAAGTTCATACAAAAGTTATGACAGTATGTAAAGTAGCTTCATTATGCAAGAACCACATGTCAAGATTGTTTTAAACAAAGAAAGTCAGACGCTGCATCAGAAGAGATGCTTTAAATCTAAATTTATTTCTAATATATAGTTATTGAATAACATAATATGATTAAAATTAAGAAAATGAGCATTTTATTACAATTGTCAAAATAAATTTAACTCAATCTACCTTTTTCAGAAATCATAGTAGGAAATATTATTTTTTATGTTTATTGCATTTGACGAATAAACTCGTCATATAATTTTTAACTATTTAATGGTTTTACAGAAACATCAATTCATTATTGGATTATTATAAAAATTAAAAATTATACTAAACTTTTCTTTATAATTCTGAAGTCATATAAAAATGCATGATTTTTTAGTGAAGCATGAAAATAATAAGCAATCCTTTCTACTATAAATTCCACCTCAGTTTCCTTTAAGGAAGAGTGCTTTTATTTTAACTGCTACATACTGCAGATCTGACATTATGCATATGCATACATCTTTCACTATACTATAAATAAAGTTCTTTTAATGAGAACACATGAAATGCATCAGCTTGTCCATATCTTCAATATAAGAAAACATCTTCAATTCATTTTTTTTGCCACTCTGATAGATTGCAGAGATTTTTTATCTGTTCCATTTTTTATAATGATAAAGCAAACATATTTAAGGATTATGTATGAAGGGTATAGTTATTTAAAACAAATACATATATAGCAATATAAGGAACAAAAACCACGGTCCAAAACGGTGTTGCAAAGCCGTCTCGGAAATGCGAATTGAATTTAAGTAGATTGTAAATTCCGGTCGAATTACCCACCCCTCGGCTATTCGGCGTGAGGAAAATAAAAAAATGTCAAGAAGAGAGAAAGAGTAGGGGAGAGTGCCCCCCGACCGACATAAAGGGATTATTTTTCACTTTTCAACCTTTTTATGTCAGTACTGTGAGGCCTTACGATCTTCTGGGGCGTGCTCTTTGTTGGCTTGTCGTTTTGTAATCAAATTTCACGCTGCACCAAAATATGGGTACATACATATACATACGTATATATCCACATTCTTTAGTAAAATATGTATGAGTTTATACTTGATAATGGTTTATGCTAAGATATGTATCTATACATTAATTTAAAATTAGTAGATGATATAGTTGTACATAATAAATGGGGGTATTTATCTAAAAACTTAGTGCAGAACCTAGGCATTATTTTTATAACTAATAGCTATATGTAAGGTTCAGTTTTTTTTTTATTGTAATGGTACATATTTTTATAATTTAACCTTATTCATTTTTTTTTAGATTAATAATATTTTTTCTGAATAAATTTTTTATTAAATCTATACATATTATGATCTCGTGAATGAATATGTATAAAATTAAAATCAGCATTAAAAAGGGTTTTGTAAAATTTAAATCAGTAGAATAATGTTATAGCATGTGATTGAAAAGGTTTTGGGAGTATTTAGAAAAATAGAAAAAAATCAATTGCTCTTCTGAGTTTAAATACTCTCATTAAAACTGATATGACTGAGCAATCTTACTACTGTATGATATTCGGTCTTCATATCTGATAAAAAAAAGTAAGTTCATTGCTGACATAACTGGTTCAATAACATATGATTGATTGAGATTTTTTCCACAATGTACCTGCTGATGTATAATACTATGAATAATCAGAGGTTTCAAACACCTTTAATTTCACACACTTTTCCAACTAAGCCTTTTCTGTAAAAATTTATTTATACATCCGATGTATAAA
Source organism: Plectrocnemia conspersa (assembly GCF_051122295.1). NCBI lineage: Eukaryota > Metazoa > Arthropoda > Insecta > Trichoptera > Polycentropodidae > Plectrocnemia > Plectrocnemia conspersa. Next base: position 3,458,196 of record NW_028277168.1, read on the forward strand.
TATTACAGTGAATGTGTATTTTTGATAAAGTTATATGTTGACTAGTAAATTCCAAATACAATTTCACCAGTGGATATGTATTTCTACTAGCGAATATATAATTTTACTGATAAGCGCTAATATGCTGCTCTAAAATATCTATGAAGCTCAATTTGACAGTTGCGAAACGTCCATTTGCTGTTCAAACACAAACCTAACCCAATGAAAGTTCTAAAATTAATCAAAGTTTTAGAACCTTTTAAAACACAAACTAAGCCAACTCATCTCTCAGGGGAAAATAAGCGGAAGAATAAGTATAGACAGACATCGCATTTCACATATTGCTCCATAGTTTGTCTGGATTTCGATTATACACTATGTTTTAAAAATATGATAGCTATCCTAACCGATATCACTATAGACTTCTAATATAAGAGGGCTGATTAAAGTATATTCAAACCGAATTTTGGTCAATAGGAGAGCGCAAAAACAATTATCACTTCTCAGAAGGCAAAAATTCACGTCGAAAGCAATAAAATCATGTCGGCACCGTCGCAGTGGGAACGCTCGGTAACGAGCGTTCCCACTGCGACGGTGACGACATGATTTTATTGCTTTTGACGTGGATTTTTGACTTCTGAGAAGTGATAATTGTTTTTTGCGCTTTCCTATTGGTCAGAATTCGGTTTATATGTGCTTTATTCGATTCTCACTCGTGATATTGCTCTATAAAGTTTAAATATAAACGCTTGATAATCGAGCGATAGTACGATTTTATTGCTATTGACCTGGACTGGAAATTCACTATATGGCAACACTGAGCAGCAAAGAAAATTCAACTAATTAAAAAGTTAATATTATGATTAGATATATATTTCGCATAAAATATGATTTTAGAAAATATGTCGCAACGGTGTCTAATTTTCATATTTATTTGTAGCATAGAGAGGGTTAACTCGTACTAATTCTTATTTATTCATAAAATTATATCACGATTTAAAAAAATTATTAAAATGTCATTTTTGTGATGAGGCTCGGAATCCCGGCGGCCCTGTGCAATTATTATATTCGTGGTTAATTTAAAAAAAAAACATTTTAATATTTGTAGATATATTCTCGCGCATGTCGGCTTTTTGCGCGGTGAAGTTCATTTATGCAAATTCTCGTGTTGCATTCCACATTAATGGGCTCAAAGCTTATTAAAAAAATGTTATCGAAATTTTTTTTTATTAATAAACCTCATGCAATCTATGAGATAGTCAAGTAAAAAAGTAACATTGACATTTAGTTGGTTGCTCGTAGATGCGTGAAACATAAAAATTGGAGTGCAGAAAAAGCACATGGCACACCCCACATATATAATAGATATTATAATACGTGTTACATGCAAGGAAATATTTGAAAACTCAAAGTATATAAGGGGAGCAAAACTGTGAAGCGCATCTTGTAAATTTTATTGCCCTTTATGCGGTGTTCTGTGATCTGTCGTGGAAGCTTTTATGCACATGGAAAGGTTTATTTATTATTTATGTATTTAAGATCGTATGTAATATTATTTAACAGTTAAAAAAGTGCTGCATGTTTCAATAGCTAAAGTCAAAAAAATATATTTTTTTGATATACGCAAATTTTAAACTTTGATTTAACTGATTTGAAAAAAAGTTGCTTATATATTAGGTAGAAAAAGTTAATTCCTGTTTATAATACAGTCTTTTAATACATCAGTCTGTATTTATTTATAGTGATATAACATGTTTGCTATTTGGTAAGTTGGAATATATGTTTAAAAGGACGTGCATAATGCATGAACCAATTTAGAAAAAAAGAAACCCTCAAGAGGGACGTTTCAAGTGTTCCATTTGGCAGTTTATATTGCGGGACATTTATTTTTACCCATTAAATGCTATCACGGCCATTATTTCTCGTTTCCTCAGTGGAGAAAGAGAAAAAATGCGGAGAGGAAAGGCCTCTCCTGCTAGTGATTCGGTCATTAGAATGTGTGTCACGAACTGACATTAAACCAACCTTTTGAGTGTAAAAAAGCGTTAAAGGAGGGACGTTTCCCTGGCACTTTTCTCCAGTTTCCACGTAGGCCGGTGGTGGGTAGTTTAATCTCTTCCTTGTCAACATGTCGGGATTTGTAATGTCGAAGAAGGGAACCAGTCCTTTTTAAACGGGACATTAACTCCGTCTGTTTAGTAACCCCTTGTATATAGCATTAGAGCCCTTTTTTAATGGTCACTGCTTGGACTGCTGATAACATTCAAGGGGGTTTGTGATTGAAAAAAAGGCAAGACGATCGATTAAATTATTACCGAGAAACAATATTAATAATAAATATATAAATTGCAAAAGTCATAGCAGAAATTGGAAAAATTCTCCCCCAATCTAGTCAGAGTGGTGGTCAATGATAAAATGCGGTATCAAAGATGATGTGTGACAAGGTCGTGACCACCCAGAGCAACCCTCTTTTGATAGGACATTGATCATTACGACCCCTCTTGGCCTATGGGGAGATCTTCGTATGTGACACATACGAAGGAGGGTCGATAAATATAATTTAAAAATGCTTTATATAGAATATAGAAACAACAAACTGGAATATCGTGCTACTTGTCTTACGCCTCGAGCCTAATTCGTCTGGGTTGGATATAGCAAAAAAATGGTGAAGGATTATATAATGATGGAGATAATCTGAGTGAGAAGACCGGGTGTTTACAAGTAAATTTTATAACATTAATAATAATATCATATTTTAGCAATAATTATTACTATCAAGCTACAATTTAAAATACATATATAATTAATTGTAAAAATGGTTTATATATAATAAGCTTTATATATATTCATTTTTTTCATGAATGAAAGATTACTCAATGTGTATTTTTATTATTATATATTTTATCTTGGTCAATTCGGCGTAGCTCCGCTCTCTGTAAGTTCAACGGTTCTGTGATAAAGTTCAGGAGAAAACAATCAAATATAAGTTTTCTGACAAATATAAACTTGAGAAAAGCAAAGTTTCTTCTAGTCACCGATCCTTTGACAAATACACAGATAATTCAGGGCGGAACCAGACTTTTTGTTTTTGTTTAATACGGATATGATGAGACTCTTTAGCGTTTATAACGGTGTAACAATAGATTTATTTTGCAATGAACCTATTTTATAGTATCTGCCTGCTATATTTTCATTTAAGGTTTGGCATTGATCTTTGTTTAAGATTAGTCCAATAATTTTAATGCACTTTAATGTACATCCATGCGGATTTTCTTGTTTTTATTTTACGCAAAGTGCGAGCAATATTTTTGTTTTTATTTATTAAAGCGTGTGATATAAGCTGTTAAGTAAGATATTGCTACTAGTAACTGGTTTTAAAAATTGGTTCTGCTTGCAAGTTGCAATTATTTCAAAATATTTTTGACGCAACAATTTTGGGTGATCGCAACAAAATATTCGTTTTATTATATTTTTTTTTATATTTTCAACATATTTCAAAATATTTTTGATGCAGCGATAATGGCTGATCGCGACAAAATATTCGTTTTATACCCTAAATGCATATTTTTACTTTCCTTAATGCATTTTTAGCATTAAAATCAACGGAGTTTTACTCCAATGGTATTATTAAGTTGATAGAATTTGAAAGAATGTTATAAGAACTAATGGAAATAATGTAATTATTTATATCAATAAAAAATGTTTTTATTTCATATAAAAAAAATGTCAAAACTTTTGCAACAACTTAATTTTATAAAATATTTATTTTATTTAAATTTTCAACATACTATAAATAATTTTTGATGCAATGATTATGGGTGATCCCGACAAAATATTCGTTATAATATAAATTATTACATTTTACTTGATAACATATGACTTATATACTAAGTAATTAATTAACAATTAAATATTATGCTTTAGAATAATTTTATGTATTTTTAAAACTGAAAATAAAATATTTTGGTATAAAATAATTAAAATAGAAAAGAATTTTCAATAATGTTTAAAATATTTTATTACAGTAAATAGTACACTGCAGTAATTATCTTAGCTATTTATTATTTTAGATTTTAGCATTTTTAACGTTAGATAAGAATCATTTTGATAGCTTGAAATTTTAATAAATATTGTTTGATTACATTTAACTAGAGGTATTAATGATTTACTTTTTTATATTTAATCAGACAATGGTTAAGAGAAGCTATTAAAAATTAAAAAAATAAAGTTTATTAAAAAAATTTAAGGCAACATTAAAAAAAGACTGAACAATGATTAGTATCCTGTGAGAAAATATTGCATATTACAGGTAATTTTATATTTAGAATATGAGTAAGATTCGTATAGTCTATAATGGTTTAAGTTATTATATTTTAGTAAATTTTATTTACAATAGTTTAGTATAAGTTTCAGTTTGTTTTATTATATGTGTTGTAACATATGTTGCAAATAGCCTTAAAAACATTCAATATTTAATACATATTTATATACTGTTATTTTTGTATTACCTAATTTAATAACCGGTTTCTTAAAATACTGAAATCCTAAACCTAGTTTATTCAAAAGTCGGTTATTGTATTAATCAAAACAGTGAATGCGTTTATTAATTCAGATTAATGGATTAATCCTAAACCCTATCTACAAATTTCAGAGATAAGAAAAAATATTTTTAATGGTATTGTGTAGAAACGTTATTGATAATGTAGTTTCTAGATTTTGCAGATTTTTTAAAGCTTAATATTTTTTTTATAAACTCTTTAAGTATCAATGGTCAAACTGAGTAACAGTTTTTATGAATTGAATAACATTTTTCGCTTTGTATAATCCTTGAATGAGCTATACGTGTTTGATGCGTCATTAAATTTTTTTTTCATTTTTGTGATATTTTCGAATCCTAAAAATTACACGGGGGCCCAATTAGGTATTACCAACGTTCGTGACCTTATCGATTTTATCCCAAAAATCTCCTCACCGAATGTGTGTGCATGTATGCAAATTTTCGCCGATACATTCGTCTGTCCTATATTTTGGTCGTTAATAATAGGTCCTGCGAGAGTAGTTTCCCATTCATCTTAGCTAACCACAGAACTAATGAAGCGTTTCGCTATAACAACCGTATTTAGACGTCCGAATGTTTTGGCTCACCCAGTAATTTATTATATTGTTTCTACATATTGTGAATGGCTGGCTTAGAACGAGACTGACGATGCAACACACGCAACGTGAGCTAATTTTTAATTCATAGAGTGGTCCGAAAAATAATAAGATATAGCTAATTTATGTTTTAATCTTATATAATATTTTTTTGATGCAACTTGTACAAGTGACGTAATAATGTAAACATATCGTCTCAGTGCCTTTATTAATGGAAAAGGCAGTCGTCTCGCAGCGGGCGTCGCAAATTGACAAGCTTGCTCTGCAGATTTGTGTTCAAAATCTAATATTTGCACTGGCAACACTAACCGTTTCCGCTTGAAGTTATTCCCGGGTTTTATTTAATAACGTTTCCGTTGCCGGCTAATTTAATTCGGGGCGACATCGGTGTGATTAAATTTTAATATTTTAAACACGCGGGACTCTGAGATGCAGATCTCTTGGCCAGGGGCGGCGCGAGAGTTTTTTTTTTATTATTTTATATTCATGCTGCTCGCACATCTTCACATGTATACTATACTTTATTCAAATTATTTTCTTATTTATATGATTTCTATAATTTCTTTTGATATTTTAAATTTATTATATGAAATAAAAACCATGCTGTATAGTGAGCGATGATGTTACTCCCAACACTTTATTCTCCTAATTCGGTAAAGACTACATCAATCTAAATTTTCTTAAGAAGTATAATAATATTTAATAATATAGTACTAATAACGAAAGGTGCATGATTCTTTTAACCGTTATTCGATTGAATTTAATTTTTTTTAAATATTATTATCATCAGTCCGACACTGAACAAGGAGCGAAATATTTCTACGACTTGTTTATTACGAGCAGATATCAGCGGGCTGGCTCGGGGGCGAGAGCAAATAAAGAATGAAAATCCCCGGTTCGATTCCCGCGGGACGACTCCCTTGCACGCTGCAGATTAACTCGTTTCACCCCCGAACACTGAAATCAATACGCACTTTTCATATTCAACCAGACCGAGGCGAGGGGTGGCAATGGTGCTGGTGGTGACTTATCGCAACTTTCAAGTTATTAAGAAAGAATGGATGAAAAAGGTGTTTTTGTTGTCCGAATATATAATGGATTCCTACAATAATCGATCATGCGATTGGGGTTGCTAAATTTGATAAAGTAAATAATGGTTGCAAATAAATGCAGTTCTAGATACAGGTAGTTTATAAAAAAAAATAAAAATAAAAATTGAATTGATTAATTAGAATCTGAGATTTTGTTATAGGGTTTTTTGAGAGATTCTTGAAAAGCTTAAATATTTTTAAAACTGTAAAGCTTTTAAATTTTATCGTAAATATAAATTTAAATTTAAATCTATATTTAAAAATAGGTAATATTATTTTTAAACATAGGTATTATTAAATAAAAAACATGTGAAAAGCATAAAGACAAAATATATATATTTTGTTATTCAAAGAAATGTTTGAATCAAACATGGCGAAAATTATTCAGCATCAATTAGATGTGCTACGAATTTTATATTTTTTTTTATGAAAGAGCTATATATTAAATATATTTTTTATTATATCTAGAGTTGTTAAAAAAACTAAAATTAAAATTTAATACCAAAACACATTTTAAAGTCCATAAAAGCTACTTCTAAGCTACAACCTTTTCTATAATATAACATAAAGAAATTTCTTAAGGCTGTAATTCATTAATTATTAATTAAAATCTTACTGAGGATTTACCAAATGCAATTTTAAGGAAAATTGTAATCAAACGTAATAAGGAGATATATCTTTAATTATATGTAAGGCATTCATTTTTTTAATAACAAGGCTTTCAAAATATTTCTGATCAAATAATATGTTCTCACATAATATATTTATATCGAAAATACACAGGTTAGTCTGTCACAAAAGCTTTTCCTTTTCCGAATGGATAGTAGCATTTTCATTTTGGTTGCCATTTCAACAGATTTGGTAAACTGTGCTAACTTGCAAATTTTATTTATTAAGAACGATTAAACAGCGATAAAACCGCTTAAAAAAATTGAACAGCGACGTGCTAACGACCGATTAAGTGCTACTGTAATAGGTACAATAAAATAAATTTCCAATAAATGAAAGAATTTTATTTATTTATATAAATAAATAATTAATTTAAATTTATTTATTTGAAACAAAAATTTTTTAGGTCATATTTGACTTATGATATTTTTTGCTATAATTTTTATAAGAACTCAAACAATTTCTTAAGAAATAATAAAAGTAATAAATGTGCTTCTGCTCTCAAAATTTCGAGAGATGTAGTGATATTTTCTACACTAATATAAAATTATATACACACTAGCATATTTTGATTACAACCTCAGTTTTTTGTCGCACAAATTAATAATTATTTATTAAAATGATAAATATTAAAGTAAACTATTTATGTGAGTATATACGAACTAATATTTTAATAAAGAAACGAATTTAAGACTCTGAAACCAATCCAAAAACAGATATAACTTTGCTCGAAATGAAACCAACATCAACGGAAAGCGAGCAAGTGTTAATCAAGTATTAAAATATGTATTCTTACTTTTATAAAATAATTTTACAATTGCTTATTTATATATATATATATATATATATATATATATATATATATATATATATATATATATATATATATATATATATATATATATATATATATATATATATATATATATATATATATATATATATATATATATATATATATATATATATATATATATATATATATATATATATATATATATATATATATATATATATATATATATATATATATATATATATATATATATATATATATATATATATATATATATATATATATATATATATATATATATATATATATATATATATATATATATATATATATATATATATATATATATATATATGTATATATAATTGAAATTGCGTTTTTAATAGTTATTATATATATTTTTAATTTGTAAGTAGATATTTATAATCATGTTAATTTATTAGTTAGATATAACAAACATTGTTTAATAAGCTGTTTTGTTTATGTATTATCAATTCATATTTGGTCAGTGGCGTAGCTATGGGGGGGCGGAGGGGGCGGGCCGCCCCGGGCGGCACTTGCTTGGGGGCGGCATATTCGCGATGGGATCGTCTACTGTGGTTCTTATTGGTTACTTATATACATTTACGAATAACAAGAGCTTAATAATAACCAATTTATTATTTTAAGAAATGCTGATTTTATGACCCTACAAAAAATGTATGGGGGAGGGGGGCGGTAATTTTAAGGATCGCCCTAGGCGGCACATACCCTAGCTACGCCACTGTATTTGGTAGAGAAGCACATAAAATAAAGGACAAATAACCGCGTACAAAATATGGCCGTAGTCTTTTAGCAGGATGTGACCTATATTCACCCCGAAGGAAGTATCGATTTTATCCTGGATTACCCACCCTTCTTTTCTTCCCTTTGTGCCCGCACAAAAATAATACGCCACCATACAAAAGGGGTTGGATGCTGTGCGACCGCAGAAAAACAATTTGGTACTACCCAACATAAATTATACTAAATTATTATTACTAAAATATCTTATAATAATAAATATCTCTATTTTATAAAGATAATATTTTTACTTTAATCAAATATTTTTTTAAGTAATAAATTCATAATATACACTGTCAAAATATACGTATTATTACTGTGTCTTATTTATTGTTCTAATGTTATAAAAATACATTTTATTTATAAAGAAGCTTATGTACGTTCGCTCAGAGCGGAGTCTGGAAAATAAGAGCGTTCTCTCAAAGTAATATCGATTTTGTTTTGAGAGAGCTCGACAAGTGCTGCCTCGTGTAGCATGTCGCATAACTAATCTATAAAACATATTATAAAAATGTATTATTCTGTCTTTTATAAGTTTATTAATAGGTCTTAGTTATAAATATTAAAAATATATTAGATTAATATCGCTAAAAAAAACATAAAAATATTATTCAAGTATCAATTGTATTATTATTAGGTAGTAAAGTAAGTAATGTATTTATTCAGTATGTATATTATTTTCTATAATATCTTGTCTTATCATTGGTTCGGTTTGTCGCAGTGGGCGTGTACGAGCAATGTCACCAAAGTGGGCGTGTTTACGTTTTTTCTCAATGTTCGTTCAGCTTCTGAAATGTCATTGGTCAACGCGAAATCTCGAGACACGCCTTTCACATTTCCCTGGAACATTTTCTAAAAATATCACGTTCGACATTTTTTCTTGGAGTATTTGTGTTAATATTTTTTAAAGATAAAAGTTTGTCAGATATTTCCCTTATTTATATTTTAAATTAATATAATTGACTATGGGTTGCAAATATTTTCGTTATGTACTGATACTAATAAAGAAATTAAAGTATATTTATAATTGCTGTTTAATGTTACATATAAATCAGATCAATAAAGCTTTGTAGCTACCTGCCATAAAAGTAATAACATTTCCTATTAAAATGTATAGATACTATAATATAAAAAAACTAAGCACAATCTATGTAACGATTCTATAAAAATTGTGATTAAATTTTTTAACACTTAAAATAGGTATGTCGTTAGTGCATAGAATAAACAACTGCGGGACTCCAGTCAGTATTTTATGTGGAATGTTTATTATTTAGCATAAAAATATTAGGTATTATGTGTGAAAGATAATTAGAGAATTTATATATTAAGCAGTCGTGCCACACAGTATCGAATGCTTTTTCTATATCTAGTATTAATAACTCTATCTTTTTTGATTTTAAAATTATTAAAAATATGCGCAGTTAGCATGTTAAATTGGTGAGTCACTCAAGAAGCAAGCTGTCAATTATTTTAGGCGCCGAGAGTAACACGACTGTATGATCCTGTAAGTCTAGTAACTGATTGATTCTTTATTCATTTAAATATTTCATAATTATATTTAAAACATAATGACATAATTAATGAGTTACACGTGTAACATGATGATAATTGCATATAAAACAATCAGAGCCGCGGAGAGGGACCCGGGTCCTGAGAAAACAATGATTCCGGGCCTCATGACAAAAATGGCATTTAATATGTTTTTTAACATCGTAATATAATTTCTTGAATATATAATAATAGGCACGAGTTAATCCTTTCTATGCTACAGATTAATATAAAAAATGGTCACCGTTGCGACATATTTTCTGAAATCATATTTTATGCGAAATATTTTAATTAGGCATTAGAAATTATTAAAAATATTTACTCACAATATTTACTTGATAATTAATCATGTTTTCTTTGCTGCTCAGTGTTGCCATATAATGAATTTCCAGTTCAGGTCAAAATCAATAAAATCGTGCCATCGCCATAAAAACTCTCGATTTTCAAGCGTTTACATTAAGACTTTTTATAGCAATATTACGAGTGAGAATCGAATAAAGAACATCTAAACTGAATTTTGACCAATAGGAGAGCGCAAAAAACAATTATCACTTCTCAGAAGGCAAAAATTCACGTCAAAAGCAATAACATTGTGTCTTCACCGTCGTAGTGGGTGTTAATTAAATGAGGAACATAAACTAAATTTTGACCAATAGAAGAACGCAAAAAACAATTAGCACTTCTCAGAAGTCAAAAACCCACGGCAAAAGCAATAAAATCGGTAACGAGCGTTCTCACTGCGACGGCGTCGACACGATTTATTGTTATTATTGCTTTTGACGTGAATTTTTGCCTTCTGAGAAGCGATAATTGCTTTTGCGCTTTCCTATTGATCAACATTCGGTTTGAATATGCTTTAATCATAGTTATATCGGTAAGGATAACTATTATATTTTAAAATATAGTGTAAATCAATCAAGTTGCCATCTAAATAGTGTTTTCTCTTAAGGCGTAAACACATTTTAGAGGTGTATTCAAGAAGTCATGCAATTGGTTTGTAAACATGCTCTTTGAGCCGCTTTGAACGATCAATATAAAATATGTGATACTTAGCCACATCGAGAGAGATTCAAGCAGACATCAAATAAGAGAGTTAGAGAGACTCTCTGAAGATGCAGGTTATTATCATCTTTTACAGCATCTATTTTGCTATAAGGTCACAACCCTTTGGCTTCAAAACTCAAAAGTATTATTATTAATTCATTGCTATATAATACAATGTATTTATTATTTATTTTATGTATATGCTTGCCTGTGGTGTGCCGCAAAATTCATGTAATGCCGTAAAAATAATCTAAAAATGAACCTGCCGGGACCACCCGTAATTGTTCTGACAAAATTAGTCACAAGGACTTGCTAAAAAGGTCTTTTAAAACTGTTTTTTTTTTGTATCTCAGACTTTCTAAAATAGAGATTTAAATCCCTTATATAAGTCGTTAAAAAATATAGTTCTGTCAGTCAGTACCAAGCATTCCTGGAATATACATTCTATAGATAGAATGACGACACTTCCAATTTAACCTGGTTTCTAATCTAGCGTTACACAGATCTAGCACGCCAACGAGTCTATTAATATATGTACATATTAGACTATAGCAAATAATCTGGTTCCGCCCCAATTTATGGAGTTTTCACGACCAAGGACATTGAATTTCACCGAAATATAAAAGGTATTGGGTAAAGTTAAAGGTACTGAATCACTTCAGTCAGAAACATTATTTAGAACTATTACTTCGCTTCCGAATTAACTCCAAAGCTTAAGATACTTCCGACGTCTGCTTTCGACTTAAATTCGACTTAACACTGAAGTGTAATATATAAAGCGAGAGTTCATCTGAACCATAGTAAGCATCTGCTTTTCTTTGACTGTCCAAGTATGTTGAGCTTAATTATTTACCTGAATCTTAAGGGTTTAACTCGATCTTTGATACGACTTTGGGGCTTTGGAGTACAGAGACGGATCTAAATTGTGAAATTCTGAAAAATTGCTCTGTTTCACTCTCATACATTTTTTTTAGATACATTTTTACCGAATATTTAACTTTAAATAAATGCTGTGAACGTTGAGAGTGAAACAGAAAGAGAGTGAAAATTCGAATGAAATACTTTTGTGTTATATTTATTACTTTCATGTATAGTCCATCCAAGATGTTAGCGCTCATCATTGTTGTGTTGGAAATAAGGGTGCGTGTACACATGCATGCATATATACACAGTTTTCCGCGAATTTGTTTAAACCGATAGGAGAACGATACCAATACTAAATCAGAGCTGTTTTAAGGGTAGGGTGACCATACGTTGGAAATTGAATTAAAAATTATAATGTGTAATATTTTTATTATAAATTATTGTCACGTTGTGGTATTTTGTAATCAATAAAACAATTCCTGTAATATTCTATTGGTATTTTAAAAAATATTATATTGAACAGATATTCAACCTGGAAAGTGATACCAAAACTGCTCTCATGTTTTTGAGTTAAATATGTATATAAATAAACAAAATAAGTATGAAAGTGATATTTTAGACTTTCCTCAACAAATTAAATTTGCACTTGTAATTTCACATGGTCACCCTATTATATTTTCTCACCAATACTGTGACGATGAGCGTTCATATCTTGGACGGACTTGTAGTTGGTTGATTTTTCAACGGTATGATACTGAACCATGTATTGTGTTTACCATACGAAAGGTTGTGCACGCCATCAGCTCGGAAAGAGTCGCATCATTGTCTCGATTGTTGTCGATCGGTTCCAAAAATGGACAGTCGAAAGGCCGTACATCACCGTAGTAATTACACAGTTCCGTCGTCGACCCATTGTCTCCCATAAATGAAAACATTAAGTTCGACGAAAGCTCTCACGCGAAATTTCAATGGAGATCGCCCACCGCACTGTTGCGTTGTGTCAACATTTTGTTGCTCGATCAGTTAACATTGTTACACCACCATCGGGGACGTCCCATTTTTTACAACTGGACGTATTGAGACGTCAACGTCTCAAGTATATGAAGAAAATTATACCCTTCGGTACGTGATTCATAATCGCCGACGAAAAGTTTAATGAGAAAAGTGCGCGGATAACCCGCAATTAGTGCGACGTATTTATTATGTGCAACAATATTGGAGGAGAATCTGATACGAAACAGAAAGAAGAATGAAGGCTTGTTAAGCTAATTTTGAATGCTTTATAGTCGTGTGAAAATTTTAAGTTCATGGAAAATTTAAGCGATGGCTTTCTGGGTATATTGAAAAATTAAATCGGGAACAAAATGAATAAAAAGCGAGAAGAGAATTTTTTATTTATTTTATAGTTACCAAATTTAAAGAACGCAACGTTATATCTATACTAAAAGATTAACAACTTATTCATGCTAAAGTCTCATAAATATGTAATATGATTATATTTTTGTCATAAAAAATTACTTACTATATTATAAATTGTCATAAGCTTTTGTAAAAAAAATTGTTACATAGCATAAAATTTTATATTTTTGTTTGTTACAAAAGCTCTAATAAAAAGTCAGTATATTAAAGCAATATATTTTATTCAAAAGCTAACATTATTTTGCGTAAATAAAACTTGCTATTTTATTTTGAGAATTACAGATTAATTACTTTTGAGAAATAAGCACAGCGTTGAAAGAAATTGCTGCTTAAATTTGTTTATATACATTGTGAATGGGTTAATAAATATGTCTCTCTCTTAGTTTAAAAAACAATCAAAGAACAATATGAACAATATAAAAGTAAAAGAAAAAAACTAGTTTTGCTGATGAAAAAAATCAGGCTGATTCAAAAAAAAAAAAAATTAAGATTCATAATATTTTTATATTCTACGTCTACTCTATTGAATATTTTGACAGAATTAAACTAGCGGTTTGCAAATTTGTTTGATTTTATAAATTAAAAAAGCAATTATTTTAAGAAATCGATTTTATTTTAGTACCAGATAAGATACAATAATCTTTGAAAAACATAATAATATATCTTTTTCTTTTTCTTATTCTCAACACATCTTCTCACACTACATTGTGGGCGTACGCCCAAACAAAGTCAGCAATGTAAACTCGTAATTACCGACCGTGGGTACCCACGTATCATCACGCCGTTTCGTATCTGAAAAATGACGACCGATTGATAAAGCAATTAGCGAAAGCCGAGCATCAATCACCGCTTTGGGGATTTTTGGTAGTCGGCCAGCGGTGATTAACGAGCCGCGACCTTTGGGTCGTTTCGCGAAATGACCGGATCACGTGATCGTCGATAATGATTGAGCTTTTTCAAAAATTGCCTCGAAGCGTTTCCGTTATCGGTGAATACGCAGGTGTGTTAAAAGTAACCTACCTATACCTAAATGCCAAAGCGAAAACTGTGAATTGAAATAATTGCGGAAAAATCTATTTTTAAAACAAGAGTTTTGTAACTTTTTGAACAGCCCACGTTTTTATGAGCAAAACGCTACATGACAACATTATCCCATTTGTGGGAATTGTGACTATTAGAATTATCATATAGCCCATTTGGTATTTCGACTACACGACATTTCATTACTCGGTCGTTACCAGAGCCGTTAGAACGCCGTTATGTCGTTGCAAAAACGTTACTAACCCAAACGCAGCTTTTCTCTACACTCACAAGCGCTTTTTATCGCCTATTATAACGATTATATAAATTTACAAATTCTAGTTAAACGTATACTCTTCACTAATTACCAACTTTAATTATCCTTTTTACAAAGAACGACCCTCCGTCGTTAAACTTGGCTGATTAACTATGCAAATGTCTTCATCTCTGAGAGTTCTTCGGGATGAAAGAATCACTCTAATAACTCGAACTTTTTGATCAAAGCTTTCTAGTACGTTCATATTTTTGTTAAAAGAAAAAGTTTTTTTTCATAATTATTATTTTTGATAAAATATATTTTTTATCTTTTAATTAATAAAGACAATGTGGAAAAGGGATCTTGTTGAGAGTCAATGTCGTATATAAAAAACTTTGCTGACATAATATCTCTCTAAAGTGCACTTTCAAGCTCTTTAGCCCGTTTCACCCCATAACAAGTTTTTAGGTATAATTTTAATTAACACTCACCCCTTAACTCTTTGCCCATTTAGTCTTTATTTTTTGTCCCTAGGTTGCTTCTGTGCAAATACAGTGTTTCCAAAAATATCAAATGACTTTTGTTTATATTTTTTAACATAGCCTAAAAGAAAAAAGAAAAAAATTAAATATGTAATGTACTACTTATGTACGTTACGTTAAATACTTAGTAGTGTATAATAAAATAATTTTAAATTTACTTTTTTCTAGATTTTTAGATTGTGTTGACTCAACGGTCGCCCGTTTATTACTATATAATATAAGGCAGAGTTATTGATATTATATTTATCAAAATCGCATATATTTTGAATCGCATTTTGTAGGTATGCCAGTGGGTTGCCGTGAAGAGAGAAGCGGCTGCTAATGTCCCAAGCGGATGTCGCAGTCAAACTTTAAAATAAAAGTTTTTAGCGAAAGGTTAATCCAAATGTAAATGTATAATGTACGCTTTTTAATGAAGCATGAGTGTGTCGCCTGGGTGCACCTCTATAAGCGAAACCATTATGATTACTATAATACAACGATTACTATGTATTTATTATACAAGTTCTTGATGTTTTGTGGTGAAAAACGGTTGAGAAGTTTTACGTTGTGTAATTTCTAAGTTATTTAGAGTATACAAGATTGGACTACTCAAAGTCGTCGTGCTTGATATTTGGCCTAGTTTTGATCGTTACAAGCTTGACTGAGATCGACTGAGCTATCATGTGTTCCAAGTCAGAAGCGAAGTGTTCTGATTAAATTTTAGCTAGAAGATCCTGGCGGATTTTAATTCAGAATTAAGGGAAGCCCTTTGCTTTTATTTTTACTTTTGACTATCTGATCAATGTGATGCTTCGGGGTGGAAACAGAATATGTTACTGTCTGTTCACTGATTTAGAAATGCAATTGTAGGTGTGCTTTTAACCTGCCCAAAAAGGTTAGCAAAACGTGATAAAAAAGCTTTGTAATTTTTTGACTATTGCTTTTTAGCAAATCCGGCACTCGCCAAGTCAAGGAACAACTGAATTCGGAGAAATATTGTGTCAAGTATAACGTCATTCTAAAATTTGGATCAAAATTTTTGTTATACTGAGATCAGTCTTCGTTACAATGAAAACAATTTGTATGGAACTTGTTTGTAATATATATAACGACCATTTTAAATTTGTTTAGATGGCAGGTTGCAATCTGGTTAAACTCCAACGCAACGGAAATTAATTATTTTCATTTAAGCTCACAGAAGTTAATACAAATTTAAATCAATATGAGCCGTTAATCATCAACAGGGGAGACCAAAAAGCAGCCGCTTCCCTATTCACGTCAAAGTTCAGGTTACAGATTTTAGCTCACTTTGCAGACGACTGGGTTATTCAAACGCAGACATGGATAAGAAGATGCATATACGTTAACGTAATTATTATTTGCACAAATAGAAATTATAAGCAATTTGCATAAATGTAATTTTTAAACATTTTTTAAACACAGTTTATTTGATTATCACAAATTACATATGGCGTGATTTTCTTAGTAAATATATTTATATTATATTTTTGCTCACACTGTAGATATTAGGTATATTTAAATGAATTCCACATAGCGTTCCACGATGAGATGTATGGTAATTTAGTCGGTGGTGTAGGAAGTGCGTTACTTTCATTTTTCAAAGACATTTTTGTTTCGGCGTTGTGGATCCGAGGCGGGGAGCCATCACGCGAAATCTATGTCAAATATATTCATGCGAGGGTTAAAAATAGGGGTATTTTAGCGTGCCCAAGAGGAACATATACGACGGCGAGGCAAAGGGGTGTTCAAGACGATAAGTCATAGCGACCTTACACCCACGACCGGCCAAATCGTCCGAAAATGAATTTGCCTATATATCAGAAGGGCACGAGCCGAGAATCCAAATTGGCCATTTGGTGATGGTCCTGTCGTGCTGGAGATGATTTGCAATCATATCGGTGTGGTAGGGGTTGAAATATTTTTCCACTTATATTAAATCTATTACAGTAGGGAATACAAAGATCAATGCCTTAGACATGTCGTTTTTATATGAACAGATTGATGACTTAAAATTTTAAATCTAGTACAGTTTCTAAATCGTTAAATAAATCGACGCAGACTTTTTGAATATAAACATAGCTGATAAAAGTCTTTCTGATATTTTACGCATAGAGACAAAAAGTACCCTAAAGCTTCTCCACTAGTAAAGTTTTTTTAAGAATACGACAAAGAAGTTTTTGGTTGATTTCAGATATTCTAATTTGTCGCACAATCGATTTTTTTTTCTACACGTTTCTGCGCTTCTTCTCTAATCCTGAGACGACAGTTTTATTCCTCTTTTTATTATGTCTTCAACGGGAGCCACCCTCGCCCCCGGCCTTTGCCTCGTTCAGCAAAAATATTTATATTGCTTGTTTACAATGTTTCTCATTAAAAATATCCCGGTGTTATTCGTCCCTTGACAGTTGGCCTCTCTCTCTCATCCCACGGCGAAGGGGTTAATTCTGGCGTTTAACCCTTACCTTCGTTTGCGGAACTTGAGAGCGACCCTCCAATACTAATATTTGCTTCCAAGACCCTGTTAACTAATGTTTTTCAACAACATTGACATTGATGCTTTAGCAAAGCTAAAAAATCAGAGGTTTTTGAATATTTGAAGTCATTATTAGTAAGGTAGTCAATTTTTTTCAATGCAAATATTCTATATCTCGTATCTTAATATTCAAGACTTTTAAGGTAGAAATTACTCATGCATTTGTACAAAATTAAATCATTTTTAAAAAGTCAAAATTTTATACATTTTTATATTATTGATAGAAAGAGAATTATATGATCATTTAAAAGAACAAACTGCAATAGGACGATGATTTGTTAAAATCGAAAGACCAGAACAGAGCGATCTACTTACGGAGCAATGAGTTACAAAGGAATTTTTTGATTTCGTATTTATACTCGAGTCGTAAATAAAATAGTAAATATTAACTATTACTATTTGACATATTCCTCTTTTTTGAATAACTGAAAAACCGAGATTTATGTTTGCCGATATGTGAATTTTTGTGAAAAGCCACCCATATATTTTTGAAATCTGCCGATTCCCACGCTGAGCGGTTTCTTTTTATCTAAACATAAGTGTAGTTCTTTGAATACTATAGCAATGATGGGGTCAATTAAAGTAGTTGAAAATATCGTAAACAATTTTTTGTCAATAAATTACTTTTTTACAAACAGTTAGCATAGATCCATTCGTTTTATGGAGCGATATATAAAAATGTAGCAGTTGTAAAACATTTAAAAATATTCATACAAATACAAATTTTATCAAAAAATGGACCTATGAAAATTTGCGAAAAATCAGTAAATTTCTCAAGATATAAAAGTTTTATTGAAAAATAAGCAGAGGCAAAATGGTGAGTCTTGAGAGTTGGCCAGTGATTCGAATGGTGGTTGGATGTTGTGTTGTATTTTATAATGGCTCTTTCAGGAAGCTGGGATGAGTGGGAAAAATGTTAATTAAGAAACAATCGCGTTCGTATTTAGCACCATAATCAATGTTTATACGATGATAGTTCATTGATGTTTTTTTATAGGGGGGTTTCAGAGCTTATTAAGAACATTTTTGTAATCATTTTTTAGAGTCTGTGTGGCTATTATGCAATACTAGACTTTTGTTAACCACCAATTTTTTATTGGGAAAATACGCGTATTTTTCTCATCAGAAAAGTTATTAAAAATATTTTTAAAAATGCCGGTATTTTTTGAAGAAATACCGAAGTTTTGCTATTGAATTTTAAAAATAATGAAATTGCCATTATATATACTCTTATAAAAAAATCTCTAGATACATATGTAGGCATCTAGGAAAAATTGCAGTAAATTTAATCAAGTTTAAATTAGTTGTCAATGCACTCGCGACTAGCTTCACGTGTTCTACACGGATCTGTGCATTTATGAAAATTTTATTCGTAAGCGACTTTTTCATCTCACTCCACACAACATCCAACAATGAAATAGAGAAGAGGAAAGCTCAATAGAGCCGAGTTAGGAAGAAGCGTATCGATTGCGTAATGAATGCTATGTTGTGAAGTTTCTTGTCCGGTGTCGGGCTGGGGGGCTGGGCCCCCGGGGGCGAAGCTCCGCGCCAGCAGCAAATTGGCAGTCCGCGGCTCCAAGACGCCGAGCGGTCAGCCGACACGAAGATCTATGACTCTCCAGGGTACACCAACTCGACCAACACCGTTTTGCATACACACGTGAATTTTGCACGTACATCGTACCTACTACCAAGACGGTCCAATTGTATTATACATGTAGGTATTTGTGTAGCATAAATGCTATATTACAAAGTACTTAGTACATTTTATAAAATTTAAATAATTATAATACGTTTATTATTTGATTAATTGAGTTATTAAATATATTAAACGTAATATATAAATAGAATCCATTTATAATTTTTGTTAGATAAAAATGTTTTGTGGCAAAAAATTGTAGCGAATTAATAACAAGTAAAAAAATATTTAACCTGTTTAGAAGTGATTAAATACGATGTAGCAGGTAGTTCCTCTGTTTACAATATCAACATTTAAGAACTTAATATACATTTATCATCAAAGAATACTTTTTTCCACAAAAAGTGTTTTTTTTATTTTTGGTTGCTTCCGCTGGTTATTTAACATATTTATTCTAAATACGTTATTGATTTAATTTATAATAAAGTCATCTATGATTTTTTAAAAACCTGTGCTTTTTAAAAATATATAACTAAGCACGATCTTGTTGGATTTTTATTTTAGTCATAATATTCATCCGTGAGATGAGGAAAATATAGGAAAACCTAATCTGTGATGATCGATCTGTGTTATAATAATATATTATTTATTAATTCTAACCTCTCAGACGCTATAAAAATTAAAAAACAATAGGGTTCATTTGGGATTCAAACTATGTCTGAGGTACATAGTCATTAAATTATTATGTTTTTGAATCCAGTTGGCAACCACTGGTTACTATGAATATATGACGAGATATTAAAGTCGCCGATGATTGGTCTCAATTGCCGAGCAAACACCCGCCATAAATACGATGTCCCTAATACCCTACGGGGTGTGGTTCTATCATGTTCATCAGTGTGAGGGTATTTCATTAGAGACCACCGGTGGTTGCTTACAAACGATGACCTAACTCTAAATCGAACCCGGTGGCACTGGGCTTTGATGAGCGTACATCCAGTCTAATCGAAAGCAAGAATTAGAAAAAAAAATATATTTTCCAAAGTCGATACTCACGTGTTTGGAAAATGGTATATTCGGTAGCCGGCAGCATCCGTTCAATTATTCTGCGAAGGAATCTGAGTAGTATGAGCGAAAATGGTCGAACATATTTCTTTCACTCGAGGCACCCTGCCGGACCAACCCTTCCCATGACCCGGGGCCCATTTTACCCCTTTCATCCCTTCGTTAAGCGATCTGCGGACCTAACGATTGTACCACGGTCGAACTGTATTGACCTCTGAAAATAATTACACGACGAAGATACAAATGTGTGTATACTAATAAATATTTAATATAAAAAACATTGTTTTTAAAAGAATATTATATACCTATTCAAGAACTATATTAAAAGTAAAAAGTAGGTTTTTAATATTATTTAATTTAAAATTAAATTATCCAGCTTTTAGTTTATGTGATAAAAACATCATTGCGCTTTGGTTAAAGTCTAAAAATCATATTTTTTCTGTACTTAAATGTAAAATATTATATTTACTAGCATCTGTCGATGTTCTTTAACTATGATAAAGTTGTTTTTTAATAAAATATGTATAAATAAATTAAAATAGTATTTTTATATTTATGTGTATGTTGTATTATACATTATATTATTTATTTTATAAATAAGCATAAATAAAACGTCCGTTTTTATTATAAATATACAATTATTTTTTATTTAAAATAAATATTGAAAAAAATTGCTTATCCCTCTCCCCGATGACGTAACACATGAGCTGTCTTGCTTTACTTGATAGTAGGTATTGGTATTGATATATTGATATACATGTCTAAACGATTATAAATGTTCGTATATTATATATTTTTTGCATTATTTAATAATTTCTAATCAATTATGAATATATTAAAAATAGCTATATCATCAATTTAATTTAAATTACGTGGGTCGTAAGAGTTTGTATTCGCAAAAATGCATCAATATAATATTTAATATCTGTTAATTTACTTGATAAAATCTTTTTTCGAGGCCATCAGGTGGTGTCTCTAGTACAAAACAACCCCCAGCTCCACCACTTAGCCGTGACGTCTTTTTCCACGTCCAAAGCGGGGGATGAAAAATTATGGTCGAGAGAAAAATTGCCTCGGATCCTCTCGGCCATTTTTTCTTCGCTCCTTTGTAGTGTGCGAAGGAGGGCTCTATCCCTCTAGCCGCGATGAATATATTCAAATATGAGGTGACAGGGTTAACGATTGATAGGACGAGGGGGTGAGTTTATCGCGGCAACTCCCTGTCATGCAGCCTCTCTTTCCGCTGTATTATTTTCCTGTCTGCGTCGAAGAATGAACGGCGGAGAATAATGGAAACCCCGAAAACCTATTCGCGGAATGATGAATTGTGCTCAGACATCGGGCGGTAATGGAGGGCGTAATGAAGATGATGTCGGCAAGATGTCTGTTTGTTGAACTGATTTTTTCATACATCATACCACACATACACTTTGCGTAACACCTCGCGAAAGGATAGTCATAAATCACGGTAGAGTTGATAGGATCCTGATGGTGCTTGTGAGAAACTTCATATTTACCAACTCTATTAAATACTAGGATCTTACCCTTTGCATATATCTTAAAATTTCAAGATATATATTAAAACATACATAGAGTATGTAATATCGAAAGTAGTGCAAGAGGTTAAAATGTATTTTTTTTGTATTTTGTTAAGTCGTTCTGTATTCAAATTTTGATCTAAGTTTCTAAGAATTGCGAGAGATCAACCCATTCAGTCCTTGATCTTCTGACTAATGACTGAGGGTGGAATCAGACCCTTTTCTTTTGTCTAATATATATATATATATATATATATATATATATATATATATATATATATATATATATATATATATATATATATATATATATATATATATATATATATATATATATATATATATATATATATATATATATATATATATATATATATATATATATATATATATATATATATATATATATATATATATATATATATATATATATATATATATATATATATATATATATATATATATATATATATATATATATATATATATATATATATATATATATATATATATATATATATATATATATATATATATATATATATATATATATATATATATAGATATATATATATTATTAGACTCTATGGCGTAGATGCCGTAGATAAAAAATAGTATATTTGATAACCAATCCAATGTTTATTATTAACACGGTAAAAGTTTGTTAATATATTTATTAGATAAAAATAAAAATTCTAGTAATGCCACGTATTAATATTTACGTTGTACAAATTCAAAAAGCTCGGGTGTCACTTCATCAAGAAGAGGGATATACGCATTTTTTTGCATCGTGAAAAATCCCCAAATATCAATAGATAAAAAAATACGTTTTATTAGCATTTATATGGTTTGATCAACATTAACCTCAATCTACATACGTAATAAGTATATATTACATGTTCATGTTTAAAACGTACCTGGTTTATTTGCAATTCGAGTAATTATATTCAATCAAACCAAACATATATGTGCATTAAAACAGAAGAAATGATAATGTTTATGTATTGTAAAACGAAAAACTCACTTTTCGGCTTTGGAACTCAAAAGACTTCAAGATTTTTTTATGGTTGTTTATATAGTTTAACAATGTATTCTTCTAATCCTCACACACATTATGTATATATTTCATTTTTATAGTTATAACACACCCAGTTAATTTGTAATCCGATTATTTATATTCAGTCAATTGACGAATTAATGAAAATTATTGTCGCCTAGCAACATTTAGATAATAAATAATAATTATTTATAGCTGTTGTCACATTACTGTCAGCCATCTTGTTTTATATTTGAATTCTTATTTTTCATTGGTCGAAACAACAGAATATATTACCGGCGGGTCGGAAATCAATGTTGCAAATTTTTAATATTAAAAATAATTATATTTCCTTTGTTTGCGTGTATTATTATATATACCGTTCATACAAAGCAATACGATTTACAGAGAAGAAAATTAAATATAGAATTCGCCTATGGTTGTGGCCGTTAATAAGTTAGTTAATAAATGCTGTTAAGTTAGTTAAATCGTAGTTACTTTGAATTGTATATGGAATCTCAGAACGGATACAAAAATATTTGTATCTAAAGGAATGTATATATTTTCTTTTTGAATATTTAAGCATAAGACTCACTTATTTTTCGTAAGAATGCTATCAATAAAACGTCCAATCAACATGTATGTTTAGCTCAGTTTGATAGTGAAGTGAAAACGCAAGCATACTTCTAAGACAACAAATGTCAGAAAATAAATAACTCCTAATTTATGTTACTTTTCTTTGAAAAGAAAAACTAAACTTTAGTTATAAAAAATCCTTACGAATATTTCAGTTATACAATATTGGATACGGAATAAATAAATTAGGAAATAAAATGAGTGAAACAATTTAGATAATTCCTCTGAGATAAATATCAATTTACCTCTACCTTTTTCTTGTCACAGGTATACGTGCTTACCTACGTATCCTTTACAAAGTGGTTACATTCAACAAGTGTCCCACCGGTGTCGTTTTGTCGCAAGGTGCCACCCCATTTAGGTCCCAGGCAGTCCCCGTGGCGTGTCACCCCACAGTCAGGCCATGAAGAAGTGCGATATTAGAGTTTTCCCCCAGGCGGAAACGGGAAAAACCTCCGGAATTGCGTCGTAAAAAAGCCGCGGGTGTTCCGTGACGCTTATTTGTAAGCTGGAAAAAGAAAAAAAAAGCAACAACGGGAAAAAACCCCTACGCTGCCACTGGTTTAAATGCGCACTTATTCGCACGCTCTTTTGTCCACGGGATGTGTTTGTTGAATGTTTATGTGCGGTTAAAGTGTGAATAAAAAACTGCTTCCGCGCAACTTCTAACTTCCCACGGATGTGACGTGATTATAACCACTAGTGTGAGATTTTTGATTTAAAATATTTAGTACGGATATACTATATAACTATAAATTAAAAAAAAAAATAATATATGTTAAGGTCTATACTAACTACTAGTGAGAATAAAAAATTACAATTGTAACTTATGTTTGTCATGTATTTGACATTATTTATTATTTCACTATTAAAAAAAAATATAAACTAAATATATGACAACCTTGGCTTAATGTTGTTATATATGTCTGTAATTATTGTACTATGACAACCCTTAAAAATTGTCTGTTTTTTTTTAGGCAAATGACAGTAAAAATGACACACTGTACATTTATTTTATACGTTGTTATAATATATCATTGATACATTTACGAAAAAAAAAATTTCAATAGATTTTGTTTTTGCTAGAAAATTCCGGGCCTTTAGTGCACGGCCCTACTAATAGTTCGCGGCGCTTAAAAAGTTACTGCATTCAATTTTGTCGTCTAGCTGTAGGATGCAACAAAAATATGACACATTTTGAACGTTTATATTTTCGATAATGGTAGAGTAACAAAAATTACATTAATAGTTAGCTTAAGAAGTCCAATTTAAGCAGTTAACCTAAATTAATTATTTTACATTACATACATCTAAATTTTGTGCTATTTTGCTTCGCGGAGCGCAGTTAAATAATTAATGAGCGCTATGTTTTATATTTGATAAACTGAAATATAATAAGTCATATTGATTATTATATGTTAAGAAAGTTAGTTATAAAAATTTGGAAATGTCGGGAAAATCCAATGATTACTATGCTAATAATATAGTAAATTTTAGAGGTTTTGTAAAATAAATACATTATTAAATAATAAAACTTCAAATTATACAAATAAATTTAATAAATTATTTATGCATATTTTTAATAGTAGTATAGTATTTTAAGCACAGCTTTATTTTTTATTGTAAACTTAACCCTTTAATTGCCGAAGTTAGTTTTATCAGCTTTTGATAATTTTGCTAGAATTGCCAGATTTTATGTCATTATTTAATAAAAATACATGTTATATAAATTTAGGTAAATGGTATTTGGCTGAGGTAAAAATATTTTTTTCCGAATTTAATATTTTTTAATATGTAATAAATCAATATTTTAGTATTGTAGTAATTCTAAAGGGCTTTGTAATGCTACGGTTAATAAAAGCATTTATTTTTAATTTATTCATACATATAATTAAAAAATAAATTTTGGTTTAAAATTACAAATAAAAGTCATTTCAATTTTAGTTTTTAGAACTGCAAAAAGTGCAGAGAATCAGGAGCTTTAAAATAATGTTTTAATCCTGTAATTAATTTTCTTATAATATTTATAATATCATTTAAGGACAGATTTAATATCACTACATGCACATTTGTGATAATAAATTTATCTCAGAAAGTTCATGTACGTTTTAACGACATGACACACCTGTTATAAATTTGGTAAAATTGACTATAAAAATAAGCACATATTTTAACTTGAGAAAAAAAATCACATAAGATTAACCAAATGTATAAAAAATAATATGCAGGTACAATAACCATGAGCATTAATTTGGCTTAAATAGATCTATTTGTAATAGTCAAGTGATTCTATTCGGTTCGATTATACTAGTTTTAAGTACAGTTTACTAGTATATATCTTATTTGTACAATTCAAACCCTAAAAATATTGCGTGATCACCTCCTTTAGGTGGGGCACAAAGTCGTTAAAATTGTTCTGAGCCGTTATGCAAATTTGTCCGTTGCTCGTTTGGGTTTCGCTTCGTAAAAAGGAACCATTTGCCACCCCTTTTGTTCTTAGACGGTTTAATAGAGCGTGGGGTGGAAGAGGGCGCCTAACAGAAAACCGCACCCCCAGACAGGGTGTAGGTACAGGGGCGACACTCGTCAATTAGTTATTGTTTATGTTGAGCAATGCCACCCTGTTGCGAAAATCTGCCGAATTAAATTACATTGAAAGCATTAATTTCAATTAAGTCTCAAAAGAGACTTTTAACTGCTCGGCGTACTGTGTATATGAAGCACTTAAAGGGTTAATATAAACGGCGTACTGAAAGCGATAATGTTTTGTATATATGATATGATTAAATATTTATCCCTAATATACTGTTTCATTTTTTCTTTTTATATTCCTGCTAAGGTCATAAATTCATTACTGAGATAATTCCTTGGGCGCGTTAAAGCGACTTTCTTAAAGTCACAAAGTAGGGTTTGATGTCTTGGTTACTTAATTGCCACTGCGAAACGACCTATAAAGTCACCTTGATGAGAATTTATACATATTTAATGATTATTAAAGAATATGAAGAAAACACCTTGTTATAAAAATGAGGAAGAGTACACATTAACCGTTGACATTATTTACAGAGAACAGAGATCGTTAACTGTGCGCTATACATATTAATAATATATTTTTAGCTATATATCATTTTAACAGCCAAATTTTATAATATTTTCGTGACAGCTAAGATAACAATTATTCATTCACAATAGCTGGCGACTCTTTGACGCTGGCGAGATTTAATCCCGGAAAAATTTGCACAACAATCAAAGGAGCAAAAAATATTACCCTTTAGCTTGGTTAGGGGGTTGCATTATCCCCGTTTCCTCGGGAGATTTAAAAGCACATTGTGATAGGAAAAAAACGTATATAGAGCCACATCCAGCTAGGGAAAAGTTACTGCCCTTAATGCGTTTGCTTAATGGAAATATTCCATTAAAACATTTGTTACGTTCTGATGACTCTGGTCGCGCCCTGAACCGTGATACTAATCTAAATTGTAGTAAACCAACACGTATTTAGTAGTTACAGAAGTACACATTCCTACGTATTGTTATTTAGTGTTATAATATAGTTTTTTTATAGTAGAAACATTGACAAGGTGATATTTTATCGCTGTTTTTAAATAAAAATATAAAATTGGTTTTAGTTTAGAATATAGAAATCTCAAAGAGGTTTTAGAGAGATCACATTTAAAAAAACAGCTAATTATATTTATTTTAATCAATTGATTCAATTCGCTTTATGGTTAGATAAAACTACAAATATCTCTCTATGTAGCTTTTTTTACAAACAAAAATAACTTTATTTTCTTATTACGTTTTTACGAAGCTTAGTTATAAATCTGGTTTTAACACTACTGAAAAAACTTCACTAAAGACTTCAATCCAAATATTTAAATATTCGAATACAAAATATATTTGCCCATTTTCCAACTATTCGTTCATATTTAAATAACAATATCTTAAAACACGGTTAGGTAAAAAAAATCTTCACTGTACTGTTGCAGAATCTTTAACCCAATCGTTTTTTGATTGTTTTGTGAAATATATATTTTTGTCTTTATGTTATTTTAACCAGCTATTTATATAACATGCAATAGCTGACAAATAAAATATTTAAGAAAAAAATCACTTTCTAATTGAGGAAATTCTGAAAATCACTCATATTTCTGAGTTAATATTGTGCAGCTGTGTACTTCCTCAATGGCTGGTATAGTTTTCAAATTAAGTTGTGGTCATTTTGCTAACTTTTTATTAAATTTAATTTCGTACTGATTTAAAGTTTGAAACACTTAATGTTTAATTAATTTTACTCGTTTTTTCCTTTAATAAAAAGTCCATTTATTATTAATATGCAAATTGAGATTCAATATATAAAACATTACTGCAAAGGCAAGTCAACAAAAACCAAATGGGAAGTAGGGTTAAGATAGTCATTCAGAAACACACCAGTAATATGTTATTCATTACAAGTCTGATGTGATTATTTAAATTGTAGTGTAAGTTCAGCCAGAAACTAACCACAGCTTCAATATCAGTTAGTGCAGGGTTTCCCAAACTTTTTCAGCGACGGAACACTTGGCAAATCCGAAAATTTTGGCGGAACACTTAGCTTATTTTTTAGGCTGGGTAATTCATAATAAAATAAAACATGTTATTAAAGAAATGTTATTAAATTTATTTAATAAACATAAAAATACAAATAAATAAGACTCCTAATGACTGATGATTTTGGGTTCTTAAATAACATTTTTTTTTATATCAGGCACAATTTTGGTTAGTTGTATTTTCATATCTGCCGTAGCGTGGAGTCTATTTCTGTATTTTGTTTTTGTTGCAATATACTTAAAAAAATCCCACTTCGCATAAATACGTCGTGAAAAACGCAAGTCAACAAACCAGAGCTTGTTTTGACACCTTGGGGAACTCTTCAGTCAGACTCGCCCAGAAATCATTTAATGGCTGATATTTTTGTTTCAAATCAATCATTAACTAAATTCTCATAATCCCTTAAGCCCACTGGTTTTACTGTCACGGAAAATGGATTCCAAACCCAGGAATCGTCCTTACTAGTTTTCGGAAAATATTCCGAAAGAGTTATTTTCAAGTAATATAGGTGTTCTAAAAATACTTGTGAAACTTTTTTATCTATTTGAAAATTCAATTTATTTAAACATTCATATCCAAGACAGGAAAACAATTAAAATTATTAGATTCAACCGATAAAATCTGAAATTGTAATTTTTTATCAAAAGATTCAATTTTATCTCTCATATTAAAAATCGTAATACTTTTTTCTTGTAATTATAAGTTAACATCATTTCACTTTGTAAAAATATCCGCCATATATGCAGATGTATCAACCAGGAAGGATTTGTTAAAAAATGTATAAAATGATGTTGCAAATTATTTTGTGCTTTCAAGAAGACTAATAATTCATTTCGAAGTTCATAAAGTCTTAATAGTACTTCTCCTCTGGATAGCCATCTCACTTCAGTATGTAATAAAAGTGCTTCATGTTCACTACCCATTTCATCGCACAAAATTTTAAATAATCTGGATTGAAGTGGTCTAGATTTTACATAGTTTATCATTTTCACGGCTACTTCATAACATTTTTTAAATTTGTGGAAATTTTGTTAGTCAACACTGCATGCCTATGCAAAATACAGTGACTGCTAGTAGCATATCTAGTCACATAAATAAAATTCGTATAACAAGCACTAATATCGTGTGATTAATTTACAAAAAAATATTGTTTAAATAGGATCAAATTTTAAAGTTAAAAAAAACAACACCGACTTATGAAACTTTTCCCTCCAGATTTTATACACATCAATGTTGAATGTTTAACACATATTTTCAAGCTTTTTTATCAGATTTATGAGCAATTTTTATGTATTTGCAAGACTAACAATATTTTTAATCTACTCTAAATCTTTGTGAAATATCTATTTAGGCTCCGCGGAACACCTATTTTGGATCCGCGGAACACCAGTGTTCCGCGGAACATAGTTTGGGAAACCATGAGTTAGTGTATGAAGAAACTTTTCGCCGGCCTATAAGCTCACCTGAACGACAGCGTCTTAATCGTGAGCTGTCAAAGCTAACATATAAAAATCTATAGTTATGACTGTACACAGCTTTAACAACATTTTTAAGGCGTATACTGTTGGTAATTATAAATATATGTATAATATAATATCAAGTGTCTTTTCTGGATCGTTACATTAAAATATGCTAAAAATCCGAAGATACACCTCGTTTTCAATGTAGGCGTGTGTCAATGATTATTAAAATATATTAAAACTATCCTGCTTACTCATAGTTTTATTATAATAAGGATTAGAAGAGAACTTGTAAGTGGTAAAGAAAACAATAGCTTTTTCAAAATGATGTATGTCATATCAAAAATATCATCAAAGATTAGGTCTTTGAGTACTTTTTGGTTTAGGTTTACGTGTGAAATAATCTCTGATCATTCCGATGCTATCCGCAGTCGAATTCCTTAAATTGCCCAACGCATAAAGATTTTATTTCGGCCAAAAGTCGATATATCCGTACACCATAAAAGCAAACCAATCAATCGCGAGATACGACCCATCGACATCATCAAATGTCAGAGATCCAAAGACCGGTTCACTGTTGGTTTACGTTCCGGATATAGTGCGACGGGCCACAAAGGCGTTTTGTTTTTCGAAAAATAAATAAATAAATGCCCGTGCATGTGTAACGAAAGCCAGGGGTTTGAAATGCGGGGTCGCGGTCCAGCGATGTGTGATATGCGAATCTTGCGCTCGATCGAGCGCGAACTGATTCGCAACACTTGATTCGTCGATATCAAAGCAGGATATTTTATTGGCATACTATGAACTTTAATATTAATTCATATTCATAAGATACATCTTACTTTCACTTTTAGCTTGAAATATTTTGAAGTACTATATATATATATATATATACAGAAACGTTAGCCTCAAAAAAAAAAATTCAATTTAATATATTATATTTTATTTAATTCACATGTAGATTGGCTGAAAGATTCAGGTGAGTTTTAAAAAACCCGATTCAGATATGCTGAATTGCATCTGTTAAAATTGTATTATCTAAGGATACTTATATAATTATATATAACACTATTTTTTCAGTTAGCAAAAACGCAGCGGAATATAGTTTAAGCGTCAGAAATATTTTTTTGGCAGCTAAATATCTAAATGTTTTCTTTAATTATTATTAATAAAATTGCAGTTTCTAAGTAAAATAACAAAAAATTTTATACCATGCGTAAAAGTGCAAATGTACACTCTAAAAGATGCTAACACATTAGTCAATTATCATAAAAATTCGAGCTCTAAAATAATTGAATTTGTATATTTATTACAAAAGTTATGGAATTAGCCAAAAGTCATTTAACCAACTAAAAAAATCATAGCCCCCCCATATATTATTATTTATTTTATTTAAAATATTTTAAATAATGGGGAGATTGTTTCAATTTTATATAAAAAAATATTTTGTAAATAAATGAAAATTATTAGGTTTGATTTATCATAAAATATTGGCACTAAAGCACTCGAAGAGATTAATGTTTATTGCAAAACACTTTAATATTTTTACAAAAATATACCTGAAATAGCAAGATCAATATCAGAATATTTGGAAATAATTCTTTCTTCGAAAATAAGAAAAATAAAAAAATTCAACAGAAAGCACAAAATGTAAATGTTCTTGTTATTCAATAACTTTAAATATTTTTTTAGATACAATTTCAGTGAATAATTATTTTTAGAATCGCAGAACTTAGGCGAATATTCATATTTCTTTAAGAACAAGTGATTTTTTTAATTAAAAAAATTAAAATGCTGATGTTCAAAGTGTATTCTATCAATATATCTCTCAAGCTTATTTTCTTAGAATAATTTGTAAGTAATTGTATTTTATAATAATATAGTAACTTTTGACCTAACCTGTATAAGTATTAATAAATCAAAATTTGTCGCAATACGGTAAATTGAACCTTGTTTTGATTTAAGTAACGTCAATTTATTAGAAATGTAAGTAATAATAATAGTACAAACAATAAAATATATCTGCACCTTAAAGTCGCGATTGCGTCTCTAATGTCTTTCTAGTGTCACCATCGTATTTATGTCATCCAGATCTTCGATATACAAAAATATCTACAGCTTTTAATTTTTTTAATAAAGCTATCATGACTCATTACAGTAACCTTTTTACAATTTTGCGCAAAAGTGTTCCAGTGTTAATCTGGAAAATGCTTATGAACACTGTCTCAAGATATATATACTAAAGACGGTAAATATTAAATTTTGGGATTGTCTTAATTAGGTAATTTTTAGCACCCAGTGCGCGCAGAGCTTCCGATAGCCAACAAGTTGATTTGAATGTTTTGGTTAAATACCGTCGGTAGTTAATTACTAAATTTTTAATAATTAATTAGCAATATAATAAAATATTTGTTAAAATAAATACACCCATATATGCTATAATCGGGATCATCCATTATAGTTGCGTCAAAATTAGTCACAAGGAATTGCTAAAAGCTATACAAGAAATTGCTTATTTTTTTACTTTTTAATTCATGTCGGCGTTATACAAAAAATCGCGTGTCAAGTGCACAATTTTAGTTTAAAAGTACTTGCAAAAGAACATGAACAAAGTAAAATGGTCGGTGGCAAATATTTAAATATTTTTCTAGGTAGGTAGATATTTTATTAAATTAAAAACATTAAAAGTATTTTTTTATTATTATATATCCCAAGGTATGTTCTTAGAATATAAAAAAATATTATTTAATAATTTAAAAATAATTGTATTTTTGAATGATAATGTAACTTTTGGCCTCACTTGTATATGTCTAAATAATAAAAAAACTGCAGTTTAATAAAAATGTAGGTAATAAATTGACGTGCATTTTATTTTAAAAGCACTTGCAAAAAGATATGAACAAAGTTTAATGGTCGGTACCAATTATAAAGAAATACTTTGCATCCATTTTGTATTAATATTGTATTAATGTTTTTTCTAGATACAAACTGCGTGAATAATTATTATTAAAATCGCAGAACCAGGAGAAATATCGATATTTTTTTAAGAGATTTTTTTATTCCTAAAAAACATTATAATGTTGATTATTAAAGTATTTTTTAAATAATGTATCTCGCCTTTTTTATTTTAGAATATATAAGCAAATTAAATTATTATTTAATAATTTATAAGTATTTGTATTTTTGAATGATAATGTAACTTTTGGCCTCACTTGTATGTCTAAATAACAATAGAAAAAACACTACGTAGTCAATTGAACCTTGTTTTTGAAACGGCAATTTATTAAAAATGTAGGTAAGAAAAATTCAGTGCCGAGCGTACATTTTTAGTTTAAAAGCACTTGCAAAAGAACATGAAAAAATTTAAATGGTCGGTGCCAAATATTTAAATTTTGTATTAATATTGTATATTTTTTTAGGTATTTTTATGGGTACAGCCTGAGTGAACAATTATTTCTAGACTCGCAGAACTCGGGAAATATTGATTTTTGTTTAAAAACATTAAAACTTTTAATAATGTATCTTCCAAGCTTATTTTCTTAGAATATAAAAGAAAATTAAATTATTTATTAGTAATTATATTTTTAAATGATAATCAAACTTTTGCCCTCACTCACGTCTAAATAGTAAAAATAATAATACAAGGTTAATTTAACCTTGTTTTTGAAACGGCAATTTATTAAAAATATAGGTAATAAAAATGCCGTGCCGAGCGTACATTTTTAGTTCAAACGCACTTGCAATAGGACATAAACAAAGTTCTTTGATCGGTGCCAAATACAGAGGAATGATTTGCATACTACCTCCAACAGGTACATGAACCTACATTTGATAGAAATTACATATGTACTATTATTTCAGATCTAGTTTCATATTTATTGGAAAATAGCAAATAGCATTTTTCCGCTATAAAACATCATATTTTCTAAACCCGGCGTGGCCAACCCGCAGCCCACGGTCCGCATGCGGCCTGCCTTGACTATTTTTCCGGCCCGCGAGATTCATCACACTTTTACAAAATATATTTATTTTATAATAATAATTATTGAATCTAAATCTAATATGGGGATAATTTTTTTATAAACTATATATATGGCCCGCAGAGAAATGGCCCGCAAGATCATTTGGGTTGGTCACCCCTGCTCTAAACTATAGATAAAACAAACACAGTTGTACTAAATTTACTTTAATCAGATATATATTTCGGTCAGAACTTGGCACTTTCAACACCATACATACAGGAAAAAAACAATTTTAAATAAAATATTTTTTGCTAATTTTTGCTTGAGATTATTATTTGCGTACCCCATGGGTTACACGTATCCTACTTTGGAGACCACTGATCTAAATGACTTAAATACTATAAAAAGAATAATCAAGAATGTATTGTTTGCATTTTTACTTACCATAAATATTATTATTGTAAAAATAGAAGATAGTTTAAAATATTTAGGAAGAAATACATAAAACAAAGATTTTAATAAATATGGTAGAATATATTTTTTATCTTGAATGAGAAAAAAACAATCGATTTTGTATTGCAATGCCTCATTTTTTGTTGCTATATAATATAACAATATTACACATGTTCAATGAAGTAGATAAAACAAGCTACAGAATAAGGCGTTAAGAGCAGTATTAATTTAAAATAGATTTCATATCTGTAAAAATGTGCATTAAGATTTTTTTGCATTTTTGCAAACAAAACAGTTTGCCATTTTAAGTTAGGAATATTCACATCCATTCTCACTATAATTATAGTTTTTTATTTTTACTTTACGAATATTTCTCGACTAAAGACAAAGACAAAGAATCATTGAAGGGAATTACACAAAGTCAAAACAGTTTTAAGATAATCCGTATTTTGATAAATTGCCACCTGTTCGTCTCCATTTTTGATTATCGTGGAAAGCTGCTCCGGCAGCATATGCCGCCTCATCTCGAGCCAAGATGATGTAAAGTCATACGATTTCTATTTCTGTCTCAACCAGAAGCGATTAATCGATCGTCTCTCGCCAGAAGACACCGGCTCTGGCCAAATTCATGGCAACTTTATTTACCGCTCACTAGAAAGCTGGCGTTCGTCATTCGTCCGCGCTTATGTGTAGGAAAACAAGTCGAGCACCTATAAGCGTTGCCAAAATATTTTTTCTTGGAAACACCTAGATACAGCCAGTGCAAATAAGCAGAACGGCGGCGAGCCGGACATTATGTGGGGAATTTGGAAGGAAAATATTTGTTGAGTTATATATATAAACTAACCTTTAAGAAAATATAGTTTAGGTTCGATCTTAAAAGTTCTTGATGTAGCACACATCATTTCTACGATTAAATTGATCTAACGAATAAACTTGTTGCTAACTTATAAAATGTATTTTATAAAAGTGGTAAGGATTATATGAAATTTCTCTACCTATTACCATATTTTGCACTTGCTTGGGGGCGGCATTTTCGCGATGGAAAGACCGTTCGTGTAGTGGGGCTCTTAAGCTGAATGCGCTACAAATATATTTCTACGAATATCTAAGAGCCAAGTTGAATATGTGAAAACATAAACATACACATTTTAGAGCAGCATATTAGCGTCTTTCAGTTAAATTATATTTTTGCTAGTTGAAATATATATCTACTGGTAAAAATGTATATGAACTTCACTAGTGAAAATATAATTTTATTAACATATATACACCATATGTAAATAAATAATGATTAGTATGTAAATGTATATATTTCTACGCATGGAAAAATTCAAATCATACAACTTTATTAGTACCTGTCAGATAAATTGTAAAAATATATATCTGCCGGTGAAAATGTATTCCAATATGATTTTACTTAAATGATATATTATAAAAAATATTTTCGTGGTAGATTCGAGACTGTTTTTTAGATTTTCTTTGAGAAATAACCCGAGAATTTCTGGATTAGAATCAGGGACGTGATTTTAGCTTTTTCGATTTTATTAAAATTCATAGTATTCATTAACCCTTTGAGTAGTGACTTCATTTTTACATATTTGTTAATTTGTTAGTATACACATGGAAGTGAGTTATTATCACGTATTTTTCCATAATTATTTCTGTTGTTATTTATTTATTATTATTTTATTTTTCATTTAATGTAAATTATATTGATTGGATTTATTTTACTACATTTTTAAAATGTAATTTAACACTTTTCTCTTATTAACTTTTTAGGATATTTTTTATACAATATTTGGCTTTAGTTGATTTTCCTATCAAAACAGAGGTTCTCAATATTTTTTATAAAATTAATATAAAATATTTTCATTTATTTCGTACTCTTTAATTTATTCTTAATATTTTCTATAAAAATCATTTATTGTAAATAAAATTAAAAAAATATTTTATTAATTTAATGTTATGTATTTTATTTATTATTTATTTAGTTATATATATAACAATTTGGAGTACCTCAAAACAGTGAAAGATCTACCACCGTACATGTACGGCGATACAGCATAAAGTGTTAAATGACATGCATTATTCTGGCTATAAATTCAAGGGGGGACAAATTCCCCCAGCTGCCCCTCCCTAAATGTCGTTCCTGCTGTTTGACCTTACTAAAAATCAAATACGTCCTGATATATCAGTGGATCAATGTCGATTGACTGCTGAATCACTGCTTCGAATGAACTTATGTAGCAATGAAGATACGTTTAAGATTAAATGTGAATATCAACCGAGTGATAAATTCTTATTTATGATAAGGTAGAAATCTGTTGGCAGCTAGCAGCTATTAGGTAGTTTTCTGCTGTTTGTTTATACAATAATTCACAATCCTACTAGATTCTAACTAAAAAAATCGAACAAGAAAATTTTCCATAGAATTTTCATCTCGCTGTTACTCAAAAAGAGAGTAAAGATGCTTCTTCGCTTCTCGTTGCGAAAGATCTTATACATATTTTTTGTCCCGGCGCTGGTATCTCATTATGTGACCGTCGCCCCCACCCTCCAGTCCATATTGATCTATCCCCGCCTATCGCGTCGTCCCGCTCGCGCATGCCACACCCACACTCGCGCTGTCTCTCTCTTTCGCCCGCTTGGTGACACTTTAGCTCGCTCGCACTTGACCCCGCGAGCGACACTGTCATTTTTACCGAGAAAATTGCAAAATCTTCCTCGTGCTCCGTACGCGGAAAACTGGGCGTGGTACGCTTTAGATGCCTCAAATTATAATTATCTATATGAAATTTTAAGATATGTCTATCATAATATTTATGCCATTTTATTATATTATTTTATGATATTCATAAAAACTATAAGTGACATCCATTTTCATACTGACGCAAATATATTTTTTAGTGTTATTAATCATTCAACAATAAATATTATTTAAGTAATAAGATTTTCATCGCTATATATATTAATATAAATAATATTTTTTTTATGACATATTATATTTAAAATAAAAAATAATGTC
The DNA here is from genome assembly GCF_051122295.1 of Plectrocnemia conspersa. Lineage (NCBI taxonomy): Eukaryota > Metazoa > Arthropoda > Insecta > Trichoptera > Polycentropodidae > Plectrocnemia > Plectrocnemia conspersa. The sequence continues at coordinate 3,495,343 of NW_028277168.1, forward strand.
TGGACTTATAAAATATTTTATAATTATATTAGTAATTTACATTGGTATGATACACAATTTTTTATTTAAAAAGAAAGAAAAATAAAGAGCAGTTGGAATTAAAATTTTAATATACCTGACAATTAAAGAATTTTCGCTGTGTGTAATTTTCGTGTGCGCAATAATCTATTTCGTATTTTATATTCTGATACAATAGTCGTATTCTCAGCATTATTGGTTTGGCCCTTAAGTCAAACGCATCGCGATCGAACTAATTAGAATTTATAATAATCCCAATGCAAAATTATTTGGGCTAGCCTGAAATACATAAATTGTTCTATATATGTATTAGATTGATATATTAAAACATATGCGTTATTTAGTATTTTTTTTGTATAAGAAAAATGCTTATTATATGTATATTGTGAATAACTTTATCAAAACTATATCGAGAAAAATATATTTTATCATTTTATTAATCTATCATAATATAAAAATAATTGAATAATTGTACAGATTATAAAATTAAATGAATATATTTTTACAGTATTTCAGTATTTTTTGATATAAATATTATACCTACTATATATTATAAATAGATATTCATCTAAACTACAAATGACACCTAATTTTATATTGACGCAAATGTATTTTATGGTTTAATATTATTATACCAATAACATCTTTAATAATGTTTAAATTAATACGATTTTCATCGACATATGTGTAGTAAATTTATACGCATTAATGACCTATTGAAAATGAGTGCAATTCTAAATTATTTGGATCCAAATTATATTAAAACGTATGCGTAATTCAGTATTTTTAATGTAAGTATATATATCTTTCATAAATCGTAATAAGATCTGTATCAAAAAGTACAAGTGCTACCTAATTGTAAATCGTTGCAAATATATATTTCAGCAATAGCAATAGAAATTTTATGACGTATTTAAAATAAGCTCAATGCTAAATTATTTGGGTTAGTCTGAAATACATATGCGTATTTTGTAATATTTAAAAAATATGCGTTATTTTAATAGATCTTCATCAAAACTATTGCAAGGATAATATATTTGATCATGTTATTAATATATTATGAATAAAAAATACTCTTATTGTACATTATACAATTAAAGTATTTTTTCATATATAATATCTAATGTATATTGTAAATATATTTTCATCTAAATTACAACTGACACTTAATTTTAAATTGACGCAAATGTATTTTGTAGTTTCATAAAATACATTACAAAATCATTATTAAGATTTTCAGCAATAGATACAACATTAATAGCAATATTTAAATTTTTGAGCTAGTCTGAAATAGATTAACTCTTCTATAAATATTAAATTAAATTATTTAGTATATTTTATATGAGAAAAATTCCAATTATATGTCGTAAATAGATCTTCATCAAAACTATATCAAAAGAAATATATTTTATCATTTTATTAAGCTATTATAATATAAAAACAATTGGCTTCAATTGCATAAATATATTGAGAGTATTTCAGTTTTTTTTCATGAGTGTAAATATATATTCAGTAAAATTACAAGCGACTGACAATTTTATATTGATATAAATATATATTGTAGAGCAATAAAAATATATTTTCAAAATCAATGAGAGTAAATATTATCTAAATTATTAAAATTTTCATAAATATATAATATAACATAAATAGCAGTTTTTATGATGTATTTAAAGTAAGCCCAATGCAAAAATAATTATGCTAGTCTGAAATACATAAACTTGACAATATATATTTAATTGTAATTATTTAGTATTTTTTATATAATAAAAATGCTTATTATATATCGTACATAGATCTTCATCAAAAGTTTATTGATGAAAAAATATTTTATAGTTTTACTCAACTATTATAATATAAAAATAGTTGACGTTAATTGCATAAATCTAGGGTCGGCTGACAAAAACACATTGGTAAAAAATTACAAATTTATAGAGAAGACAAATAACTTAATAAAAGTCGAACTAATCTAACAAATTTATTAACAACTATGTTTAATTCATATTAATATGTTTTAAATTATTACATATTTGAAGAAAAAAATGTATTGACAAGAGTTAGATTAGAAAAAAATGTTAATTTTTGATTTGTGTTTAGTATTTTTTTAAATAAAAAACACTTTTTATGTTGAAAACCAAAAATGACACCCAATTTTATATCGTTGCAAATTTTGTACTTTAATGGAAATATATTTATAAGATTTTCCATGATATTTAATATGAATGACAATGCTTATGACGTATTTAAAATTAGACTTATGCATACTTTTTTTATGCTAGTTTAAAATATATAAATTAAAACATGCAATATTTAGTATTTTTTATATGATAAAAATACCTATTATATAATATATTGTATATACATATTTTTCAAATCTATTTTGATGGAAATATTTTTATTCCATAAAAATAAATAATTTATACAAATATGTTGACAGATAGAATATCATAATTATTGTTTTATTTACATTCATCAATATATAAATATAGTTATTTATATTTTAAGTTAAATCTAAAGTCGCTAGATGGCAATAGTTGTATAGAAGTAGAAATGCGCGAGCGCTCATGCAAGATTCTTGAATTACATTATTCGGATATAATATTTTGTAATTTTATATTATACATAAATACATAACAGTTACATCAATTATTGCATTTGTTATTTTAAGATAAAATTTAAAGCATAATAATAATAATAATAAATAGCTTTGATTACATTAATATATATTGTAAATATTATTTTGTTGTTATTATACAAAAAATGTGAATGTTCATGAGCAATTCATTAGATTTTAAGCTATTTATTATTATTATTGTAGTGAAGGACTCATGCGACGCCGGTAGCTCCGTCCTTGTCGCGCTCGGTGCGCGTCACCTGTGTCCGCCGTGTAGCTCCATGGCTCATGGCTCTGCTTGGGCCCATGGCATGGCTCATGGCTTGCGACCGGCGACCGACGACCGCTCAGTCGCACGCCGGTTCTCGCGCGGGAGCGTCGTGTCGTGCTGCATAGAACACTATCCGATCCGCACTCGAGACTTCACGCATTCACACCGCAAACCGACGCAACATAACAGGTGTGTGCTTCGACAGTGACAGTGACAAATTTTCAAATCATTTATTTCATTAAAATCACTAGCATGAAATAATTAAATTCAATTGTTGCAAATAATAATAATATTACATCAAAATAAAAAAACAAATGATTTGAATTTAAAAAATCAGCACTTGAGATAATTTTTATTCGCTGCGAATAATAATAATTTTGGATCAAAATAAATGATTTGAATTTTATAAATAAATACGTGAAATAATCAATGCTTGTGTACATTAAAATTATTTGATGTGAATGAATAGTTATTTTAATGTATGTTTTTTTTGTTGTTGCAGTTTTTGATCGATTTTAATATGCCGACATCGTAGCGATAATGGACAACAAAGAATCACAGAAGCCTTCGCTGCCGATGGGCTTGGGATACTTCTTACTGCCGCCTCATCCCGGTCCCCCTCCGCGCGTCGCCCAGCCTTTTGACTTCAGGAACTTGGGCGCCAGCTTCGGAGGAACTTCTAATCAGGACGATTTTGCTTCCAAAGCTTCAGCTTCCAGCAAAATGTCACCCAACTCTTCAATCACTGATGACTCCAGGACCATCAAGTCCGACGATGAAGACGCCCGCGAAGATTCGCCGGACATTTCGTTCAATATGAGCGACGGGGCGCCGGATCTCAGATCTTCCGCCGATTTATATCCGATGAGGTCTTCTTCTAAACGTCACGATATAACACAGTGGCCCATGAATTTGGGCATTCAGTTCGTCAACCCATCGACGGGTAAAAAGCGCGTACAGTGCAACGTCTGCCTCAAGACTTTCTGCGACAAAGGTGCTCTCAAGATTCATTTTTCTGCGGTCCACCTCAGAGAGATGCACAAGTGCAGCGTCGAAGGATGCACGATGATGTTCAGCTCTAGAAGATCCAGGAACCGACATAGCGCTAATCCGAATCCAAAGTTACACTCGCCGCACACCCGTCGGAAGATTTCGGCGCACGACGGAAGATCAGCTCAACCTTTCGGAATCATACCGAGCGGTCGACCTTTGCCTATTCCGCTACCGCTTTTGGTGCACGATCAACTGCCAGCTATGAATCCAAGTGCAATGCCTAATTTTAGTGACTTTGAAAAACTATATAGAAGTAGCGCCGCGTGCGACGAGCGCATGCTTTATAAACCTCTAGAAATTAAAAAGAGGATGTCCGAAGAAGCGCGGAAAGAAGAAGAAAAGATTCAGAAGCTCGCTAATATTAATAAATTCTTAGCTGATTATCACAAATATGGGCAAGAATCGGGCGAAAGACCAGCACCGCCTGAACCTATCAAGAGCGAACCGATCAAAACTGACGATGAGCCGGAAGATCTTAGTATGCCTAGTAAGCGAGAACCTCGGAAGATCGAAGATGAAGAGAAACCGATCGTAGCTGTTCCGAACAAGAGGAAGCGAAAGAGCGAGAAGCCCACGCGTTGCTCTCAATCGACCGACATGAATCTCTCAGACGAAGATTTATCAGGCGAAATGTACAAAAATATCAAACATTCGCCTGAATACAATCATGATAATAATAATACATTTCTTGATGAGCCTCTATCGTTGAAAATGCCTAAGATTGAGAGAGAAATGGAAGACGGTTCAGAAGATCTGATTAATGTGAAAGATGAGAAAAACGGAGAGAGGGACTCGGCTTCTCCGGCCAGGTCGAGCGCGCCCTCTGAAAAAATACGTCTGAGGTCGGACCTCTACAGTGGTTCCAGTTGTAAAAGCGAGTTTACAGAACCTATGAGCTTGGCACGTATGTGCGCTCCGTCGGAAGTCGAACCGAGTTTAGCGGAAGAGCACACTGAAGACTTAAATCAACTCGAAATACCCATCGATGAAGAAAATCCTGATAAATGCACGGCTTGCGGGCAGATTTTTCAGAACCACTTCTTGCTGCGTATCCACTTTAGAAACGTTCATTTGAAACTGCTGCATCAGTGCGATATTAATGGATGTAATGCTGCGTTTCCGTCGAAAAGAAGCAGAGATAGACACAGCTCCAATATGACGTTACATAGAAAGCTACTGTCGACTTCTTCGCCGCATTCTGTGCATCCGAAGTTAGAGCATCAGGGAAACGGGATGGGGTTCAACGCTGAGCTTTTGAATAGACTGTACGCTGATATCAAAGGCTTAGCTTCCACTCTCGAGACTCTGAAGTATCATCCGTACGGTGCAGAATCAGTTCCGTCGCTTCCGGTTTTTGTATCTGAAGCAGTTCAGCAGTATTGGCGAAGAGCCGGAATGGGCAGCAGGGATGCTAGATCTCCTCTCTCGGCGTCTTCGCCTCCTGTGATTTCTCCGGGGCGCGCCGAACCCCCCAGAGACGAAGATAACCCGCTTTTTCGGGAGTCGAGCGAGTCCTTGAGGAGGATGACTTCTTTGTGCGAGCGCCAAGAGCAATTGTACCAACACCACGTTCCCGTTTCGTGATGCAAGTTTTCAGCCTGAGCTGATCGTCAGAGAAGCGTCAGGTCTTCTTCGAAACTATACTAAAAATGTGATGACTCTAACTCTATCGAAATAAAAACGCAAGTCATTCGCGAGCGCGTCGTGAAAATTCTCTACATGTATTTTTTAAAATAAGTCATTAAAACGCTTGTGATTTTTGTGAAAAATCGTTCGAAGCAATCGAATATAGAATACCGGTAAATGTTGTTATTTATATCTAATATTAAAATACTTGACTATAGGACAATTAGTTAATTTGTAAATCGATATGCTTTTTTCAATCGGCGCCTTTGTTGAAAATAAGGGCAAGTTATACTTTAATTGACTCGCAATATTTGATATAATTATTATTAACTATTGTCAGTTTTAAAATTAATATTAAATTAATTAGTTTATTGTACTACGAACAAATGTATAAAAATAAATATATTAAATTAAATTAGATAAGCAAACATACACTCGATAATTTCTAGCTTTTATTGTTTTCTCAAGAAAAATCAATACCGCTGTAACCTCTTTATTATTATTATTATTATTATGGTTAATATATAATTTTACATACTTCATGTGTTTGCTCGACTGATTTATTTTTATTTTTAATGATTGTATATTTTTTTATATATATATATATATAAATGAAACAGTGATGAAAATAAAATAAGCACAAATCACATATCATTTTTTATTCATTTCTACATTATTTTTTGTTTTCATTACTGTCTATTCTACAAATGTTTTTGTGATATTTTTCAATGGTAACTATTAAAATATTTTTTATCGAATTTAAGACGTGTTGTGTATAAAAATGTTGAATCGATGCGCGAAGCAGTAATATAAATTGCAAATTACGAATGTAAACAGTCAGTATTCGTTTCAATTTTTCCTACTAAAAATATTTGCTGTATTTGACTTTTCACGTTTCGCGCATTGATTCGTCTCTCTATAGTGATAATGTGAATCTTTATATCATCATCGTTCAGTCTATAACGCAATTGCACCGTCTGTGTGAAAGAGATGGATATTAAAAAATAATATAAGAAAAATCATAACGAATATATCGAGTGAATCTAAATGGCTCGAGCATCTCACGATGTACATATAAAAATTTATTATTGTTTTAAACTATTCATGAAATCGGCGCACTAGTCCGCCGCGCTCTATCGTACATTTATACATAATAAATATAATAATATTAAATAAATAGGTGGTGAAAAATCATTGTAAATTGCTGTATTTATTAGCGAATAGCTCGTTTTATTTCTCATTGGATGTTGAAACTAATCGTTATTCACGGCTGCGATGAAAACCAATAAAGAGCGTTTGGATCTAGTATAATCCGAACGTAATGAACAAAAGGTGTGTCTTATTTCCACTACTTTTCGGCCATCTTGTCCCACCTCCCTGACCTCCGAGAGCTCGACGATGGACTGTCAGCACGACGTGATGATTTATGACTCAAAACTGGGCTCATTGCTAAATGAGATGATTTTTTGTCCATTTTTTTGGACTCGGTCTGCATACGAAATGCATTAATTGCTCTTTGGGCAATGCGTTGAAAACGTGAAGCAGTTACAAAATTAGTTATTAGGTAAGTTATTCGAGTGAAAAAATGGCTAAATTTACCTTTATAATGACATGAACATCAAGTAGATACAGTTAATATTATTGTTATATAATCTAAGATTTTTTAATATTGCTAATAAAAATATTTTAGTGACATGTTTATGGTTTTTTTGGTCAATTTAGTTACATATTTTAATTTTTGTATGATACTATCAAAATTTAGTTTCAATAATATCTTATTCAAGTAGCTATTAATAAAATAAATTTTATAGTGCAGCTGTTTGAGGCTATTTGAAGCAATTAAGTTAAAATATTATTGTAATTTTTACAGGATACTGTCTTAATATAGTAAAGACGCTATTTTGTGAAACACAGTCTGCTGATTTAAGTTCTGTATTGTTTACAGATACGATAGTAAATTATTTAGATAGCAAAGCAAATACAAAAAAATGTTAGTATATGATATGGTTTATTTTTCCTATTTAAGATTAATATAATTAAAAATACAGAGAGTCAATTTATTTGTTATTTTTTCATTAAAAAAATACTTTAATGCAATGGTAATTTCTGCATTCTATTTTTGATATTTAGTTTTAACCTATTATTTGCTGAAATAAATACTGTATTATTTTGAGATACGATAGAATACTATTTAGATATCAAATCAAATCAAATACTAAATTAAACTATGCTATTTCTATTTATTTTAAAGCAAAAAACATGAAAAGTAAATGCATTTTTATTTTTTCATTAAAAAAGTTTTTTTTTAATAATATCCATATTTAGTTTAGACCCTTATTTTATGAGAGATGATACAGTTTTTAAAAAATTATCTACTGCAAGTACTATATTATTATATAGTACTTAAATCAGTAGTTAAGTGAACTAAAATAGTTTTTATTTAAATTGCAAAAAATATCCGAATTCACATAATGAATGTTAATTTAAGGTTTTATGCAATAGTCACAAATCATTTCTATTTTTTTATGCTTTAATGTTCATTCATAAATACACTATAATTTATTAAATTAAAATTATAAATGCTGATCTCACTCTTGCTATTTAGATTTTATAAAATGTATTATAAATAGTATTAATTAATTAAATATTTAAATAGTGAATAAACCTTTGATTTTTTAAGTATAACGTTACAATTAAAACTTATTATAGACCGTTATTTTTCTATATATAATGCAAGTTCTTTACTTCTAGATTTTTAATAGATAGTATAAATGACAGTATTGATTTTTAAGCTTTTAACGAAATCTAAATAAAAGTCATGACTGACTTGTACTAGATAAAATTAGTGATACATGTAATTTATTGGTGATCGGAATATTCCGTAAACAAAAAATTGCGCAATATTTGATTGTTTAATACTAGTTTGTCTGCAAAATCATCTACTTATATGTAAAAAATTTAATAAACATAATTTTTGGTGCTGAATTTTCGCTATGAATTGTTTTTTTTTATTAAATATATTAAATTTATCACTTATTAATTTTTTAAATTATTAATAGTATGTGCAAAATTATCTATACATACGTAAAAAAATTATAAGCGTAATTTATGTTGCAGAATTTTTTTTATGTATTATTTTTTTAATAAATGTAATAAATTTTCGATTACGTTCTACACCTGTTTAGAAAAAAAAAAACAGTATTAAATTATAAATTATTAATGAAATTTCAATAAAAATACTGACTGACTACAATAAATAATTTATATTATTAACGTGTTACTAGATGAAATTAGTGATACATATAATTTTATTGTTGATCGGAATATTCTGCAAACAGAAAACTGCGCACATAAACCTTATAAAATAATGACTAGATTAGAAAAAAGTGTATCTGAAAGTAACTGAAACAAGTAATAATATAATAAATATTTTTGAACTAGTTTGCCTAAATGTATTAATTCTTGAATAAATTATGTATTCAGCTTTCAATTACGCATGTCACTTATTTTTATGGGAGCAATTGTTAGTAAACGCAATTTTTGATGCGCGTAATTGCATGTGTGCGCAATATTTGATTGTGTAATTTATGTATACACAATTGCCTATATGTAGAATTTTCAATGAGGATAATTTTTGGTGCAGATTTTTTTTTATTGTAATAAATTTTCAATGACGTGCGATATTTTTATGTGCAGAATTTTTGATACGCGTAATTATCTATATGTAAAATTTTTGATTTGTGCAATTTTTGATGTGTGCAATTTTCCATGCGCGCAATTTTCTTTATATTATTTTTTTAATGTATGTATTAAATTATCAATAACGCGGGTTGTTTGTAATAAAAATTATGAATATTTTTGTGTACAGAATTTTTGATGCGCGCAATATTTTGTGTGGATTCTTCCGTCCGTTTTTGTTTATGAATGGGTTATTAAATTTTCAATGACACACGATGTCTGTTAAAAAAACAAAAGAACGTAATTCTGTCTATGAATTTTTGATGTACGTAATTATCTATGTGTGCAGTTTTCCATGCGCGCAATTTTCTTTATATATTATTTTTTTATTGTGTATATTTAATTATCAATACCGCGCGTTGCCTATCATTAAAAAAATCTTTTTTTTTTGTTCGACGCCTGTTAAAAAATTTACATTCTTCTTTTTACGAATTTTTATATGTGCGGAATTTTTCATGTGCGCAATTTTTTATGAGTGAAATTTTCTGTCTGTATTATTTCTGTGTGTAGGATAAATATCAATAATTATTGCTTAATCATATTATTATTTAATACTTTTTTTGATAAGCTTAAGTTGTATTATACATTAGGCTTCTTCACTTGTGACATTGCAAAATAAAATTGACTGTGAGAGAAGCATTTATATTTTATATGAACTTCTACCTTTATAACAATATATTTATTGCATTATATTGGCAAAGGGAATGTAAATTATTAATTAAAATCGATTGACATAAAATCAATAGTATCTAGATACAAACTTATTTTAATGAATCGTGTGGATATAATCAAGCCATTTTCTATGATCTTAAGTGATTAAAATTTTGACCAATTAATATATCGTAGGAGTGTTTTGCATTAGTAAAAGAAGCGTTGACAAACTTATTACATAAATAGTTATTAAAAATAAGCGCAGAAAAAACTTTAAGATTAGTTAGCAAATTAACTATATAGAAAAAAAGTAATTAGTTTTACAATATAAACATGTACAAATATTAAATATTATTTTTTATTGCCTGAAGATAACTTTCCTATTTTTTATGTTGATAAGAGACGAGCGATACGATTCAGCGTTGCCTTAATCACATATGTACAATACATACAACGCTAAACTGTTCAATTCTTGAGGTTTGAGTGAGATGGGCAAACTTTGAGAAATATACATGTAAATACATGTGATATTGTGATTACAATACGACAAACAGAGCCCTAAATGTCTTGGAACCTCGAACAATGTGTCACTTTTCCACCCCATTCACTCAAATCGTTCTCGGATGACCAGAGCGTGTTGCCATTGCGGGATGCCATCACGACTCCCGTCACTCAACGTTGCTCTGTCACTAATGTCGCCGAGGATGACAGGGGACCGTGACTCGCGATTCGTGACCCCTGGACCCTGTCACACCCCGACATTTCAATATCCACCATTTGAACAGGTGACAAGTGCTCGGACGCGGATTTGTCAGATCAAAGTTCATAATAACGCGCGCCTTTACTATGGACATTCGCCCGCGGCGCGTTTTCGTCTCGCTCGTGACGATTGTGATCGCGATACGGTGATGTATGGTTGTTTGTGGTGTTCGTTCGATTTAACAATTTCGATGTAATAAACGTTGACAGAAGAAAAGATCTCGTTATGGAACGTCTCACATTCAAAGTCTTCCCTGGTTTTCTGTGCCATTATTCAGATTATTTTTGTTTAGTATTTATATCATAACGTATGATTTATAAAATTAGTATGAATAAATGTTGTTCTCGTAATTTTAAATCTTATAGTCGGCATCTTCTTCGGGTTGAATTATTAGATTTTGGACTTGGTAACTGGGACAGGATTGACGTGAAGTGAAAAGCGGCTGCTTCCTCGGTCTTTTAAGTCTCAGTCGACACTCGAGTTAATGTTTAAATTCCAAAGTCAATTTTTTTTAAATGTAATTCATTATTGTGTATTTCTTAAAAATAATATTTAAAAAATAGCAATACATATAGTGTTTCAAATTTTATAGAAATTGTTAGCAGCGGAAAAAATAATATTAAATTTAATTAAATATTAATTACTAATAATAAAAATAACTATTTATGTGTAGCTGAGCAAAAAATGTACATTGTATATACACCAGGCGCGTATGGTGAGATGCATACCCTTTCGGTCGCTCGCTCTTATCACATACGAGCGAGCGAAATGGAATGTATCTAACCGTACGCGCCTGATATATACGTTTTTTAAATACGATTTATGATTTTAATTAAATACTATTCAATAGTTTTACTAAAAATAATATATTAAATTTGTATGGGTGTATGGTTATTAAAACGAAATTTTAAAATTGAATTTTATATAATAGAAAACAAACGGAATTGTTCACAATAATTTATTTTAATGTTGATAGCGCAAAAAATATATGCAAACATGTATATTATCTTATTTGAATGTATTTAGTTTACAGAATACAGATATAATTTAGTATTGATTCGGGAAACAAAAAGCAAAGAGGAGTTCCTCAACATCTATATCCAAATTAAAATTTTGATTAAAGTTAGTAATTTAAAATTAATTACAACGGCTGCAAAATTTATTGTTTGTTGCAAAACTATTATGGTTGATAAATGTATAAACAATCTGATATTACCGCATATGAAACTAATGTAATTTTTATAAATTTGTGTCATTTAGTCATTATATATCAATTTTAAACTCCACAATCAAGATTAAATTTTGTCATGAAACCAAAGTAAAATGGAAAAAATGGCAAAGAATTATTTTAAAGTCATTCTGGCTTCGCCTATTGTCCATGACAATTTTAATATATTAATTTGCTTATCGTAAAAACACGTGAAACGGCTCACCTGTCCCAATATATTGTTGACAACAAAAATGTGTTAAAAACTCTAATAAAATATTATAAAATTTTGTAATTTTTTATATTATGAATCACCAAATAGTACATCCAGTTTTCTCTTTTCATATTTGCAAAAGTTTTGTTACTTCTAAATCGACAATAAATATTAATTACCTAATCAAATAATTTATTCTGTGTATATGATATCAAAATTGCATTGAAATATTAAAAAAAATCACATCTCTTGCTAGCGGTGTTAACCATCAAACGATGAATAAAAGTGATCGTAAATCACTGACGGTAATAATAACAATAGACTTAAATGTATTGTTTTTGTGTACTACCGTCCCTTGAGTATGCCGTGCGTATTTTTTTACAACTACTCGCATTTTAATTTCTTTGTTAAACGGCAAATGTTTGAGAATGCCGAAACGAAACGCGTCATAAAACTTACATTGTGAAACAATACTTTGTCCCTTCCTGTCCCTTTTCAATACACCGCTCTCACTACCCATTTAATCTCTAAATGAGTTTTGCGAAATAGAATAATAGGCGGAGAATTTTACATCTTGAAAATTGTGTGAGTCATATGGAGAAATAAAATATTATATTGAAATTAAAATGCTTGGGTACCCGGGTAAACGGTTCCGGTTCTACCCGGGTCGGAAGCCCTAGGCAACTTGTTAGGTCACGATAATTTTAGTTAAATAAATAAATAAATTTTTATATTCCCCTTCTGATTAGCCCAGAGTCTATTTCTGGAATTTAATCGGTAGCTCGTGCTTTTTTATGAAAAAAATCAATCCCGATAACAAAAAAATTGGCTATCGCTGAAATTAAACGTATTTAGTTATAATATGTAAAATTTTAAATTCATCATTAAAATGTCTATTTTCAAAGGCAGTGAAGCCACCGATTCAAATTATTTTTTACCAAGAAGTTAATAATCTTAATTTATTTTTGGCTTTGAAGCATTTAGTTCATTATAGTTTTTTCCATTCTTCAGATAATATACTTTATTTATAAAAAAAAAAAAAATTTCTTAAAAAGTTAATATAATAATTGGACAATGTATTTAGTCAAGTTTAAAACCAATAATATTGATTAATTTATTCATGACTAATTTCACGCGTTACACGTGTATCTGGTTGTTTATTATATTGAATACATATTTGAAATATATCCTTTTTCTAGCACTGTCCCAGGGGTAATAAAGTCAAAGCGTTTCATCGCCAGGGCTGCCACAAGATTAAAATATCTTCTTGCGAATACATCTGATGACATCTCGTTACGTCTCTCAGCAGTGAGATTTGTGGAATTCGATTGTGGCGCCCCCCGCTGCGTTGGCATTCTTGAAATCTTGACACCACCGGCCGCTCGGAACGGGACGTGAGCCTCGTTTATTTACAATGTCGAATCGATTGACAGACGCCGGCCGCCATATTGTAACGAGACGCAACGTCTTCACCGTTACGCCTTATTGGCTCGTTAGAGGCACTTTTTTATTATTATTTTCATCTCACTTCGTTAGACTGACCCCGTTCGGCACGATAAACAAAATTAATTAAAAAAGTAAATCAATTTGGCAACCCTGATTCGAAGCGGCACGCGTCGAAGATGTCAAAGTCGCGCCGCGTTAACTTATTTGTGATCATCGTGTTTAAAAACTATTCATTTAATAAATAATTAATATGGCACCTAGATTAATTTTAATAATTTTAATTAATTTTATCATTCGATTATGTTTAGGATTTGATGAGTTTACAGCAATTAAGAACATGCATGACAGAGCTTCGATCAGATGTTTCTAAATAGTTTATATATTTTGCGAAAGCCTAGCTAATTAATAATTAATTTGGGGTGAAAGCTTTTTTAATACAGTCAATCTTATTGTCAACAAAAAGTAAAATACTAATTGCAGAACAAAAAATTTATTATATACTCATGCATATGGTCCTCTATTAGAATTTTTTCATAAGCTTATAATTTATATTTTCAATTCAGTGTGGTGCAAACCAGTCCCTTACTATCTGCATAAACCTCTCTAAATACTTACACGCTTAAAAATACAGAATATTCGCTCTTTCGCAAAGTGCACTTTTTATAAATGGAGATTACGCGCTTTGTAAAAACTGGATTTATCAAGGGTGTTGAGAGTCGAAAAATTTTAGTGAACACTGGGTGAAGCCAAAAGAAATCTTTCAAAATAATTTACTTTGCTATTAAATTGCCTATTGATGTTACTCACAATGTGCGCAAAATTTATAGCAACTATTCTCAGTAAAATAGAACTGCGATAATCATAAACGACATTATTAATTCAGCATCGGTAAATGAGCTACTCTTGAACTGACTTTTGTTATATCCTCATTTTCCTTATTTAATTTTTGCGAAAAATACGTTTTAAACTCTTAAGCTTTGCTGCAGGTTGTGAATAACAATACAAAGTAGTGGTATAATCAGGGCCGCCGAGAGCGAACCCAGACCCTAAGAAAACAATGATTACGGTCCTCATAACAGAAATGGCATTTTATATATATTTTTAACGTCGTAATATAATTTCTTGAATAAATAATAGTAGGTACAAGTTAACCCTTTCTATGCTACAAATAAATATAAAAATTAGCCACCGTTGCGACATATTTTATTCGAAATATGCATTAAAATTATTAAAAAATCGAATCATAATATTTACCTGTTAATGAGTCGTGTTTTATTTACTGCTCAGTGTTGCCATATAGTGAATTTCTAGTCCTAGTCAAAAGCAAAAAACGCTCAATTAACAAGCTATATAAACATTTTTTATAATAATATCACCAGTGAGAATAAACTGAATTTTGATCAATAGGAGAGCGCAAAAAACAATTATCCCTTCTCAGAAGTCAAAAATCTACGTCAAAAGCAATAAAATCGTGACGTCACCGTCGCAATTGGAACATTCGGTAATCTGGCATTCACACCACGACTCTTAAAACAATATTACAAATTAAGTGAGAAACATATAAACTGAATTTTGACAATAGGAAAGCGCAAAAAATAATTATCCCTTCTCAGAAGGCAAAAATTCACGTCAAAAGCAATAAAATCGTGCCGTCGCCATCGCAGTGGGAACGCTCGTTACCGAGCGTTCCCACTGCAACGGCGCCGACACGATTTTATTGCTTTTGACGTGAATTTTTGCCTTCTGAGAAGTTATAATTGTTTTTGCGCTCTCTTATTGACCAAAATTTGGCTTGAAAATATTTTGATCAGCTCTCTTATATTAGAAGTCTAGAAGAAAATAGCAATCATATTTTTAAAATATTGTGTAATATCGAAATGCAGACAAACTATGAAGCAATATGTGTTATGTCTGTCTGTACTTACATATATTTATTATTTGAGGATGCTTTTTACTTTTTTTTAACATATATTCTTGCTATGATTTTTACAGAGTCGGTCCCCTCAAGGAGAACGTGCCGCGGGAATTTGTCTCCTCTCCCCCTCCCTCTCGGCAGGCCTGGCTATATATGTATATAATAATAATTATGTAGTATTTAAAGATTAATCACGAAACTAATTGCGAAGACCAAGTTGTAAGTATGCTGGTTAAGGACACGAAAGGCGGTTAACGGTCAACAAATGCGCGGTCAGAATCGGCACTATCCTTTTTCGACTGCCTACTAGATTTTTAAACGATGCTCTTGACTTAAATTTTTCTGACCACAAAAGCCGACTTTCTACCGTGTTTTCTGCATAATTTTTATTAATATTTTAAAACCTTAAGAAATACGAATTCTTTTGTAATAAAACAAGTTCAACAAAACTCTTATTTCCTTTATTTTTACCATAAAAACTTGAGTTTTTTTATAAATTAGACCTCGTCAAAATATGTCACTTTTTTGAAAAATGTATGTATCTTTTATTAATTAAAAAAAGTCTATTACGTTTTAATTATTTATCGTCTGACCAGTGCGTTGATTCAGGGCGGTAACATAATTAATTGTTATTGTCAAATAAAACTATAATAAAACTGTATTTTGCGTATGTAACGCGTTTCTTTGTATTTGGCACTGACCATTCATCTTGCAAATAATCCTTCTTTAATTTAGATATAAACGGTTAAATTTACATGCGCTCAAATAAGCGATCTTTTATATTGCACCGACGAAAAAAACTTTTTTTAGAAAGTCTATTTAAATAAATTGTTTACAAAAACTTTTAGCACGTCATTTGCAACTAATTTTATCGTAACTATAATTAAAAAAAATAGGCAATAATGATAATTAAAAAAAATATACTTTTGTTATTATACTATTTTTTATGCATTTTTGAATTAAAGATTATTCAATTGTTTGCCAAGCTTGATGTTCACTGTTTTTCTTATCAATGTAGTATTATTATAAGCAAAACGGAATGTGCTTAAGAAAAGCGATTAAGGTCACACGATGTTGTGACCCGCGGGTCACAAAATATCTTGGGACCTTTCACTGTGCCAAAGACGACATGCCAATTAGTTGGGTGAAAAAACAGTATGCGGTGCTACTTTTCAGTGAGTTTTTTCAACCTAATCAATCACCTCACAAACGATTGCGGTTAATTGTTGTGGATGGTGAGTTGTAAATAAATGATGATGTTTGCTATTTTACATTATATGTTGTTCAAAAAGTTTCTGACTTTTAAATAATATTTATAATTACCTCGTTGAAGTTGAAATTGAAACATTTATTCTGCAATTATTTCTTTATTTATTAATTACATCTTGAATAATCTAATGATTCTTTATTTTAGTACTGGTATTATTAAAACAGTAAAAACTTGACTGAATAAACACGATTTTATGTTGAAAGGTTATTTTTTATAGGATAAATTGCTAATATTTCATAAACAAAATTTACGAATACAATGTTTCAACGACAGGTAAAACAGCGTAAAGGCAAGCACATTTTCACTGCCAACAGAGAAAAGCCATTGTTCTAATTTGAATACGCGTAAAATTATAAACGAGTCATTGTGCAAACAGGCGAGGTATGGGTTAAAAATTAATTAATGGGCGTGCATCATTTTCGCAATATATCACGGCCGAAACTCAGCAGCGCTTTTGACACTTTTTTCCTCTTTCCACTCATAATTTGGACATTGTTTTATGTGTGGGGTCTGAGGGACCCCACTTTTTAACAATATGACAACTAATTAAAGCGATTTTGAATTACGATAAAAACGGATGATTTATACGAGTGATGCGAGGCGCGTGAAACTGCCGGATTTAATTAATAATATAATTGGTATTGTTCGCTCTTTTATGTTACGTACTAAATATTTTTTTGTTGTTTGATTTTTGAAAAAGTATATGTAGAAAAATGTGTATAAATCTATGAGAACTCGACGAGTGACGCCCTGTTCTGATTGTGTTTAATATTTTCGCATATAAACGCAAATATAATGGGCGACTTGAATTTTATTTGGGTTTAATATATATATTTTTTACACTTCATAGAAATATGTTTTTAAATACAAAAATTATTATAATGTTTTATTAAGCATTAATATTTTTTTAAGGCTAAATAGTATTAAAGACTAATGCATATATGCCTTATTGTTTTAAGCTTCATAATGGTGGTCAAAATTGATTATTCATTATTTTTTCAACTGAAAGTTTTTTACTAAGATATGTGTTTAAACCTAAAAAAATATATTTTTGCGAAAAACCGTTATTATGGCAAACGATATAATTTTAATATATATCTGTTTCATTGTATTTTTGCACATATTTTATTTGACTTGGTACTATACAAAAAACAATATTTTGCTCTTAATGATTCAACCTACTTTATATGCCGTATCAATATGTTAATATTGCATGGTAATTGAATACACCATATATTTTTATTTTTCATTAGTCTTGTATAAGACAGTAAATTGTACCACTTAGAAATTTATATAATTATTAAAGTATTCTTTAAATATTGTAGCAGACACGTCAAACATACTGCAGAGGTTGCAACCATCTGTATATATTTGATGTAATTTATGTGTCATACAAACCACCATTTGAATAAAAATAGTATCGAAAATCAGGCCACACACAGTATTTCCACAACAATGAAAAACATATCTCGTGACCAAGCAATTGCGTTAATAATTATAAATATTTCATGGACAGTATTCGTGTAAAAACGATCTTTATATTAAAACACATCTAAATTTATGAAATTATTATCTTTAAAGTTTTATAAACTTCTACTTTGAATAACTATAATTTTGAATCAGAATATATTTATTCTAGCAAGAGTGCTTAATTACATTTTTTGAGAACCTCTTATGGTTATTTATTCACTTCATCTTAATTATTTATTGGGCAATTTTAAGCAGAAATTTACAACTATTTTTTATTTTGAATGTACACGTTTTTTTAGAATTAATCGACCTTATTAATTTTATTTTCCGGAAAAAATGGCTTAAATTTTTTTTAAATTTCAAGACTTCAAATATACACTCGTCACACGCAGCTGTAAAAAATAATGATAAGCTAAATTTTTTTTAAAAAGTTAAGTACAGTAATAAGTTTATTTTTAACACTCTTTTTAAAGAGAAACTATTATAATTTTAATCTAATGTTGAAGATATTGCTTTAAATTGTTTACATTTCTGCAAAATATTATTATTAAAAATTCAAATAAAATGATTTTCGATTTTGTGTTGTTTTGTATAGTTTTGGGAATATCTTGAAATTATTTTTTACGGCTGTGTGTGACGGGCAAATATTTGTAGCATTTTAGTTTTTTACCAACTAGTTTGATTTATGTGCATCATGCGATGATTTGGTAGACTGAAAGTAAATATAAAAGTTAAAAAATTAAAAAAAAATACTTTAAAAATATTCTAAATATTTTTTCTTATTTTCTATGATATATTGCAAAAAATAAATATTTTGCTGCATTACTTATTTAACACTTAGTTAGGTTAAAGTAAATTTTATATTTGAAAATCGCCCTGAACATTTTTCAAAAATAGGAAGAAAAAAAACATATTTATCTGATTTATTTTTATTACTTATTTTTATTAAAAAATGGTAGAAATATTATGTTTTAACTAATAAAACAATCCTATATTAGCTCTAAATCTATTTATATTATAAAATATTAAAAATATTTGTGCTTATACATAACATATATTAATTTAAAATTTATTAACGCAGCTTAAGATAAAGTTATATAAATAATGTGTTGTGAATGTCATTTGGCATAATTTGGAGGTATTTTTTTTATTATCGTAATTGATGTGCATTGATATTTATTTGCTTCAAATATATTTGAGAGCATAATTTTAAATATCGTGGTATTTTTGCACTCGCACGTCTCTTTTCGGTAGGGATATAAATATATATAAATAAAAAATACAACAGTTGCTAGAGCAATATTTAATAATATTACTGTACTTTTTGTGCAAAATATTAAAGATAGTTATCATTTTAACAATATTTTGTACATATACAATAGTCTAGTTAGTGTTTCTTTTTGCCTTTTTACTTATGTATTTGCTACATTTTTTTTATATATCTTTAATAAATTTATTTCTTACACATCCATGTTATATATTATATTAAACACAACTATAAATTACGCTCTACGCGTCTACACAGAGCTATAAAAAAGTTTCAAAACCACTATTATTACGTACTATACATAGTAGGTCCGTCACGAATAGTGGGATCCGTATGGAAGACAAAAGCGTGTTTATGGCCAAAACGTTATGTGGCACTTTGGCCACGACCCCACATTGTCCGGCCCCCCGAGTAAAAAAATACAGTATATTTATTAACACATTATCACTTCGGAATATCACAAGTGGTAATTATACGCTTTGGACGCAAGAAAGACGAACAACTTGCGAGCACAACAAAAACGAGCATGCTTAATAATTGTGAAGTAAAGTCTACGACACCAGCTGTAGTGAGAAATTTATGCTTACTCTACCTATGTTTGTAGATAATTAGTCAAACACTCATTATTATTACAAACAACTTGACTATGAACGAGGCAAAGTAAACTTTACCATATCACGCGGATACCAGTGTTGCTAATCGATTTTTATTCATAAATTTATATGTATTATTTAGTATTGATAAGATATGCATATATATGTATAGTAAATACATTTAATTAAAAAGTATTTAAACATACAATATAGAATATGGTAAACAAGTAGTAAATTTTGTACTGAAAACTGCAATTAATGTAGAGCAAACATAAATTCCGACTGTTAGTGATATCAAAGGACGTTTTTAATTACCCCGAGGAAAAATGTGCGAGTCATTGTGCAGCTAGGGGCACGTGCCCCCTCGTGGGGTGGCCATCCTCCCTTCGCCGGGTAATAAGCAATTATACTAAGCCAATAAATTGCGCAATGAGGCGTAGCCCTGCCTAGAAGACAGGAAGTATCTTAAGTAAGAGGGAATAATAAATAACCGAGCCGGAGCTTTTAAGTTTACTTCACAAGGGGGCTACTGCTAACTCCTTGTTGACATCTCTTATGTATGTATCATTTGCGTTGTGCTTACCCAGTCGTTTAGGGCTGACTTGATGTTTTTAAACGACTAGACAATTGTTATTAGATTCAATTCTTATGAAATAAATTTAAATAAAAATTAGTATTTAGAGTCTTATATGTTATGTTTATAGCCTATAAAAAACGTAATTCACCTTTGTAATAATAACTACTTTTTTGTGCATTAAAAATGCAATAGACAATGCGTCTTTTCAGCGTAAAAACCACCATTGTGATAAACCCCTTTGTGTGAATGAATCTTGCTAATTTCACTTATTCAAGGAATGAAAATATGTCACAATTATTTCATTTAATTGAATATACAAGTGATGTTATTGGCCAACCGATTTCTGATTTTTATTTTGAAAACAATAGTGTTAATTATGTATTAAAAAAAAAGTTAACTCGTTTATAAATTATTTTTGTATCATTTTTTTCAATAAATAAAATAATTTTTCTGTATAGGTAATAATGCAATCGGAAATGTGCCACCCCTAAATTTTTTAACAGCCTCAGGCGTCAAATTCATTAGCGAATCTCTTTGTGCGTTTTAATGGTTGACGATTGCTGTTGACAGATCTGCGGCTTATGAATACATCACAGCTAAACCCCAATTTCTAAAATGCTAACGTTATGAACACTTCATTCATGCGTAACATATACTCATATGAATACATAACGAACATGAAGAGACAAAGAATTTATGTTTGATTATTATTAAGTATTAAAAAAATTACAACGCGAAATTATGCGATTTCAATTTAAGCATCCGTTTGTCTTTGAATTAAGCTTAATATGGCCCGAGGTGATGCAGAGGGGAAGTATGAAAGTACGCATGAAAGCTTTCTTGTAAGTTTAATACAGGATGATTTAAAGTATATAAATTTATTCATTTCCAGTTCAATTAAATACGTCATGATACGTATTTGATTTTTTATTAAGTAAGATTCAACTTCATAAAAAATACTGTCTTTTTGTCAGCAAAGGAAAAAATATTATTTTTGATTATCTTTGATCAAGATATTATAAACAACATTATAACGAAAATATCCATATACCTGGAAGCAAAAAAACTACAGGATCAATATTAAATTAATTTAAACGTGTATGCAATCGTTCCACTTTACCTTATTATGGTACAAAGCTCGTGCACATTCGCGAACAAAATATTATCGCAAACACTTCTACATTGTCGCCGTGAAACGCGAACCGTGTAAACTCCACGGATGGGTCCAGGGCCGCATTATCGAGAGGAGTGTCCGGCTGATGTATGAATATTGTCCCCTTTCACCATAATCGCCAGAGTCGCATGTCAAGGCGGCGAGAACAAGATGGCCAAGGGCCACACAGGCACTCATTGCCTTATTGACAACCGACATCAAAGCCTAAGGGAACAACGACGCGTTATTTTGTTATGTATATCCATTACACGTTATATCCACACACACAAGCGTCAATGCCCCACAATGACTTCCCAAGGCGACCGATGGACATTATTACCTTCTTCGTGAGCTGTTAAGAAAATTACGGAAATATTATTATGCCGAGCTTTCTCTGTATTTCATTCTCGCATACATTAGTATTGTATTGAAAAGCGACACTAATAAATTTTGGTTAAAACATTTAGTGATAATAAAACTTTGCAGTTTATTTAATGCGTGTAAGGTGCATCTTTTTTAAAACTGGTTTTGGCTTGACTCTCTTTTAAGATAGTAAAATTAAAATTATGACAGGAAGTTCATGACCTTTTAAGTAAACATACGCGATAGGTCACACGGTAAATATATATATATATATATTAAAGTTAATTATAAATTATAACATATTAATGACATTCAAACTCATTCTTTATTAATTATAAATTAATTTCAATACTATGTTATATACATTTTGCAGTAGCACATAAATGGTCGTTAGTACGTCGCTGTTCAGTTTCTTCAGTGGATTATTTATCACGTATTCGGTCGTCTGCACGTCTCTGTTCACATTCAACTTAAAAGTTGAAAGTTAAAATTAACACAATTGATCCAGAATGACACGTGCAAATGTCAGGTTACTACCATATATTCACCGTTTGAGAGCAGTGCTTGTAAGAGACAGACAAACACGTGTATATACTGTTTTATAATATAGATTTGCGATAAACTCTTATGTTAAAGATTATTTAAGAAAATATATTATTCGTTTAAATTATATGAAGTAAATGCAAAAAACTGTCGTTTTTTAATGAATTAAAAAAATACTTTAACATATTTTTTTTTATTTAAATGATTTAAAAAATATTTTTTTTAAATCTCAGTTATTTTTTTCAATTCCTCAGCATAAAACGTTACAGGCTTTGAATAAAAAAACTAAGTAAAACCCCTTTTCATATCGCATGCATTTTTAGTTTTTTTTTGTCTAGGAAGTGTTGCATTAGGTTAGAAGGAGCAAACTCTAGCGAATAAGGTGGATAGGATAAAACCTTTTAATTTCGCTAATTTAAATAATTTATTTTACATATTTATTATATATTATTCGATCCTTCGATGTTTCTTATAGCAAAACGGAGGCATTCAATATTTTTTATAAAATTAATATAAAATAATTTTTGTTATTTTAATTTATTTCGTACTCTTTAATTTATTTGTATTATTTTGTATAGAAATCATTTACAATAGTTTTATTTTTTTTTTAAATAATTGCAATGTTTTTTATTTATTATTTCTTTAGTTATGTATGTAAATATATAACAATTATATTATATGTAAATATATAACAATCTAGGGTACCACAAAACAGTGAAATATCGATCGCCGTACATGTACGGCGATACTCCTTAAAGGGTTAATAGAATATTTTTTGTAAATTCAATAAAAAGGTTTATATATATATGTATATATATATATATATATATATATATATATATATATATATATATATATATTCACTTTTCTTTTAGATGGTTTTAAGTTATTTTATATCAGATAAATACTACTTATTTTTTATGTTTTCCTTCTTATTATGTAAGTTTGAAAATGATTTTTCTTGTTATGAAAATACGTCATTAAAATGTTTTTGATGTTTTTATTTAGTAACATTTTTATTTTATGAACTTTAAAAATATGATACTTAAAATTATTATATCATATTTTTATATTATATATTGAATGTCACTAATTTGATATTGTTATTTTATTGTAGCATTGATTCAGGCTTTTAAAAGGATCTTCTAATACATTGTATATCAATAAAATTTATAGGCATACATAAAATAATTGTTTTTCTTATCAGTATTTTACTGACAATTTGATACAAAATGTTGTATGAGTATGTTTAAAAAAGATTCCCTATTTATATTGTGCTTTGAAATAACCATAAAGCGCATGTAACTCACTGTACAGCATATAAATGCTTAAGTTAAAGGACTAAATGCTAGTATCTTAGTGTCAAAAAAATCTGCTTTCAATTTTTATAAGTAAAAGTAAAAGAGACGAACAAATTTTGTGATTATTTTTTTTTGTACAGGCAAATAGCAAAATTATTATTTTCAGTTAAAAATAATTAAGCTCCGAGTGTGACAATGCTTCGTTATTCTTTGACGAAAATTATTTACCTTAATCGTCTTGTGGTAAATAAATCATATTTGTATGTTCAATTGATTATACTGATAGTATGTTGGATTTATTTATAATTTCTATATCGCTAAGTGTAAAATCATCCATAATTCAGCTGCTGATGTATTAAACATTAAATTCCAAATTGAAATTTTGATCTGATCAACTTCACACCCTTCACAAAAGATGGATAATGGCGACGAAATTTATTCCTCGAACAATCGGGAGACAACAGTGGCTTTCGGGGGTGGTCACCCCCGAAACGTCGAGGTGAACCTTTGATCTTCAATCACCGGTGCCTGAATAATGGATGAGAGCAGTCTTGGAGAAACTTTACACGTATGGCCGACAGCTTAAAGTTAAACGATATTTCACACGCCCACACGCGCAAAATGATAATGGCGGACAGAGCTTGAAATCGGTCTGGTCCTTCAAAGAGAAAATTGGATCAGTTATCTAAACTGCCTTTGAATGTTTGAATTTGGGGATAAAACCAATTCAAGTTTGGAAAATGTATCATACGCATTGTTAAGGTAATATTTTTTTATTGTCTAACATATGACACAACAATGGTGTACAATTTTTATTGTATTATATAAAATGCTGCGAGCGTTAAGAATGAAACTGACTATTTCTACTTGAATTTTAAAATTCAAAAATATTAAAAAAAAAAATATTAAAAATAATTTGAATAATAATACTAGCAGCCTAAGTATGCAAAGTGTCATCAGGTGACGATTTTCGCGTGAGATCTATAATTTACTTAGAAACGATTACATTAATTGGTAAATTTAGCATAGCATGCTATTGATCGTGCGACTCAATGCGTCTGTTTATTTCAAAGGGTCATCATTTCCTGTTATCTGATATTAATAACAATATTTTAAACTGCTATATATTATTAATTTAATTTATGTGTTTGTATACATACATATATGTATGATTCATTCTGTTGTTAAGCTCTCAATATTTATGAACATATTCGAAGTTAGCACAAGCAATATATTGTTCAACTTATTACTTAAATTTCTGTAAAGTAATATGGCATCTAAGAAATACCACTTCAAATCTGTAGTCTAGTCTTGACTTTTGATCATTAAATCATCATTAGTTTATGATAAATTTATTAGTTAAAACAACGATGCTTCTGGCTTAACTTTTTTATTATATAAACCCTTTCATGGTATAAGTTAAAGGTCTATGTTGATTATATTGAATAAGAGCATTATATTGGGGTTAAAAAAATCATTACATGAATGCAAGAGGAGTTTCTGACTACAATTGTAAAAATTTATTATTTTAACTTTCATATAATCATAATAAAAATAACATTTAAATAAGTAAAATAATATTTTAATGCAATGAGAATTTCGTCTTTTTTTATCTTAGTCAAACATTATTTTTTCTTCCTGATTAGTAGCTTGGAAAAGTTAATTCCACAAAGTAACTTCATGATATTAAATACAAATATGTATTTCATTCATATGGTTTAAAATATCAGGAAGTAAATAAAGTTATAGATGAAATCTATTAGGTTTAAAATTTGCAAGAGTGGGATTTTTATTTCTTCGCTAAAATATTAAATACCAGTCCTCCTAAAAAAAATATTTTACTTATCCTAATACGATATAATTCACAGTATTGCTTAAGATAAAGTTTAATGCTTGATCAGAAACAGTTCTTTAAATTAAATAGTAATAAATTAGTTTATTTTATTCAATATTTATCGTAAATATATAGTTTATTAGTACGGATTTTGCCAAAATTCATTTTTTATTGTCAGGTTTTGTAAGACAAAATATAGATAAACTAAAATTAATGTTCGACGTTAGCTAGTAAAATATTGGTATTAAAGCATTTTTTTCAATCATTGATACAGAAGATACAACTTTGTCTTTGTCATTAAAAATAAGACTAACTCTGTTCTGTGACTCTTAAGAATTTTTTTTTTAAAGTAGTTATATTTTTTCTTTGAGGCATTTATTGATTTTTCAAAAAATATTTAATATCTCACATATTGCTCTAATATGCTATATGCTGCACTAAAATATCTATGAAACTAAATTTGACAGTTGCGAAACGTGCATTTGCTGTTCAAACCCAAACCTAACCTAATAAAAGTATTAAAGAAAACACCACTAATTATCAAATAAATATAATGTGTAGAGTTTTTTTAATATTATTTAATGCCTAATTAAAATATTAAACATAAAATATGATTTAAGAAAATATGTCGCAACAGTGGCAAATTTTAATATTTATTTGTAGCATAGAAAGGGTTAATTCATACACATTATTATTTATTCAAGAAATTATATTACGATATTAAAAAAATATATAAAGTGCCATTTTTGTCATGAGGCCCGGAATCATTGTTTTCCCAGCGCCCGGGTTCGCTCTCGGCGGCCTTGACAGTAGTGACATATATTTGCACATGTCATTATAAGAAGATAAGAAACGCTGTATTATTGCAAAACTTGTGAAAAAATATCTAGCTCTCTATAAAGGGATTGCAAACTTAATTTAAAAAAATAATTTGGCAAATAAATGTTTAATATACATACTGAAGAGCTATCATAATTTACATCCCATATATATTAAAATCTGATTTTCCCTCCTTCAAACATAATTATTGGCAAATCCACTGAAAATGTCTTTGGAGTGTAGAGGGTTAAGAAATTATGATATATTTTTTTTGTATTCTGTTTATGTTTATGTTATATTTTGCTTAAATTCGCTTAGTGTATAAAAAATTAGCTATATTAGCTAAATAATTTAATTAAATAAATAAATAAGTCTATTTTATTTACCACAATTTTTATAACTAAAACTTTGACATTGCCTTTAATCGCAAATAAAGCAGTATCATATATTTTATATAAATATATTTTTTTATTTATATTTTAATATACAAATATGCGAATTAAAGCCTTTACTGATTGTAAAGTGATAAAATAAATTATACCATAAAATATCATTAAGGCTGCTGATCTTCACATAACAAATATTTGAACCATCAATATGAATAAGTTTTTTGGTTCACAATAATATTCACGTTCTTAAGCTAAATAATTTAAGGTGTTATATTTCTAAAAAAATACAGATATATAAAAAATGGCAAAATCTTAGTGACTAAAAACATCTTTGTTATTAGGCAATAATTTTTTTTTCAGACTGTATATATATATATATATATATATATATATATACACTTATGATCTGTTAATTTTAATGATATTTTTCCTAAATAATTTCAATGTATAAATAATAATTATTATTAAAATAAAATAATTTTCAACCGTAGTTTTCTCTAAGGCTATCTAAGTTCAGTTAACAACGTGTGGCGCATAACGGTGCTAAAAGTTGACACTGATAAGGCCAAGAAGAGTGAGCTGGTGCAAAGAATATCGTTGGTGGTCTTTGTCGAGGATGCTTTATCGTCTCCAGTGTGAGTTAAAGTTGTTTTACCCGAAGAGCGAACAGATAAGAAGGAGTTAGTGTCCGATCGACTCGTGCAGATTCCACTATCGGGTTACATTGGGGAACAAGGACGCGCACTCACGTGCTTCGCCTTTGAAGGCGAAAAAAGCCAATCAATAAAGTCTTGCTATAATGGAAAAGTTAATAAAAAGTAATTTAAATCAATAATAAATAAAAAAAAAAAACAATTATTGAATGCCATTAATGTAGTTTAAGTATGTAGTATATTATCACAAATATTTTCTTTGCTTACAATTTTTTTTTATGTTTTATTAAAAATTACAGGTAAATTTAAGTGATTAAATATCTCCAAACTACGTTAATAATACACGCCTTGAGGTATTAAAATATTCCAATAAATGTTAGACTGCCAAAATTGAATTAATCTGAAAGGTGTTGTGGCCGAGATCTGTCAGATTTATGTATTTATTATTTAAAAATCGGGAGTATCTTAGCTAAATATTTTTTTATGAAAATTGTAAGTTTGACAAACTATAGAATATGATGCTGGGCATGCAATATTATAACATTTTAATCACTGTAAATTTATTCGAATTATTTTCAAGCGTCCATTCCAGAACTTTCAAACATATTAAAAGTGGAATAGCGACACGCAATCAGACCTTAAAGTCGTAAAATAGTCTAAAAAGCATTATGCGTCTATAATTTGAGTCTTATTTCTTGCTCGTACGTTTATAGCACGTTTACTGCCGAACTTTGACGCGGCTATAAAACGCTCGGCTTATTTTGAATTATTAAACTGTCGAAGTTCGGACCGCGCGCGCCAAACGGTTTGCGGGTCCTGGTTTAAGTCTGCGGCTCTTTTGAACTCGCACGTGACAATGTCATAAGCATAACTTCTGCGTGTGACCCTTGCTTTGCAAAATAAACGACCAAAGGTCTAAAAATGAACCGCAGCAGCTGCACAAGGTACGAAAATAAAATCGAGAAAGCACGCCATTGTCGCAAGTGGAGATTTCAGTACGAATACTCGATTCTAGAATAAGTGTAGCGCATAAAATTAAAATATGATTGTTTATTTATTAATAAGGAATTGTATCATTTTTCGAGATTAACAGTACACTGTTTAGTATATTCAAATATTTAAAAATATTTTGTAGTTCAAATGATTCTTCGGAATTGACATTCACTTCATAATGGATGATCTTTCTTGTTGAAGTAATGAGGCAAAGTGATATTTGTCGCTTCCCTTAGGAACTTATTCATAGATTTTGTGCGTTATTTATGATTTTTGAAAAAAAAATTAATTTAAAAATAATTGTGAAAAGCGATTAAACAGTATCATAATGGTATTTGAAAGCTCTATTCTGTATCTAAAATTCAAGTCTTAATTTAAAAAAAACGAAATATCAGCGTTAACTATATGTCAAGTCGCATAAAAGCTCGTATGGGGTCTGACCAATTTATCATAAAACTTATTTTTTAATTTTTTTTAAATGCAAATTAAGCTTTTTAACACTTTTTGCTTAAAACATTTTTCAGTAGGATTTGATTTCGCGAAGTAATGACACTTTTAATTTTTAAATTGGCCGCCATTTTGTAAAAAAAATATATATTATTTTTTCATATAGAATATTAAAGGGATGCTTAATAATTATATACGATATTAAAAATTGAGTTTTAAATTTTCAAAACCAAGCAATTAAGAGCGTTAAATTTTCTGCAAGTCTCAAAATGGCTCGTATGGGTGTCCGATCGATTTGACGCATCGCTTGTTTTGAAGCAAAAAACTATTTTTTTAATTTTTTATTTAGATGAAATTTAGGCTCATAAACGTTTCATATGTAGCGATCTTTTCGTTAAAATTTAAATCTACTGAGTTACGAGTGTTTAAGTTTTTAGACTTGTCGCCATTTTGCAAAAAAATGACATTGAATTTTGCTAGCAAACATATACAGGATGCTTAAGAATTCTACACTGTAACCAAAATTCAACATTAAATCGATATAAATAAGCTTTTACTGACCTTAACTATATTGCAAGTCTTATAAGCGTTTGTATGGTAGGCCGATTGACTCATAACACAACCTTGTTTCGGAGCAAAAAACTTTTTTTTAAATATAATATTTTCCAAGTAAAAAAAACGTATAACTTATTAGGTAATTATATTTTTCATAAGTAATAATTTTAAAAGTTTAATAGTTTTATATACTTCTAAAAAATACACATATCTTGAGGTGTGTTCAATTTTCGTTAACAACCCAAAGAATTGCTATTCTAAATATACTCATTGACTCTACTTTAGTCTAGATTTCATATCTTTGTGGTAATTTGGTATGAAATAAAATAAAGTAATATTTATTTTTATATATATAAAGGTAGTCAATAATCTATTTGAACTTTTCTATGTCATAACTTGTCAGATTTAGACACTGTGCCTTTGATTGCTCAGCACACAATAATGCCCTGAATAAATTACATACATTCCGAACGATTGTGACAAAAGTCCAAATATCTGCTGCATATTTCATAGTCAACAACGAAGTGGTGGCATTTTCTAATTGATGGATGACCACTCGCAGAGATTTTCTACTAATGCATCACATAAATATTTAACAGTCACTCTTACTCATTAACTCGTGTCACTATGACGCACTTAAAACACTAATTCTCGCCTTGAATGACAATACGTTTCCACCCCGGGTCGGGTTACAACAAAGTCGGCAAAAGGAATTTCAGACGCTCGCATAAAAAAATCTTCACACGCTTCGTGTGTTGTAACTGACTCGTGCGTTTCGCTCGGAATTTGCATGCGTGCAGATCAGGTTTTTTGTCGCCCAACAATGGGCGCCATAGGGACGCGATTTACGCGAGACGGGCGTGACGTCATAACTCGGACCATGCTGTCGGCAAAATGAGATTCGCAGATTGCGTGTGTTACGTCACAGCGGTGCTATCCGACGGTTTAACTTTAACCCTTCAGTGGCTACAATGATCAGATTAATACTGAAATTTATTCGTAAGACGCAAAACAAACTTCATAAGTTGATATAATGTGCTGAGTAAAAAAATAAAGTATGTATATTATAAAAATAGTAGAACCTAAACAAGAACATGTTAAAATACTTTATTGTCAGAAATGAGTTTTAATACCCATTGGACTATTTTTCGTGTGTTCTCTTGATTATTTGATTAATGAAACTTTCATGTTTAATTATTTATTTATTAAATAAGGCTAGACGTATGAGGAGTTGAGAATATTAGAGACTAAAAGTTCTGGGGAATATTCATTTAAGGCCAAGTAAACTCATTGCCTGGTGATGGAATACTATTTAATGGTGGGAATATAAGACATATTGAAAAATACACTAAATTATAATAAATATTATCAAGAAATGGAAAATACACTTTATAAAAACTGTCTCTACTATTATTAATATATGCTGCATAAAACGATTTTTAAGCTTATATTCTGGTATTGAAAGTCATAATGTATTGATATAAACCCAATTATATATAATTTAAAAATTCTAATTTGGGATGTTGAGGGTTGTTTCGTTCTTTAAAGGAAAACATACTCGCCCATCAATTGAAAATTTTATAACCCTGCCATTCACTTTCCAGAGGGTGTAAAAAATCTCTAAACACAGCCTTTTATAAATTATTACGTCCATAAATAAAAACATAGCGAATCACCGTAATAAATGTTGGTACGTCTTCACGATTGATCTTTCAGAAACGAGACTTTGTCTCATTGTCGGATCTCCAAGAAGCGCCGGATCACGACTTCATCCATCATGAGGGCAAACGGCATGAATTCACCATTTTACACCACTTAACGTCAATAATTTACCGTTAAACTATGCAAAACAGGCATTTCGATCAAAGTACGACAGAACTCGGTTTATCATCTCTAAGGATAAATCGGGACAATTATATGAGAGCTGTCTGATTGCTTTTCACTGTAAAAGTTGTCTAAGAAATATAATTACAAATGGATCATAACGATCGTAAAAGAAAAGACGTATAGAAGAAGATTGCGGATGATCATAAACTTGGATGTTCTTCAAGTAAAAAGACCGCTGCTTCGGTAGTAGTAGTTCTCGACAGGATTTTTTATATTGATTTGTATTCGCGATTGAAACGCATCACGCTATGTTTTCATCACTCTTTATGCAATATAGCGTGTTATATTTTAAAATTTAATTAAAAACTGTGTTTATTTAGATACTTATGTTAACATAAGATCCTAAGCTTATATGCTAAAATATTATATAACTATTTATTTTCTAAAAAAAAAAATCTTAAGGAAAAATAAAAGTTAGTATTTTTTATTTCATTTCTCGCAAATTATTATTATTTTTTGTGTTAAAAATTAAATTTTAATATTTTTAAAGTTTTTCAAGAAAAACTCATAGTTGTAAATCCGCTGAATTTA